>NC_056735.1:1447962301-1448187301 GCF_019279795.1 Protopterus annectens
ATACACTGACCTCTGGACTGTACAAGGTCGCACTTGTTTTGTAAAGCTGTAGCCCTCATATATATGGACCCTACCCCACAATATGTGTGGGATTCCACAACATCACTGGAATGATAGCAGGAATGCCTGCACTAAATAATGATAGGCCACTACTTAACAACCTCTTACTGCATGACATATGGACAAAGTCTGGTATATAGGTGGAGGACAGAGGCTGGAACACAGGGCCATATTTGCAATATTGCTGTTATACACTGTGAAAGTTTCTGGTGTTACAGGATTGGTTGCAACATACTCTTACTCAGGAATATGAAGTCAGAAACACAAATGGATGTAGCCGTGTACTGATAGCAATTAACAGAGAGAATGCCACTGATATATCAGAGACAAGACCTGTGTGGTGAACAGACAAAATGTGGATAGGCCCACAGTTGAGAGCTATGCAGACAGACTGCAATCCATGCAAAACTACCATGTACACACAAACCCTGTAAAACTAGCTATATACAATGCATATAACAATACTCACACTGTCCGTAGGTCTGGAACCTTATAAAAATATGTAGTTGGCCTGTGTCTGCAAGTCCTGTTGTAAGAGGTATTGCTACCTGCTGTCTGTAACACTGCTGCCCACACACAGGAAGGATGTCTTCCATACAAGAAAGGTAAATGGACAATTCCCACATCATGTAGTAATTTAATGTAGTGGGTCGCCATGACAGTGGTAATTGGAAGTACTACAAAGCTGGCTGCATGCAATTAGCAAGTGGTGAACACTGATTGGTGCAGAGGCCATCACCTGATCATGAGCAACACCTGCAAAATCCATGCTGCAACCTATTCAAAGCAGCTCAATTTCTGTAGTGGAGAGAGTGAGAGAGAGAGAAAAAAATAAACAACTAAAACTATGAACTAAACCAAAAGTATCTAAAACAAATGACACATAAAAGTGTACCTAGAAGAGAGGACAATACTACAACAGGTATATGAAACATATATGCATGGAACTGAATGTAGTACTTGGTCTGTAATAATGGGATAGATGATGTGGAAAGATTTATGTGCCATCAGGACTTGTTGTAATGATGTCCTGCTGAACAACTGCTATGGACATAGCACATGGCCCTGTGGGCAGTGGGCCATACCTGTCAGCTGTGCAGATCAGCACTGAATGACAAGATGTAAGCCATCACAGTGTGTGTTCTGTACCTCAAGACATGTATATTAGTGTGGCAAATAGCTGGTGGTGGAAGTAATGAAGTTATGATAGACACATGAGTTTCAGAGCCCAGCACCTGCAGGACAGTCATGTTAACATGAAATGTATCATGCACAAACATAATAAGTTTGTAATAGGCTTACCTGCAATCTGAGCCTATATATACCCCGTAATGTTAGGCTGCGTTTACATGTGACACACGTCTGTTTTGTAGCAAGGCAGAACAGTGCAGCTGTGGAGGAAGGAGAGTTAGAGAGTGTGGACCTGATGTTTGAATGCACTCCATAGATATATATATATATATATATATATATATATATATATATATATATATATATATACACACATGTCCCCTACTGTTGAATGACAGTGCTGCATGATATGTGTACACACACACACACACACACACACACACACACATACACACACACACACATATGCAGGTGCGAAATGGACAGTTATGTCTGGTGTGAAATCCATGTTGGGAACACATTGCCCTTGTTTGTGAAGGTGAGATTGGTATATTGGGGAAGGATAGTAGGTATATTTGGGGATGTAGGTTGGGTTGGAAGACAGACAAGACAGCATACAGGGGTGGTATATGACACATGTGGTGGGTGAACACCTTGGATGGTGAGTGGTGCTTGGAAAGTGGAAGCCCATGAGCCCCCAAATGGAAACAGTATGACCAACTTCCCCACCCATAGGGAGTCACAACTGCACCTTCACAGCCCTGAAGGTGCCTGAACTGGGGGCTGAGCAGGAGGAGCATGCAGACCCTGTAATTGTATACCAAGGGTATCAAAGTGGCGTAGCACATCCCCCCAAGTCACTGTGAAGCTCCCTATGCACCAGACCCTGGACCTGACTTCAGGTGATAGGATCCTGCCTGTATGTGCTCCCGGGGGGATGAATACCCTCCCCTGAGGTGGTTCCACCTGAAGGTAGTGCAGGACCAATAGATGGTGAGGTCCTGGGGTGGTTCCCAGATGTGCTATGACCTGGAAACATGGTCAGATGTGGTGGGAGAGGTGGTTCTGCTGGAAACAGGCTTCCCAAACATGCTATTGTGTTACAGTTATAGAACACGTGGGTAGTAATAGTCCACACAATCCAGGATTATGTCTAACAGCATGCATAGATATCCCCATTAAAATAAAACACCAGATTTGGAGCAATCACATAGCAAACAGAATATATGGATGTATGGAACTATAGTGGCCCTTACAATGGCATGCAGGTGACATTGTTAGCAACAGACCACCAATTATAGTGTTTCAACATGGAACATGACTAGAAACACAACACAACCCTTACAACATGTAATGTGGTCCTAACGTGAGCAATGAATGTGTAATATGGAATCCTATGTTAGGACAGCAAATATGGGAAATACATACCTTAACAAACAATGGAAGCATATGTGAGCGCACACTCCAAATAACATATTGTGGAAGCAGCTTTTGAGGTACTGACAGCATTCACTCTTCATGAGTATACACCTTTCAGCAAGTACAGGTCCTCAATGTCACACCAAGAAATGGTCTGCTGTCTAAGATACATGTCCATCACATTTGCCCACTCACCTGCAAAAAAGGCAGCCATGGCTTGCACACATCATACAAGCCATGGAACAGATCCAATACCTAACAGGTAGCACGCTGAAGTGGGACATGTAGCCTTACCTCACCATTGCATATACCATGGCAAACAGTGCAGACACTCGTGTATGTGACGAGGACGTATGGGACAACAATAATGTAGAAAATAAACAGATGGCCAGCCAAGACAGATGATGACACATGTTGCAAACATGGAGGCTGCCTAGTAACATGCCACAACACTGAGTGAGCTGCAGGAATGTCTAGCAGGTACTGGCTGTGCAGTACCTGTGTCAACAATTACCTGGACTCTGCGTAAGTGCATCCCATGGGTTAGGGTAATCGGATGGGACAGTTGTTCCACAGGAAACATCAGCCAGGGTTCTCTACAGGTAGTATATGCATAACATCAAAAGTCCCCCAAAGGGATGTGTTGCAATGTGTAATGGTGTACCAAGACCAAGTTCGAAACATACACACAGGACAAATTAAGATACATGTGCTGCACAAGCAACACCTCACTCCACCTCAGGCCCACCATCCTCATCTGTACCTTGTTGGTGCCAGTGTACACCTTTGTGTTTACCATTCATTAGCAGGGACTAGGCTGGTACACATGGTGTTCTGAATTTGGGACACTGCAAAATGACACTCCTGTGTAGCCCATAGTTGTCAAGCATCTGCAAAAAGGCTAAGGATGGGGAGGGGTGTCATGCTGAAACACAACAGTGAACTGAAGCAGACATCCAAATCTCACTAAGAATGACTGTATCTGCACGCAGTCAAGATCATGAATCGTGGCAGACATAACCCTAACTCCACAGCAATAGTGGGGCCACTGTGTGACCTCCAAGGGCTGTGCACGAGTTGACCTTGCAATCTTGCAGAGTTGGGAGCATTTGTAGGGCAGAGTGACCATATGCTAGTATACCCCTTCCAGGAATAGTGACTACTGTAGTACACTTAACAGTCACAACCATGTCAATAAGGGTGTGTACACTCCTCAAAGCCACAGTAAGGTTTGAAGGTTGTCAGTGTAATTGTATTTTATTGGTCATACATGCACCGCTCATGATGAGATCTTCAAATCAGACATCAGGCATTCACTATTGACATCTGTCCACATATCAACCCAGGTATGTGTCGGACAAACACATAGGGGCTGTGAGCATCAGAGCAAACATAACTGACACACATATACACATTCAGCAATGGAGTGTACACCTGTGAGATATGGTGCACAGTACATGCCAAGGTGCTGAACAGGTGCACAGCAATACTGTGTACATGGGTGCAGTGTGTTCCAGGGGAAGGGGCATTACCTACTAACGCAACCCATGCATCACAGAGATGTATAATGTTGGCAACAGGGCTTGACTATAGCTGCAGTGCATGCTGTTGAGTGCCATATGTCATGCATGTTGACAGATGGGTAATGAGAGGTCTGTGTGTAATATCTTTGTGCAACCTCACCCGTAAGTAAGTGTGTGTGTGTGCGTGTGTGCATGTGTGTGCATGTGTGTGCGTGTGTGTGTGTGTGTGTGTGTGTGTGTGTGTGTGTGTGTGTGTGTGTGTGTGTGTGTGTGTGTACAGTTAAGCAATGATGTACAAGTCTTAAAGTGCATTTCTTGTTTTCCCCTCACAAGTGGCGAGGTGGGTCAGGGTCCCTCCTGCAGGCAAACTGTTGTTAGTGTCTATACAGACTCTGACAATGATGATAGGTGAGTTGAGGCACAGGCAGGGTTGTCAGGGGCTGATGCTGTGCCATTGTTTAACATCCCACTGTTATCCACCCCATCCCCACACACAGTCACATTGCCTATACATACCCCATCACCAGTGGCCATAGATGAGGGACAGTTGACGGGTGGTGGCATGGGACAGGACAGTGTGGTGTCTATGGCATGTGTGTCTGGACACAGCAGCCATAGTCAGATGCTGGTGAGGTACCACACAGGCAGATGTACAGGGGTGCTCATAGGAGTGCTGCTGGTCATCATGCTCCTGGCAGAAGTGCCACAGCTGGTGTCACCAGACGCATGTTTCAGGCTGTCATGGAGGCGCAGGCATGTATGGAATGGTATACCAGACAGGGCCTGAGGCTGCAGAGGGCTACTCATTCTGCTGTTATTGACAACATCCGTGATCTTACAGGTGCCCACTGTTATTTTTCAGAGGTCCTGGATAGATGGTTGGGTGAGATGGTGGGAATCCTTGACTGTGGAATGTCTGCGCTTGAGTATATGGCGGGAGTAGTGTGACGGCCACGTGGACATAGGCCAGCAACACCAACAGGTGGAGGTCGACATGGACGTGCAAGAAGTCAGAGCTGCTCCTGTAGTGGCAGTACCAGCCCCAGCACTGCAGGGGGGTGCTGTCCACACCACAACATAGCAGGCCACATGCATATGGCCATGGCTAGTCCCAAGAGGGACCCAGATCCAATGGACATATGTCATCATCAGGGGAGAGTACCATATTGTGGCTTGTACCTGGTAGTGCCCATGAAATCCCAGGTAGGCACACTTCACATGTCCATGACCAGAGACGGTGAACTGCACACCCTGCCAGGTATGTTCTGCAGCTGTCCAAAATACCCATGTATAGGGCAGACACATGGCATAACTGTGTGCATACACACACACACACACACACACACACACACACACACACACACACACACACACACACACACACACACACATCACCAACACAGCTAGGTCAACCCCATACCTACACACGCCACATCTGCACAGCCCAATTAATAATCAAACCCCCTAACACACACACACACACACACACACACACACACACACACACACACACACACACACATGATGTCAAACAAATGGATCAGCCTAGGCCTTTGGCAAACCCACAACTCACCCTGTGCATATGATGATACCTGTGCCACATCCCTGTTATCCATAACATTGATGCAGGGACAGGCTAATATGGTTCTGATGCACATATATATATATATATATATATATATATATATATATATATATATATATATATATATATATATATATATATATATATATGTATATATATATATATATACAGAGAGAGAGAGATGTATATATATGTATATGTGTATACACATATATGTATAACATATGTCCATAACATGTAGTGGAGTCATACCTCAGCACCAATAGTCACAACCTCTTAGTGCAAGGGGATGTCATGTAAGTATTGCAGGTATAAATGTAACTGTTGCTACTGTCACAGGGGTTGTCTTAACAGAAATGTGGTGTGGGAAGTCACATCTGATATTGACATGTACACCATCAGTTACTGACAGACATCATAAGATCATCATAGTACAGTACCACACAAATCACAGTAATGATCCTGCAGAATACAGCAGAGATATGACCAATAAATATGGACAGTCTTACACACTCTGATCAGTCCAGAAGTATACAGAGAACCCCTTAGTGTAAGATGTGTGGACCAAGCCTGATAAATTGGATATTTACAGCCATGTAAATGGGGATATCATGAAAATATTGGAATAGATAAGCTCACACAGTTTATGCATTCACACTCTCATGTCTATCCTGACACATAATAACCAGAGGAGCAGAGGTCACAAGCCCACACACTACCCACTAGTTAGTGACATACATTTGTACAGCATCCCACTGCTTTGTCAGAAATACACAACAGTTATGGTGGCCTGACAACAGTACATCTGACAAATATCTGAACATAACATCACAATGGGTAAATACACTGAGTTGTTAGGCATATCACAAAGCACTGTGCAAACTATAGGCAGACTGCTACAACACTGGCCTACATTTCTTATGGGGAAATATACATGTACCTGCAAATAAAGCAGGCTATACAGGCATGTAACACCATGGAGTAACAGACACCTGTGTGAAAGTGCATACCCACAACCAATCTGAACACAGCCACAGTCACATATGGTAAGCATACTTAATATTACTGTATATGGACTGTGTGAACAACACCATTCTCATATGTGTCACTCACACATTAACCCTACATATACTGGGTCAATACACAGTGTATTCAAATGCCTGACTGTGGTATGGGACATGTATTGGTCTGGCACTACAAACATGTATGCTGATATGGTACCATACACTGGAGCAGCATGCAACATCACATAGAACAAGGACTAAGAACAATGATATCTACCACAGTCTGTACACAGGCCACAGTACATATTCACAATACACACTCTGTTGACAATCACCATAAGTACACAGATCTCACTACTGTACACACTAAAACAGAGTGTCCAGGTTTTGTCCTCAAATATAAGGCCTACTATACATAACATGCCTAGTAGTCTGATATCTCACTGGTTTGTTATCAGGTATGATGTCAGTAAATAATGATGTACTGAACATATACACCTCTTACTGCATGACATATGTACAAAGGTTTGCAGAGTTGTGGCTGGAGGCACAAACACAGGGCCAATATTGACATTTTGCTATGATAAACCCATACATTTACTGGTGGGACAAGGTTTGTTGTGACATATGTCTTCTGACTGATATGACATCAGTAACTCACATGGCTGTCACCATGTACTGACTGCAATCCTCAGTGTATGCTACTGCATTTCTAAAGATAGGAAATGTGTGAGTAACATAACACATGTAAGACTCCAAACACTGGCCAGTCTGCAGATAGCCCTACAGGTGAGAGTTTACTCAACCACATAACACTGTCATGACAGATATTAAATCATGTAGAACAGCCATACCCACAGAAACCCTGTTAAACCAACATTACTTCAAATGTAGAAGAGCAATACTTACATTCTGTCCTCATATCTGGAACATCCCCCTCCTGTTTGTTGGCCTGTCTCCACAGTGTATGTTGTAAGAGGTATATCCAACTACCCTCTGTGATGCTGTTTGTCCAACACCAACATGAAGTCCTGCTCACATTGAAGGAAAAGGGCCAACACCCACATGTAGTGCTTAGTTATAGGAGTGTGTTTCCATGCAATTGGCTATAGGAATGATACCACAGCTGTTCCACATGCAATTGGCTAGTGGGGGACAGCAATTCGTGCACTGGCCATCAGCTGATCATGAGCATCATTTGCAAAACTCAAACTGCTGCCTAAGCAAAGCAGGTGTACAATTTCCAAATCTATCAGAGAGGGAGTGAGACAGACAGACAGAGACAAAGTAAGAAAAGAAGGAAGTAGGAGAGTAAGAGCCAAGCATGTTTGCATATGATTCATGGGTGGAGAGTGGTATCTGGGCATTATTGCGTACTAATCCATACTGTCACATGGTAATTGCACATGGCTGTACACATTTATGGCTGAGGATTGTTGACAAGAATCTCTACAATGGTTGCAAAATGTTGGCCATGTAATGTTGACAATGGGACATGTAGCTCCTCAATATAATGATGTGGCAAAACCCACACTGTAATGGACCCTGTCATTACACAATCACCCCAACACCCACACAGGACACTGATAACACACACACAAACACACACTTACCAGTACTGAGTTTCAAACCCCTACCTGACTATGTATTGCAAAAAAAAAAAAAAAAAAAATGTTTCTGTTTTTTTTTGTTTCGACTCATGGTATTTTATTCTAGCCTAAATGTTTCTAAATAACTCTGCTTAACCCTATCTTTTAATGTAAACATTGTACCAATTTTAATTTTAATTTTACTGCATTATTGTCATTATTGCTGCTTGGAGCTTTTCTCCCCGGGCCTCTACTGAAAATGAACATGTATCCAGTTAGACTAGCCCGGTCAACAAATGTAAAATAAAATAAATAAATAAATAAATAAGTAAACATTGTTATGCAGTTATTGCACACGCCACAGAGCTTACATGTTGAAGAGCTGTCCAAAGGTATCTTTGAAGGTGAGTGACATCAGCAACAGTGATAAAGGAGGGATAATTGAAGTGCAGTACATGTGGCTGTCCACAAAAGCAGGTGTCAAGGAAGACACAACCACACTCTCTCAGGGAATCATACATATTATCACAGTTGGCAGGGTCAATATTAGAACTCCTACCTAACTAGTTTGCTACACTACAGTATTATGCAATTATCACACACACCACAGAGTTTATCAGGCTGATGTATGGGGTCTATATCAGAACATCAAAATATTAAAACTTCTAATGTTCTGATATCAAACACTATTCAACAAACGCTAAGAATAGTGAAGCTGCAGAACAGTGAATTCTTTCCTCGGGAAAGAATTCAGTTGGTCATTTCTGTGGCTTTGCTATTCTTAGCGCTGTGGTGGAAAGTTACGGGTTGGGTTCAGGTAAGTGTGCAATTGTTTGTATGTTAGGGTTAGGGTGTGGGTTAGGCGTGTGTGCGATAGTGACAGACTTTAGGGTTAGGGGTGGTTTAAATGATTTAGGGTTAGGGCGCGGGTTAGGTTAGTGTGAGATAGTGATGGACCTTAGGGTTAGGGTTTGGGTTAAGGTAAGTGGGTAGATAGTAGAGTATGTTTAGTTTAGTGTAGCGTTAGATGTAGGAATTTAAGTGTATGTGTGTGGTTGCTGTTTGTTTGATGTGCTTGTGTTGTGTGTATGTGTTTTGGAGCAACGAATTCTTTCCATGGGAAAAAATTTGCTGTTCTGAATGTTCGATATTTTCATGTTTAGATGTTTTTGTGCCGATGAAATAGCGTTCGCTATTTTCATCTTTTGATAACGTGATATAAACGCAATGTATGGCCAAAGGGTTATTTCAAGGTGCCTGACATCAGAAAGCATGCTACAGTAGGGCATTGGGAAGTGTAGTGAGCGTGAATGGCTTTAAAATCATTAATCTCCACATACACACACACACACACACACACACACACACACACACACACACACACACACACACACACACACACACACACACACACACACACACACACACACACACACACACACACACACACACACACACACACACACACACACACACTTGCCAGTACTGACATGCTTGGGTTCATTGCTTCACAGGTGTGTAGAAGTTGACTGTGCCAGAAGGCTGTACAAGGCTAGGCAAAGGGAATACCTTGGCATCAGGCCACATAACAATGGTCTCCATGTGGCTCAGCGGTGTAGTCCCTGGATTGGCCCACACAAGTGGGTATTGTATTCACCATCCACTCATCTGGGTTACTATTGTGGGTGGCCAGTGCTGTGCAATGCTTGCCATGGATGTGATCTATATTCCATAACATGGACAGTGGCTGGGTTGTAAACATGTCCCACGTGCATGTTCTGTGACGTATGGATGTGTACTGGGGTCTCTGGGGCATGTTGTGTGGACAGATTGCTATCTGATGTGGCATTCCTGACCTCATATGGTGACATGCACCTACATTGACAGCATGATACAGGTATTCAGTGGAGTTAGTGGCATCTGTCCATACAGGGAATGTTTATAAGGCATGGTATTCCCTTTGTAGCTTACATTTGCAGACTCTACAGTTGTTACAGGCATCCGGTGGGGAACACAGCAAAGGACCACTGTAAGCAATTATTTGCCTATTGTAGGGATGGAACAGGGTGCCATGTCATTTTACTTGCTGGATAACACACAGTCAGGGGATGTTACACATCACAGTACATTCTGATGTCAGTGGCAGTGCTGTGGTCAACAGCCATGTAGTCCACTGCAATCACACTGTGGTTACTGTCTGTGGGCAATATGCAGGGAACTACCACTATAGTGGTTGTTGCCTAGCCAAGTGTGTTTGTGTATGAGAAATGGGTAGATAGTGTTCCCTGAGTAATACAAGGGTTGCCTATATTGTTTACTGAGCCATAATGTCACATGTAGGGCTATGAATTGTCTACACCAGCCTCTCTGCTGTTTGACATCTGTTGTCCTTGTAAGGTGGACATTGTGACATATAGTAGGTCATCAGTATAATAATTTAGCAAAACCTGCCCCACAATGCATCCTGTCATTACACAATCACAGCAACCTTCACACAGGATACTGATGATGAACACACACTTGCCAGTACTGAGATTCAAGCCCCTACCTAGATATGTATTGCTACTACAGTGTACTGTATTTATCACATGTGCCATGGAGCTTTTTGGATGGATGTTGTCCCAAGGTACTTCAAAGGTCAGGAATATCACCAGCCCTTGTAAATACTGGGATTGGGTGATGTAGTAAGTGAGAGATCCCAAAAATAAGTTTAACCTAATCACACATTTACATTTATGGTCCATTATATTACACATTTACCACATGCACCACTGACCTGACATGGTGCAGGCTTTGCAACAGATACTTTTAAGGTGGAGGATATCTGCAGGACTGCTAAAGTCAGGCTGTGAAATGTGTACTGGCTGTAAATAGGGACAAAATCTTTGAGGTACATACACAAACACTTGCCACAGATGAGATTCAAACCCATAGCTGTGTAGTTACTGCTACTACATTGTTCCGCATTTATGGCACACACCATGGAGCTTATAGGGCTAGCCCTTCTCCAAAGGTATATTTCAAGGTAGATGACATCAGCAGGCTTGCTAAAGTAGGGCAATGGGAGGAGAAGTGACTGTGAATGGCCTCAAAAGCATTACTCTCTCTCTACACACACACACACACACACACACACACACACACACACACACACACACACACACACAGTTCCACAGTTGCCATGTCTGAGATTAGAACTCCTACCTAACTAGTACATCACACTGTAGTATTACGCATTTATTGCATGCACCACAGAGCTTACATGGCTGAATTTTGGCCAAGGAGGTATTTCAAGGTGATTGACATCAGCAGGCTTAATAAAATAGGGCAATGGGAGGTGTAGTGTCTATGAATGGCCTCAAAATCATTGATCCCTACACACACAATTACACACACAGAGATTCATAGTTGCCATCTCTGGGATTAGAACTCCCACCTAACTAGTACATCACACTATAGCAGTATGCAGTAATCGCATGCACCACAGAGCTTATAGGGATAGCTCTTATCCAAAGGTGTATTTCAAGGTGAATGACATCAGCAGGCTTGCTAAAGTAGGGCAATGAGTGGTGTAGTGTCTATGAATGTCCTCAAAATCATTGATCCCTACACACACACACACACACACACACACACACACACACACACACACACACACACACACACAGTTTCACACTTGCCATGTCTGGGATTAGAACTCTTACCTAATTAGTACATCACACTATACCATTACACAGTTATCACACACTCGACATATCCAAAGGTGTATTTCAAGGTGAATGACAGAAGGCTTGCTAAAGTAGACTAATGGGAGGTGGAGTGTCTATGAATGTCCTCAAAATCATTGATCCCTACACACACACACACACACACACACACACACACACACACACACACACACACACTCACAGAGTTTCACAGTTACCATGTCTGGGATTAGAACTCCTACCTAACTAGTTCATCACACTAGAGCATTATGCAGTTATTGCATGTGCCATGGAGCTTATAGGGATAGCCCTTATCCAAAGGTGCATTTCAAGGTGAATGACATCATCAGCCTTGCTAAAATAGGGCAATGGGAGGTGTAGTGTCTATGAATTGTCTCAAGATCATTGATAACTACACACACACACACACACACAAACACACACACACGCACACACATACATACACACACACACACACACACACACACACACACACACACACACACACACACACAGAGTTTCACAGTTGCCATGTCTGGGATTAGAACTCCTACCTAACTAGTAAATTACACTATAACATTACACAATCTCATGTGCAACAGAGATCATAGGGACAGCTCTCATCCAAAGGTGTATTTCAAGGTGAATGACATCAGCAGCCTTGCTAAAGTAGGGCAATGGGAGGTGTATCATCTATGAATGGCCTCAAAATCATTGATCCTTACACACACAGAGTCTCACATTTGCCATAACTGGGATTAGAACTCCTACCTAACAAGTACATCATACTACAGCATTACACAGTTATCTCACATGCCATGGAGCTTATAGGGATAGCCTTTATCCAAAGGTGCATTTCAAGGTGAATGACATCAGCATCCTTGCTAAAGTAAGGCAATGGGAGGTGTAGTGTTGATGAATGGCCTCAAAATCATTGATCCCTACATGCACACAGAGTTTCACAGTTGCCATGTCTGGGATTAGAACTCCTACCTAACTAGGACATCACAGTTTAGCATTACACAGTTATTGTACATGCCACAGAGCTTACAGGGCTGAATCTTGTCCAAGGAGGTATTTCAAGGTGACTGACATCAGCATTCTTGCTAAAGTAGGGCAATGGGAGGTGTAATGACTGTGAATGGCCTCAACAGCATTGATCCCTACACACACAATCATACACACAGAGGGTTTCACAGTTGCCATGTCTGGGATTAGAACTCCTACCTAACTAGTACATCAGACTACAGCATTACGCAATTATTGCACGTGCCACAGAGTTTACAGGACTGAATGCTGTCCAAGGAGGTATTTCAAGGGGACTGACATCAGCAGGCTTGCTAAAGTAGGGCAATGGGGAGTGCAGTGTGTGAATGGGCCATAACCTATTCCTCTGGAAACACACACAACACTCAGTCACATACAACTTTACATTTCACAGGACTGTGTATACGACTGCTAGATGAATAATGACTTGTACTGTCATGTTACATAGTTATCACAAGCACCACAGACACTACAGTGCTGAGGGCTACCAGAAGCAAATGTCTACAGTGATAGACATGGGCACATCATGTGATATTGGCCAATTGGATGTGTGGTGGGTGGGACAGGCCTCATGATGGGAAGCTCTTTGTCAGTGTCTGTCTTTCTCTTCCCCACATCTGTTTGCGTATGTTTGACCTATTATAGTGTATTGTCCTTGGATATATGTGTGTATTCCTATCCAATGTATGTGCAAAGCATGACTGGTGTGCAATTTGGTGTGTGTGTGTGTGTGTGTGTGTGTGTGTGTGTGTGTGTGTACAGACATCTGCGACTGACAGATATGTAATAGTCCACTGCTGTTGCCAGACATGGCCTTCATTTCTGTTAAGTGTGGGAGCATGCCCAATATGACCCTTCTGTATTTTGTTGTCAGGCATGGGCTTTGTTTCTCTAAGTGTGGGAGCATGCCCAATATGACCTTCTGTATTGAATGTGTGAATCCATTCCAGGTAGGTTGTACTCCAGTGCAGGCATTTGTGTTCTACACCTACAGCTAGCTACCTGTTTCTGCAGGATATCTGTAGCTAATATATGACAATATGGAGTCACAATGGGCAAATGATAGTGGGATACTGTAACTAATTGTGTCTGTGCTGGTTCTCCTACATGGTTTTGATGTTAGCAGAGATATTCAGACATATGTACTGTTTTACACTGTGATGTTTTATGTCATCAGCTACTGACAGATATAAGTATATGCTCGCAGTAATTTCCTGGGGAATACAAGATGAATTAAGCTGTTTCCAGTATTGTGGTCTGCAGCCTACATATTCTTGCACAGTCATGCCATTCCGGAGGGGGACCTGCAGACACTTGCTGATGGGTCTGTGTAAATGGTCCAGTACCATGGTACTGTGGTGGCCGAGGATCCCATGCTTGTACATCTATTGATGTGACTGAATGGCCATATCCTGCTGTGGCCATACCTCTCAGTTGTACAGATTCACACAGGTTACCCAGAGGCAGGGCTCATATATATGGTAATTTCCCCTTCACATTGTGGTTTATGAGCAGGTTTGTAGCCACCAATCCTGGGTTTGCAGGCAGGGATAGTATGGGCACACATCAGAGTTTCAGACTTCACACACTCCATGGCATCCATTTATTCTATCCTCTTCCTAACATTATGCAAGCAATATCTGATAATATCTGACATATCCCTATAGTTATCACTTCATCCCAACAGTATTTAGGGGTTGGTCCACAGTTCATGCAGTAGGACATGGTGGACATGCTACTGGCATTTGTTGACATGGCCTTGCATTTGTTTTCTGTGGCCTGTGTTATGTTGTTATTTGAGACTCCATGAGATAACATACATTGGCAGTACGGGTGAAACACAGGCCTTTGACAGAGGACTGTAGGATATTTGGTAGTGATGCAGGCCATCTATAGCAGGCCACTGCATTCTGTCACTCCTACAGTCCCAGGCTGAAAGCCACTGGATTCCCCTGGGGTGACAGGGTAGGTGTGCATGAGTTTCTGTCCTTATTAATCCATTGGTGTGGATGCTGGCAGGGTGCTGCTTACAGCTAGGGACACACCTGCATGGGACACCTCTTCAGCATGCTGCATTCTGTGATTATTCCCATACAAAAGTGGGCATCATATTGTACTCATTCCCAACAGCAGGGATAAGACCTGTGATGAACTTGTGGCTGATGGTGGGGTGAGCTGAGTGAATGTGTGCTATGGAAGCTTCTTGCAGCTGACTCACAGATATACGTGGGGCATTCAGTGGTTTTGCAGTACTTCATAACTGTGCTTTTTGTGGTCTGCCAGTGTTTGGCCAGACTACATCAGTATTCCATACTACACAGCCAACTAATGCACTGCTAACCTGTATGTTCAATTCCAAAGGTGTGTCCATTTGGCAGTAACATTTTATACACTCTCTGTCTAGGGTACTTCCACCTGTGTACTGTGTGTATGTCCGGGCCCACATTCATGCCATGTCCATGTTTCAGATGGTGACAGATATTAGATCTGAACAATTAGTATGGATTACTGCTGGACTGGGTCTTGCTGGGATGCATTGTGTTTCACATTGCAGTTGTTAGAACTTGGCCCTGTCATCAACAGTACTGGCCATAGGCCACCAGGACACAACCATCCATGCCTACATGTTGACCACTTTCACACAATATACAACACACAACAACCTAACACACAGAGCCCTGCATATTGTACACGTGCAACAAACTATCCTGCTAATTTGGCCAGCTCAGGTAATCTGAGCTACACTGTTATTATACCCACATGTACATGTTACTACATTTCTACATAGGATTGTGGGGGGGCACACCTGACAACTGTAAACATTTGCTATGACTGTACTGGTATTTCAGGTACTCTTTTGGCTTCCATTTCATTCTGTATTCTGACCTATCATGCAGACTACAGGCATATCAGTGTAGTACAGATCTTAGGTTTTATTGACCTACATTTCAGTTTCAAACTTCAAACCCTTCAAAACTAGCATCCAGTTGCCTGACCTGTTGTAGTCTGTCTGTGTAGGTCTGGAGGGGGGCTGTTCTCCATTGCCATCAATTGGAGGCCTTAACACAGCCTTTCTTTGTGGTCATCTATACCTGTCCTGCTGGCTGAGACTGTTGTTGGGTATGTGAGCCTCACTGACATGCCTGTGTGTGTCCTATGGACACACATTTGGCCCACCACATGTCCTGCAGTGAGATTTGTCACCTTGTCTAGTACTGCCTACTATGTTGACACCAGTATTTGTTATGGATTTCATGCTGCCCATATAGGTGTGTACTATCTGCTGCCATCCCATTCAGCCACCCGATTTCCTTGCATGCTCACATTCGTACCATAGATACAAGTAGCAGAACATACTACTCCATTCAGCAATTGATAGGGAGAGTGACTTACCTTGTGGCTGTGCCAGTATTGAGGATGGTGCTAGAGGGACGACTATGTCGGATGCACATAGTACACTCCCTATACATGGTTAAACACAGGTAGTGTCATGTTTGGCATCCCTTTCACTGTATGTGCAAGTCAGAGAGAGGTGTCATTCCCTGGGTTCCTACCATGTCAGTGTATTTGCTATGCATTGCCTCTTTGCCAAATCCTGGGCATACTGCGCATGCCTCCTTCTGCCAACAGGGACAGGCTCAGGTTGTTCCTCCTCTGAAACACTCTGTGCCTGTGCTGGCCTTGGCAATGGTGGGGGGCTGTGTGGCCCTGCTCTGTGCTGTTCCTGTTACAGCTGTTTCCACAGGATCATATTGTGTAACATGGTACATACAATGACAATGTGGGTACATGTAGCTGCAGAGTACTGCAAGACTCCACCAGATATGTCCAGGCACCAGAACCATGACTTGAGCATCTCAAACCCATGCTCTATTATGATTCTGGTTTGTGCGTGTGCCTCATTATGGAGTTCTCATTTTGGTGTGTGTGCATTTCTGATGGTGTCATCAGCCACGCCTCCAGTGCGTAACCAACACCCCCCACTAGATGACCATATGGGATGTCCCCTTTGGCAAATCTCTGGTACAGCTGCATCATATTTCAGATGTGGGAGTCCTGATAGCTTCCAGGGCTGCCAGCACACACATTCATTATAATGCCCTGGACATTACACACAACCTGGCAGTTGATGGAGGGGAAGCCCTTGTTGTTTATGTAGACCCTACCCCGCTCGCTGGGTGGTGCTTTGATGTGTATGTGCATGCAGTCTATAGCACCCACTACCTCAGGGTATTCTGCTATTTGGTGGAAGAGATGCATATTGCTGGTCAATGTCTCACGAGTGTTGTGGAAATATATGTGCTCACCAGCATGTGCTGACATGGCATCCAGGAAATGGTGAAGTACCCTGGATGCTGATGCCTGTGAGATCCCCATGATATCCCCAGTTGGCCTTTGGAAGGTACCTGTGGCTAGTATTCTTAAGCCTACACATACCTTGGTATCCGCTGGGATGGGTTAATTTTTATAATTTTGCAACTAATTTTCATGCCTATGGCCATATATTTGGTCTTTGGCATGCCTAACCCTTCTAATAATACATGTGTTTTTTTGAGCTGTCATGCCTCTGTTTTGAAGTTTGCAGACATGTATTCAGCTGCTGGCTGAATACATTTCTGCAGTCTACACTATTCTGCACGGATGCCTGCCTGCTTCCTTGATAGCTAATACATCTCATTTGCATGGTTTTCACCAGCAAATGAGGTAATTAGAATTCAGGGGCTTTGTCTATGCAGGAATAGTGCAGGAGCGCTCGTGTACGCCCCAGGAGCTCATTCCTGGATCGCACGTCAGCCATATTTCCTGCAGCAGCTCTTGCACTATTCCTGCATGCCGTGCAGAGCCTGCTGAATTCTGGGGCATATCTTATATTCCTTATAAAAGGTACGGTGTCTACTTAACTAGATAAGGTAGACCATAGACACAGATGAGCCTTTAACAAGCTGAAAACCTTCTTCCATTCAGGTCTATTTCTAATTGTCCCTGACTTTACTAGAACCTTTATTGTGTACACTGATGCATCTTAAAGTGGGTTGGGAGTTGTGCTAGCTTGTTCTGCTTATTTTATAGGAAGATAAGTAAGGCTGTGTCAGGATACTCTGCCATAGAATGAGAACATCTCGCTATTAAATGGATACTAACTTACAGTATTAGTTATTTGGATAACATTTCTCTCTGATAACTGACCACACACCCATGCAGTGGTTTTACAAGCAAAACTGTGTAGCCAGGGAATGTCACTAAAGCCTTTTCATTTCACCATTAGGCATAGGCATGATAATAGCCACAAGATTGTGGATGTGTTATTTCATTTGATAACCCATCCCTAATTCCTATTCAGAATAGAACTTGGGGTACTATGCTAGGAGGAAGGCAACAAGTCATTATGGCATAGGGTCTGTTTCACATATAAAAGAGGTACATATTTATATATTATGGTAGGAATGTAATATCTGCAGGTTTAATCAGAATATTATGGTCATGAGATCCTGTGATGGTTCATCCAAAGGTGTATCACCTGAAAAAGCTGTTGTTAAAAAGGGTTAATAACCACAGAAATCAGAAATATTTATGTCTCATGGAGAGAAATTTCAAAGCTGAGAGTGGTGACCCTTGGTGGGCATGGACAAGACAAAGCTGTGTAAGTACAAGGGTAATTACTGGAAGTTCGGTACATTTACTCAGGGAGTACCGGGGTTCTATTTGTGGATATACTTTGGAATTACATGATAACCTGACCCATATTGCAACATCAAGTCTATGAACTGCCAGAATTGTTATATTCCATTGAGAAATTTTAAACTGTATTGGAAACCATAGACTTAAACTTTAAGTAGACCTGAACTTTCAGTTGAACAAAACTGTGTTAAGCAAGCATGCTTATTACGTATTTATATTTGTTACATCATACACAACTTTTGTTTTTGTTTTAATATTACAATATCCTAATCACTCACACAGATGCTGGAGAGCTGAACTGACAGCAGTACAGGTCAAATACAAGCTCATAAAATGTGAAGAATTTGAAACATTGTAAGATTTAAGTGACAGAATGCTAAATTTCAGTGAGATGCAATTAAGCAAAAAATACTTAGGAAAGTTTTGTTAGTAAGTGCAGTGCAGTTCAGCAATACTGTGAAGCTAAGTGCAAAGCTTTATAAACTAGGGGAAGGTACAGTGATACACATAGTGCACAGCCATCCCTTGCAAGATGGCTGGTGACATGAACATGATAGCTGGGTGGGCAGTGCTTTCTTGCAGTGCTCATTAAGCATTTCTGTCTTCTTCTGCACATGCTCTGTTCTAGGCAGATCAGGCACATTCAAAGTAACAGTACAGCGCAGAGGTAATGGTCATGGGCTGCTGTGTAGCACTGTTTTGCTGTCCTGTGTTTGCTGTCTCCCTACTACACTACTTGCTAGCATTTCCAGATCATCCTTGACAAGAAATACCTGTGCGTTCTACAACACCTAAACAACGCAAGAGTAGGAGGCTGCAGAATACCTCCTTCCAAGTGTCTCCTGTACTGTTGTTCCAGTGGTTATAAATCCTGAGATGCTACTCACCCTATAGATTAAACTGACACCTTTAACTATAAAAAGCTCATTGTTACTGCATGCAGTACATTTGCGGGAACTGATATATGGATCAGCCCCTACCCATATCTCTATACAGGGAACATATATACTTCCTTATTATTTAACTCTTGACCTTCATATGAGCAATTGAAGGGTTACCCTCTGACCTCCAGTATTTGCATCCCAAGGCATTTGACAACAATTATAGTTATAAAATTATAGTGCAATCAAATCATATCATTAAAACTGCATGTGCTAAGGAAATACAAACAGAAAAAATATTTGGCACAAATGGATCTTTACACTTAACATTCATTAGATTCTAAGACTTAAGATAGATTTTGTAGGTCACAGTATTTGTTGTTACATTTTGTAAACAATTTATAATGCATTGGTAACTATTCAGTCTGGACACATCTTGCCAGCTGCATTTTTTTCAGTTGTAGGCTTTCAAGTAAGGACAAACAATTCTGTTCTTATTGCTTACTTGTTGACATATCTGCAGAAATATAACAATTCTGATAAATTAAACAAACATTTAGCATCTGTGAAAAGAGAGAGGTCAGGTATCCCTAGAAATATTCTGCCTATCTTGTAAGCTTTAAGTTGATACGCTGAATTGTGTGTAATGTGGTTTTGCTATTAACATAAATATGTTTACCTCTTAACCACTAAGCATTAAAAATCATCCTTCAAAAATTATAGCAGTGTCAAAAAGTTGAGTACATTCTTATTTTTCTAAAAGGTTGTCTTCAGATACTAGATTTCATATAGTTAATTATAAGGAATCTTAGTACAGAGTTAATTCTTTTATTTAGTAATGTATGCACCCTTAAGCACATCTAACTTTCTATATGCATCATTTAACATGCCTAACTTTATGACAAAAATCAATAAATCTTTTTTATTTATTTATTTTTTGACTCGGTTAGTCCTGCTATGCTTGTGGCCTATTTCCAGAGAAGACCCAAGATGGTAATCATTTGTACTAAAGAAAATTTGTCAACAGTATTGGGGAAATACCCCAGTTCACCAGACTACCTCTCAGAATCTCTTCTCAAGAATTCTGGACAAAACCAAAATAATAGGGGAGGCAAAGGCCTAAAGTCAGGAACAATTTTTAAATATTACCCTAATTTACTGAAATAGAGCAATAAAATTAGCATCAACAGGCATTTTTTTAACAATAATTAGTATGAAACTATAATGTAATGACTTGCTTTACTGACTGATTATAATCCTCATCAGTACACCAGAATTTTTATTTTTCAAATAAAATATTTGAAATGTTAAGTCACCAGAAAATCAAAAATGTTAAGAGGAACAGGGAAATATGAGGCAAAATAAGGGATGTTCTGCAAAATCAGGGACATTTAAGAGGTATGCCTACCAGATGGTACTGATGTATTTGCTGCTACAGTCATGGCTAAGGACACTGTGGTGAAAGCTACAGTGACTGCTTCTGTTTCAAGGCCTCCAACTGCATTTGTGTTAAATGTTAATGGTTGTTTCTTCTTCCATACCTGAAAAAATGGTTGTGAAAGTTGTAGATCAGCCTGTTCAGATCAGTGACATGTAAAGTAGAGATCTAGGTAGATCTGGATGTATTGGAAATGCTAGATGCTACAGATATACATGGATGCAATGACAACAGTTGGGGTCATAATATGAAAAAACATGCCAAACAACTTTTTTCTTTACCTTCCATTATTTTGCTTGACACTCGGTATTTGTTGGAATTGCACATTACAAGCACTGCTGTTGTTTTCTCATGCACTTTTAGGCTTTCTTTTTGTACTGCTTAAGTTCCTGTTTATCTGCTACTGGTGCTATCACTTTCATGCCTTATGCTGCCATTACATCTTCCAAATGGATGCCTATTCAGGACTATGCTGAGTTTTGACTGATAATGTCAGCGTGGTCTGGTAATACTGTTCTCCAAAGCAGATACTGTTATTCATAGAGCTTTTGTTTGGGACTGTAATTAAACTTTTTGGTTTATATGCAGCTGATATTAAGTCTCATCATTTTGGTACAGCAACTAACTTGAATGTGTTGTTTATGTTAACTGGTCTTGTTGATAAGTTTGCTAGTCCGTTTGATTCCAAATGAAGTGTGTCCCCTTGGAGTGGCTTTGGGGTTTTGGATTTTACTGGAGACAGAAGATCCCAGAAAATGTTTTGGAACAGTAAGAGTTGTACTTCCTGGAAAAGTAAGATGCAAAAGCTGTTTAAAATTCTTCCAAGAGGAGACATAAGGAGTTTACAAACTTGGGGGGGGGGCTTGGAGTGAATTGAAAGCAAATGCTAGCACAGTTGTACATTTAGATAGTGCTGTGTTCATAACTGGATTTAAAAGTATCTTTTGATATTTTATGTAATCCAAATTCTGTTATTTCCTGTGAGGATCACATCACTTTAATACCTTATTATCCTAAATGTGTGCGAACAATGTAGGGGGTTGGGGACATGTCAAAGTTAACTGCAAGCTTCACTGTCAGCATTGCAAAAGCACATCATTTTTTTGGTTTCATTTTTCCACTGCCAATGCTCTAGTACAAGTAGAAACCATTACTGTAACAGTAGTGAGAGAGGGCTGTGCAGCCCCTCCCCTTCTATACCCAACGAGTCTGTTCCTGTTTCTTCCCCTGATTTAATAGAGGGTACTTAGGATACTCGGACTTCCCAAGCACTGTCTCGGAGTACTCTTGATTTGACTACATTTGCCTTGTTACATCCTGATGCAGGAGGTTCTCCCACTGTTGTTTTTCAGGGTAAGCAAAATCCACCCAAGAAGCAGAAGAGGAGGCTACGATGGACCGTATCTTTCTCATCTGATATACTGTATCTTTTAGATGTGGGTCTTCAGCAAGACAGGGTCACTGATTTGTCACTCCTTTGTAGGTGATTCCTTTTTTGTTTAAAGGGAGTTATAGGTGTTCTGGGATTGTTATCTCGTTCTTTTGTGGGTGCAGGACACTACACTGTCATAACAGTCTTTCACTCTGGGAGAAGTGTTGGATGTTTCATGTTTGCAACAGGTGATTTGAATTCTATCTGTTTATGCCCCTATTAATTCTACTCCTGGATCATGGATTCACTCCCATGCATTTAGCACATTAGGCAGCAAGCACCATTCAGCACTCATTTCCATAGCAGGTACGGGTTTTATAGGGTCAGGTTGCTAGTCTGAGGCCCAATGCACCACACACTTGCACACAGACACTCACACCTAGGGCTATTTTAGAATGTCCAGTTCACCTACTGCACATCTTTGGAATGTGGGAGGAAACCAGTTCACCCGGAGGAAGCCCACATGAACACATGGAGGATATGCAGACTCCAAATAGAATGCTCCCCAGCTGAGAATCAAACCAGAGAACCTCTTGCTGTGAGGTGACAGCACTAACCGCTACACCACTGCGCTGTCCTATTAATCCTACTGATAGAAAAATATTATGAACAGGTTATTTATGTCTATTCTTGTTAGTCAACATGAATATTATTTGGGTGGAAAATTTCAACATGAATCGCAGATGTTCTAGATCGGGTGCTTTTGTGATTTAAAGACAGGGGAGGAAGACAATGAATTAGCAGAGTTTCAGTTGGGTAGGTCACACAGCTTCACCTTTTGTCAGGGTTCAGGAAGGTCAGAGATTAACATTTTTGCTTACTCTGCTATGTTTGACTGAACTTTCTTCTTCTACTCTGCACATTGATTTTTCAGATCATGTTGGTATCTTTAGCTCTTTTGCGGGAAGACTTTCGTGTCCATGGTAAATGTACTCTTTTTTACATGGCAGTGTAGTACATGAGGACTAGTTTCTAAACAAGATTGCAGCTCTTGAATTATGCCCTTGCAGGATAGTTGGTGACTTGATTGGAAGGTGAAGTTTAAGATCCTGTTGTTTTGGCTTCAGTGCCATCTTTGCTGAGATTTGTACAGTTATACAAACAGAGTTTATGTTACTTGAGGTGGACATGCCTCTGTAGAAGGCAAGCGTACCCACTTTCTGTGGTTTAGACAGCACAGGCTATGATTGCTATGTCTTATAAGTCTTTGGGACAGGGCAAGAAGATACTGTTGTCTGTGTTTTATGGATGGTATCACATTGGTCTACTTGATATATACATGTGTGTAGAGTACTGTTATCAGATACATATGAGCAAATGGGGATAAGTTGCATTTGATGAATTGGAGGCCTATAGCTCTGAGGCAGACTGATTATAAACTTAAAGTGGAAATGTTGCAGGTTTATTTTGCTTCTTAATTGCTTTTTTTAATGTGTGCTTGTGTTTATAGGATACCATATTTTCTGTTTCAAGATTATCATATTATGGTAAGGAAAGTGACTAATGTGATTTTGCACATGGTTGTCTTTAAGCTGCTTCAGTCAGCCATTCAAGTTTGTGGAAATTATTATCCTTCGGTTTGGTCCTCAGTTTTGGAACTTTTGTCATACAGTTTATGAAAGCAGTAGGTTATTTCCTCTTGTTAATGGATTACTTGGCCAAGTTATGCCATTGTGCCAAAGTATTAATCAGGGTTGCCCACTCAGTAGTCTGCTATTTTATTTAATTTTGAATAGTGCTCTATGATTTGCTCCTCATCATTTGGAAGAAGGGGGTAGTGCACATTTTTGATAATATTTCTTCCCACATGTTTTACCTATATGAGTGATGTCTCGCTGGTTCAAAAATGATTTATTGTTGCAGGATGATGTACAATTGTTCTGCTTAGCAAAGTTTGGATTATAAATCATTACAAATGCAAGTACTTTGGATACAGGGTCATCTTCACAAGGATCATTATGAAACAAGACATTAATTTGCCAGGTATTACTTTTGGTACAAAATAGTTATTTGAACTTCAGTGGATTGGGAAATTACAGCATGGCAGGTCATTAGCCACTTCTATGAAGTCTGTGTAGTTGTCATTGAGAGAGAATGTTTATTTAATTTATTCTGGGTTTTTTTTGGATATCTTTACCCACTTAGATAGTGCAGTTCATCTATCCTTTTCTTTGTAGTAAAAAATCCTAACTTAATTTTTTTATATTATTTGGAGTTTCTGTCTTATAACCAATTAACTTTGGATTATATATAACTCTTACAATAAGGGGTTCTATAGCCACTTACATTTTGGATTGTGTATGACTCTAATGGTAAGGGAGGGGTGTCCATTTGCTGAACCTGATTGCTTATTTTATGTCTCTGCATCATATTTATATGTTGACTGTTGTCTTGTCCAAGACAGACTTCACTAGGATGCCACTTCTTCACTTTACTTTGTGGCAAGGAATTTTCACAAGAAAACTGAACAAAATTTCCAAAGTCTTCATCAGATTTCGATTATCAGGTTATGGTTAAGGAGCTAAAATTTAAGTTTTCTCCAACAAGTTCAAGACAAGAGTAGTGTGACTCTACCCTGCAAATATTTGTTTATTAACCACTGTGACTCTTTTTCAGTGTTAGCTCTTCATAGTTTACATGCAAGACAACAAAGGTATTTTAGGGGAGTATTGGAATGGATGCAGTTCCATTGACGTCTGTCTTTGATTATGCTTCCTGTCAGGAACTCCATGAAATTAAATATGCAGAATAGCATCTATGGTCTGCGCAGGGTTGTAGGTTCCTGAAAACAATTCCTATGTTTTTATTTTGGAAGAATTATAGGATTTGCGGCTGTAGTTAAACAAACCTAACCATTTTCATTTATTGGTGTTTCTTCATCAATCTTTGCATATGGCCATTATGACACTCTAATGTGGCACAGGTTAAGACCATTAACATAATTGTATTTATGTTATACTTGGAACAGCCAATGTTCTTATGTGTTGTGGAATAAGCAAAGGGGCAATTTGGACATGCTGATGATATTAAACAATTGGCTGTGAAATAAGAGATGGAGAGGTTGAAAATGTTTATGGTATACCACTGTTTGTTCACTGACTTTGGTACATAGTTTTTCTGCCATTGTCTTTTCCCCCCTTGCTCTGTGCTCCACATTTGACTTTATCTGATTTTATGATTGTCTGTATTCATAATAAAATTTAACGTACTCCCTATTTTTTCAGTAAGTGTTGTGAGATCTTTTGCATCCCCCTGAGCTGCACCACCTACTCAGGCAGATGGGCCATCATATTAACTCCTCAAATGAAGGATGATACCCACAGGAGTGAAGCACCCACCCCTTATGTGTCAGTAACCAAAATTAACCCAAATAGACGCCATCAGGTTCGATTCTCAGCTAGAGCGTCTTTTGCATGGAGACATGCGTGAATGGGCGTACCTTCGTTAAAGGTTGTGTGTCAGGGCTGGTAACTCGGCACGTAAAAATCAAATACCAATCATTAGTGGACCAGAGTTCCACTGTGGCAACCCCTAACTGGGAAAAGCCGACAAGACAAAAACAAACAAACCTGGTGGGGGAATCTAGTTGGGTCAGTGATAACTGTGTACAAAAAAATAACAGTGAATTTTGGTGTACTGTTTAAAAGTTGTTTTAAACAATAACCAATTCTAAACCAGATCAAAATGAAGTTAAAGTGTAGTGGAAACATCATTATAGCTTTCACCTGAGTAGCACAGAATTAGATCATCTGCATAGAGTGCACAATTAATTTAATGAAGGTCCCATGGAAATTGTTGATAAAGAGAGAAAAGAGTAGAGGACCTCAAAATGACCCCAATGTATGAGGTACTCCTCTGGAAGTATAGGTCATTCCAGAACTACCAGTAGTACTATAACGATCTGTTGACAATATAGGCTCTGAACCATAAATTAACCTTAATAGAAAAAACACAACATGCCGAGTTACCAAGATGTTATGACTTCCTGTTTTGAATGTTCTTTTAAAATCTAAAATTATTACCCTACTCAATATAGTATTGTCAATGTTGCGATAAATATCATTAGTAAATTTTAGCAAGTGACATAAATTATCTTTTGGTCAAAAGTCCCAAGAAGATGTAGGATTAGAGGTCTTGGGTGTGGGACAGTGAATGAATGTTTAAAGCTATAAGATATAATTTTGGTGGCTAGGGATGGATTTTATATGGAAAAAATGGGTTTGCATAGCAGATGATGCCCTATTTTGATGTATCATAGAATGCCTGATGTGAAGATGTGGATCATAATGTGTAGAAATACTGTTTAGCAGCTGTTATACTATTTTATGACTTATATTTTTGAAGTAGAGTGGGAGATAGGCTTTAGAAGCTTGTGTAAGCAGGTAGATGAGATGGCTAGAGCATATTGGGTGGAGGAGGTTAGTTATGTTTTCTTTGGTATTTGGTATTACCTCTTGTGAAAGAGATGAGTTTGATTTTCTAGAGGAAAAAATATTTCCTGCAAGTGATTTGATACTCTGGCATTTTTTGGGGGGTGAAGTTGCTTGTTGAGATTCTCTGAGAAAGTGTACCTTAGCAACTTTATTATTAATACAGACTTCCTGCCTAAGCTTCTAATATTCAGAATGCTTGTTATAACTATTGGGATCAGTCTTCCAGTCCTTCCAGACAGCATTTATATTATTTTTCTGAATTTTAAGAGTTTCGCTGATCCAAGGGGATAAACTACCCTATTTTCTGATTTGTTTTTAAAGGAAAAGTCTGTCTTGAATAGCAGTAATAACACTGAATAAGGCAGAGAGTGTGGCTAAGGGGTTATTGCAGCTGTGAGGATCCAGTTAATAAGCTGGAGTTCCTGTAACATACTTTTATGAAAAACTGTGGTACATACCTTGTATAAAGTACTATAGGAGGTTGTTTAAAGTGCTTGAGTGACTAGTTGAAAACTAATGGGTAATGGTCACAAACTGTATATTGAAGACTACTTTAGCGCTGTTAATAGAAAAGTGCATAATTTAGTTTTATTTAAAGTTAGCCAGTGCTCTTTTTCTTGGGGATAAAAGATAATGCATACAAGCTGTTTTCACATCTGGAAGGGGAATAAAAGATAAGGAAAAAAACAGACAGCAATTGGTGTAAGTGGGAACACGAGCTATAACCTGTGGTTTAGCATAAGTAACTTTTTTGATTTGGTTATGTCTGTAGGTGCAGCTGTCAATTTCTGACAATTGTTCATTTGTGGTGGGTTAAACTTCATTTGATGAAAATGCAAGTTATGTGTGTTTGTTCTAAGTTAATAGGGACTAGGGGTATTCTAAAAATTTATTTATTTATATTTTTGTTTTGCTTATGGGTTTCCTTAAAGCAAAATGTATCCTAAAATGTAACACATGTTCAAATGGAAATGTAAAGAAACAACTGCATAAAAGATCAGCTTCCCAAACATTAGTGTGTGCATGTAAGACAAAAGTTGGAAATACATTTGAAAAAAACTGTCATGTACAATAGATGGAGAGAATAGATTTTTTTATCATAATGGCTGCTGTATCCATATTATCCTGGAATGTAAATGGCCTTACAGCTATAGACAAAAAGGAAAGACTACTAAATTATATAAAGAAATGTAGAGTTCAAATAACATGGATGAAGAAGACACATTTGGAAATAAATGAGCGTGTGCAACTGGCCAGAAAAGGATTTCATTATGGATATTCTGCAGAATATCAGGGATAAAAGAAAAGGGAAGTATTACTTCTGATAGCTAGAGGGACCCCAGTAGTGAGAAAAGAGGGAAAAAAGGTAATAATGCTAGACATCTGGTAGTAAGCGGCTACTGGCAAGGGAGGACATACTTCTCAACTGTCCAGATTTTCGCAGAACGTCCAGAATTTTGGCTCATGTTTTTGGTCTGTTCCTCATAAAATTTGTGGCTTTCTGGCAAATCACTGGGATGATCTGAGGATTGAAGCTGTTAAAAGATCACATACATTTGTGTTTCAGACTTCAAATCTTTCGGAAAATGTAAGTTAAAACAAACCCTGTTACTCTAGCAACTTTCTAAGTTTGTAAGAGCAATGTTTAAAAAATGTCCCTATTTTTGGGCCTTTGTTCCTCCATTTTATCGGGCTTTATCCAGATTTCTTATATTAAGAGGTTGAGAGGTATGAGGAGGATTATGCTGGTATGTATTTAAATTCCACCAAAAAATTCTATTATGGAGCTCAATAAACATTTGAAAGAAAACATCAGGTTTCGGCAGGGAATACTACTTATAGGTGGGGACTAGGACTTTATTTGCAATAGACAGGATGTATCTGGGAGACCTAGAGGGGAAAATATAACAAAAAAAAGGTAGATGTCTGTTGAAAGGAAGAAAGATCACATATGGAAATATTCATGGAAGACTTAATTTTGCCAAGATTAGAGGAAACATTTAAATGTATTTTTAAAGGAGAGGAAGCACCAGCAACGTGGAAGAAAGCTGCAGTGGCTCTATTACCCATTGAGGGTAAAGACCCAACAGACCAATTCTCACATAGACCCATTTCAAATTTAAACCATGATTATAAAGTACTTAAACCTATACTAGTTAAGAATGGAAAAGGTGTTGTAAAATTGAAATATATGGATCAATGTGGTTTTGTGGAGGGAGGCAACATTTGATTATATTAATTGAACAGTGATGACCAGAAGGAAGTGAATGTAAAAAAATACCACTGTTTTTGGAAGTGGGATTTTATGAGTAGGCAAATGGATGCTAGTACATTCCTGGATAAAATAATAATGGTAATTAGGAGAATATAAGAAAGGATCAGAGGCAATAATTAAAGTATGAGGGTCCCTCTATGATAACTTGCGTTTGAACAGAAGTACCAGACAGGTGTGTCCATCCCTCCCCTTTTTTATTTGTTTTATATTGGCAAATAAAATAAGGGACTCAGAAATTCAGGAATATAATTGGTATGGTAATCAAGAAAAGTTGGCTTTATTTGCAGATTATATTGTTTTGTACTCGATAAATACAGAAAAGGACATCTCAGTGCTGTGAAACATTTTGCAACAGTTTCAAGTTTTTTTTTTTGTTTATAAAATTAGTGAAGATAAAACAAAGGCTATAGCTGTAAATTATGTACCCATCCATTACTTAGTTCAGCAATACCCAATACCCATATTTATGGGAACCCAATAACATAAAGTATGGATTAAAAATGCTTCTGTAATGGCAGCTAAGAATATATGGAAAGAGATTAAACAAAAGTGAATATTACAACTTAGAAACTGGATGCTCTTATTTGTGGTAATAAGATATACACAGTGAAAATGTTTTTATTCCCTTTAGTTTTCTATAAAGGTCAGGCATTTTTTCTTTTTGGAGCAGTATGTGTTTCCAGTGTTTTCCTTCATATAGTTTTTGTTATATACTAGTCATGTTTTTTCTTGGTTCCTGGATTAAAGGTCAGGCATATTTTTATCAATAAGAGGAGAAGTTGTGGACAATAATTCATAAAGAGTTTAAGGGCTTTATTTAGGAAGGAAGGAGGGCAAGAGTTAAGTGGGATAAGCCGATCTTCCCAATAGGTTATGGTAATAAGCATTACCTGATTTGAAGAGATATTTTAAACATGCAGAGCTTAGGCTTATATGCATAACACAAGCAGAAGGTTATAGTTCAAAGTGGAAAGGGACTTGATGATGACTGGGGGGAGAGTTCAAGAAACAAGGAGAGAGAGTTGGATTCTGAATGCAGATTCTTAAGGAGAGCAATAACAACCATGCAGAATATTACATCCAGAAATTTACAGACAGTAGTCTAAAAACTAAGCCAAAACAAGAATGGTGAAAGGGGATTTTGCCAATAGGGATGACTGCAAGTAGAGCTATAGAAAATAGACAAGGGGGGTGAAATTCTATGGAGAAAATTGGCAAAGGAACCAAGGTATTGGGAACAGATAATGAGAGAGGGAAAGGTAATAGAGAGGGATGAGGTCAAGAAAAAGTCTGGACTGCAGGTTAGAGACAACCTTCTCTACCAGGGATTGATATCAGAGTATAGGCAAACAAAAAGAGATAGGGATGTTCTAAGTGAAAGACCTGTTCTGGTAGAGTTTATGGTCGAATCTGGAACATAATTTGCTGTTAAAAAGAGATAATTCATAGGGTATATACAATTTCACATGATAACTATAAGAATCAGAGGAAGTTAGAAAATATTGGGAAGGGACACTGGGAAGATAACAATGGGAAGACATATGTATGGCTCCCAAGTATGCAACAAAGTCCGGAAGATTTAATATTTTTGCTTGGAAGTGTTTGCATAGGTATTTTAATACCCCAAGCACACTTCAAAGATTTTTTTCTCAGGTAGATAGCAAATATTAGATGTGTGATATGGAATTAAGAGGTAACTGGGAACATGTTTTTTGGAAGTGCAATGTGTTGCCAGATTTTAAAAAATCCCTATAGAGTATGCCATCAGAAATATTGAGGGAGCAAATGTCTGAAACTAAGGAAATGATTGTTTTGAGCTGGAACTCAATCTGATTTGTCTAGACATAGTAAGGGATTATTATGTTTAATTATCTTGGCTTCCAAAAAAAGCAATTACTAGAAAACGGGAATCAAAATCTAAACCAACTGTTTTTGAAATACTGAATATTGTAGAAGAGATAAAAAATAAAGAGGGGTCTTTAGCAAAGGGAAAGAGCAGCAAAAGTGCATAGAAATAAATGGAATTTGTGGAAACAGCATATGCAGAATAAAATTCAGGAGGAGGAGAAGGAATAAGGTCAAAGGGAAGGTAGAAATTGAACAATTTATGCATCGTCTGAATGAAGGTTAGTTGTTATAAAGAAAGAAAACACATGTAATGTAGTATATAATGTAAACAAACCAAATACGACCAAACCAAGAAAAAAATCCTGTAGTAGTCAAACGGAAAGCAGGAACCACACCAGCAAAGGTCCAAATGTTTTAATACTCCAAATAACAAAAACCAGCAGAACTGATAGGGTAAGATTTGAAAAGTTTTGTATATATAAAGGACTAATTGATTAATTGTTACAATCATTATCTGATGAAGTCACAGTTGCTAAAGACGAAAACGCAATTTTTTGTTAAGAGCGTTTATTTGTGCCTTTCTGCTCTGCTGGTTTTTGTTATTTGGAGTATTAAAACATTTGGACCTTTGCTGGTGTGGTTCCTGCTTTCCGTTTGACTACTACAGGGTAATATATAATGTGCATAAGTGGAAAACATGTTCATATTGTTTGCTTTCATTTCTATTAATGTGTACGTACCTATGTCTTATATGATAATTTAACAATTTTTATGATCATTAACCAAATGGTTTAGTGGGAGAGGTATATCTCAAGGAGGATACCGCTGCTGTGGAACAGATTCCCCATCTACATAAAACAAAGTTCATCCCTGTTCATATTCAGGGACAACTTAGATTTATTGATGGGAAACAGAACATTTACCCCGGGACTGCCTCTCCTGTACTAATTATTGACACAGGCAATTCCTAAAGGCTTTATCCCATGCATGCGTCCCCTCAAATTATCTATGGTGTGATCCCAGTTATTCTCATTAGGGGCAATATATAATTTTCAACCATGGGATGGGAAAAGTTGATCTATAACCAAATGGGATAGGTTATTTCATGCACAAAAAGGGAAACTAGCTAGGCTTAAAATGGCCTGCAAGGGCAGCTAGCCTAGTACTTACCTATGAATCTATGAACCTATAATAAAGCTGTTTAAATAAAAATATATATATATACTGGAGAGCATATTGTATAGGGTGGCATAACTTGAAACTTTTAAGTATTATTCTGAACATGTCCAAGAGAATATTTTGTCTTATAGAGACAGATCAAGAGAGAGTAGCTCAGCCTTACAGTAATTTGCCTGAGTTACTGATTTCTCTTTTTCAATGCAAAATAGAAATATTTTTAGTTATATTTAAATTATGATAAAAACAGGGAGATGTAACAGACAGAAACAGTGAAAATCCAGCCAATATATGAAGTAAAGCTTGGTAATTAATTATTTCTTTGTATTACATTATCAACTGTGCCCCAGAAATTACCTTAATAATTTAAATGATATATGATCACAGGAAGGTACATTTTATCCTAAATGAAGTACTGAGTTGGCACCTGGAAAGGTGTAGACTGCACCTTTTCTGCCATAGTACTGCTGGTATGCTCACAACTGCATAAAGCACCAGTTATCATGTTGCAACATTACTGCCATAGTATTGCTATAATGCTTGCAAATGCGTATAACATCAATTATCATGTTATAACATTACAACAAGCCTGTTATTGTGCATGAGATAGTATATAACGTTGACAATGGCACATAACTTCTTAAATTTTAGGATGTAAACGTAAGGGGAACACTTTTCATATATCGTAAACCACTGTAAGATAATTTGCTTCAAGAGACTTCCTCACTCTGGTTATCTGTTTTGTAGGCTAAGTGTCTACAATTTTCAACATGATCATTCTTTAGGTTATGAAATATTTCTCTTTTCCCATGCACAATTCCAAGATCTCAGTCTCATGGGTAATCAGTACATGAATAGGCTGAAATGCCTTCATAAGAATCTCTTTGGGTAATGTTTCTATTATTTCCACCTTTGTTTCCTAGATGTACTGTCACTTAAAGAAAATACAGCTCTAAAATATGTAAAATAAGGTGGATAAAGTGCCCAAACCTCAGAAACCAATAAACAAAATAAAAAGGCATTCCAGAAAGAACGACCATGATCCAGCACCATAACTTTACTGATAACACTTAAAATGTAGAACACACAAAATACACAAATGCTAACTTTTCACAATGTTTTTGTCTTACACAGAAACTTCATCAGATGTCAGATTTTTCTGCTTCCACGGTGGTATACATTAACAGGATAAATGTACATCATTATCTAAGGTATTTTTTACTTCAGTTTTTCTCTCCTGCGACTGACCATCATCTAACTCCTGTGCTTCTCCTTGATCCGCAGATTAATTATAATTAGTCCTGAGGACTGAGAGCAAACCAAGGTGGCCTAGGTCCATGTCATAATTGCTGCTGTTTGTGTTTTCCTAACTGTTGTCTCCATCTTGCACACATACTGAGTTACCATATGGGTAAGGTGTGCAATAAACAACCATGCCAATCTGATCCTCACTTCTTAAAAGATTTGATATCAGCGTGATTCCCCATCCACCCTCAAGAAGTATCATATGGTTGCTTCCCTCATCTCTGAAAGGGAAATCTAACCTTACTGTATGCCCTGTGCATGGTCCTCTCCCTCCACCCCTCCCAGGCTGGGTGCACCTCCATGCCAGCACATCAGATGCGGAAGCCATTAATCGAACAGGAGCCACCTTTGTGATAGGGCTTTATCTCTTTATGCTACAATGCTGGCTTGAGCTATTTGTTATTGCTGCTACCAGTACTTGTAACCATAGTGGTACAGAACCCCTTTCCACCAGTTATTCTTCAGAGTGTGTAATCTTTCAGATTATAAGGGTATTAGGGAAGGCTCCAATCTTCTCACAGCACCCAGACACAGGATATACTGAACTTTCTTGCTGAAACACTACTGTGTAAAATGTACAATAAACAAATGCATACATCAGAGTGCTATAGAGACAAAGGGATACATCCCTATATAAGTGCAGAGATGATAACTGCTGCCACAACTAACATTAGAAACTTAGGTCCCATGGGACCAAATAATATGACTGTGGTTTTCTGCAAATAAATCAAGGAAAACCTAAGTAAACCCTTATAAATCATGTAAAATAAAGTGTTAGCATGTGAATACTTCTCTGACTTATAGTGGTAGACTTCAGTGGTACCAATTCACAAAAGATGGGGGAGTCACATCACACCCAAACAATCTCAGACCCATAAGTCTGACTACCATTCTATGTAAAATAATGGGAAGAATCATAATGATGATTCCTTTCCTGATTATGCCTTTACTGAAGGCGAAAGCACTTAGAAATTAAACTATACTTGTTTATTCAGCTGTGCTGTTTCCAGTCCGTTCATTTCAGTTGTGGTCTGCAGGAGGAGTCTGGTGTGTTTATTTTGCCATTGGAGTTTCACCTAACATTGGACAACCTACGAATGGCATATAATTTCATTCCAAAGACCTCATTGTGCCACTTTATACCTCACTGCTGTAACCTCTTATAACCCATTATGAAATAAAATGATACATTTTGTAGCCTTTAAAAGGCTACCTTAAAGAAGTTGAAAAGGACTAATGATTTCTTATTAGAGAAATCACAGCATTAAAGAACTTCAGCTATTTAGAAAGGCTTAATGAATTGTCATAATACTTTTTTTTTTCTTTAGGTTACCTAGAGGTAACTTCTTTCTGCTCTGTAAGGTAATGTCTGATCCAGTTCTTTTTGAAAGCCTGTGCCTAAAACATACCTGTAAGGGAGGTTACACTAGATCAGGACATTTAACACTAAAAATAAGCATCAGTAATATAATAAAATAAGGAGTCTACATTATATATATATTACAAGACACCTTAAAAGATTATGGCATCAACTTTCTGCTAAAATCAGAAGAAAGCTGAACTCCTAACTACATTTATTAAGGTTTGCATTAGGTTATCAGGTTGTACTGTTTCAATCCCCCTGCCGCCCCCCCGGCATTTTTGCTTAGTCACTATTGATGTTTGATAGTACAGTAAGCTGCTACAAGTTGACTATTACACCTACTGATATTTCTTTATAGCATTCTTTCTGGCAGTTTGACATTTTATATATCTATAGCTGCTGCCAAGTTCTGTGGAATGGTGTACATTTAAACACTTCTGCAAATAAAATAAGCCCTTCAGTTGGACCCTGAAGACAGGTATCCTGAAAACCAATTCTAGTCATGCATTATACTCAAAGCACTGAAATACTCAGTGGTCCATGCATCTAAGCAACTCAGTGTTTCCCAATGCAGAGTTCAATGGCTACTTAAATATATTTCATCGTCATTTTGTATGGTCAGCATTGTTTTGAAATAACTGAGGTACATTTAAAACTGCTAGGCTAGTCTTCTGACATTAATAAGTCTAGGGTATGCACTTATTTCACCACAGTGCACATGATAAGGTTAGGGTATGCCCTTATTTCACCACAGTGCACGTTATGTTATATTACTTATATAAGTCAGATAGCCTGAGAATCTACAAATAAAATTTGAATACTAATAAAGTTGGAAACATTTATTCTTCAGACAAAGTAATTGAAACACCAGTGAAAGGCAAGTTGCTGTGTGTGATGAATATGAGTATTCTGTGCCAGTTTGTCTTTATTACAGTATGTATTACCTTGTTAAAGTACAATAGACTGCTAGAACTGCACGTCCATAATCTATTTTTGTACAGAAATAAATAATCATGGGCATTGTTGCATATGTTAATGATATAGGTCGATATTCATTAAGATGCTCTGCTTAGCATGCACTTCACTTCACTGTGGAACTCAATGTAGCAACATTGTCCTGGACTCTGTGATGAATCTGATTAAAATAGTGTGAAATGCAAATGAAAGAGCATAATAAAACTACAAATAAAAATAACAGTAAAAACCAACATACTTATAAAAAAACGTTGTATCTGCTCCACCCTTATTAAAATCCTAACTAGAAAACTATATACACGATATATAACAAAGAAATCCTTTGAAGTTGAAGAAAAGAACATTACTATAACTTTTTCAGTAGTTCATATGGGTCTACTTTAATTAACCGAAAGCTGATTCCAGCGAATGCAAATCCATCGACACATATACATCGAACTGCGAAATAAGCCAACTCACAAAACTGCGAAACTCAAAATACCAATTTGTCATACTCGGCCAACCCCACCGCCCGAAACACACTACCCACCCAAACAAAATAAATAAACCGCAAACATACACTAACCAAAACCCTACTTCTAACCCTACACTAAACCCCACATACACCACTATCTATGCACTCTCCTTAACCCCTCCCTAACCCTAAGGTCTGTAACTACTGCACACTTACCCTACGGAGCTATACCCAAACAAAATAAATAAACCACATACATACACTAACCAAACCCCTACCTCAAACCCTACACTAAACGTTAAATACATTACCCATATTACATTACCTATCTATGCACTTACCTTAACCCACGCCCTAATGTCCGTAACTATCGCACACTTACCTTACGGATCTGTAGCTCAGATGGGCCAACCAAAACACTTCCACATTTCGAATTTCATTTTAATTTTGCGGTTTTGTGAGTTGGCTTATTTCGCGGTACGATGCATTTGTGTCGATGGATTTGCATTCGCTTGAATCAGCTTTCGGTTAATTAAAGTAGACCCGTTCATATCATATGGTAAGTTACAGAAGAAATATATCTACAAAAATCCAAATTTAATTTACTATACCAATAAAAGAAGATCTGAGTATACATACCATAGTTTAAACTGCAAAAAAGAAAGAACTAGAGTATTGACTGTTGTTCAATACATTTACAGAAACACTAACGTTTTATCTATGTCTAAAACTTAAACTGCCTTTAAGACAGAATCTTCAGTAATACCTCATCATTTTCTCTTCTATTATTTTCTTTGAAGTTGGTAATGGGAATTGTTGCTAAAAGAGACCAGAAGACCTGGTGTATTGTGTAGACTGTTCATTGAATTATGAAGTCTGTTTTTGACAGTCTCCAGGAATTTTAAAGCAGAACATATATAGCACAACTTGGTGTGGGAGAAAATAGGATTCATTTTTCACCATAGGATCAAAGGAAGTTATAGGATCATAGGAGGTTACTAGGCTGTCGACCTGGAGTTCATTTCATGCCTATCTGTTTCATCCCAATGTAATAACATACACATTTGATTACTTGCCCTGGGAAAAACTACGTGGTTCGGGATTTTCATTATTTTCATCTCGAGAAAATAATGTTCGACATTATGGGCTTTCAGTAATTGAAAGTAGACCCATATATACACATTACAATTAATATTTAAGAGATTGTTTGTGTCTTAGCTAACTGTATATAGATATATGCAATATGATTAGCTCTATGTTTTAGATTTAGCCATTAATGTGATTACAGCAATAAAACTAGATGTTAAATAGTATCTTTATGCTAATATAATTTCTAGTTAACATCACTTTTATTCTACATGTTTTAAGGAAACTGCTTAGATATTTTAGGCTTTTTTTAACTAGGGTTAAATGAGATAGGATACTAGGTGCAGTAAGTACCAGACAAGATATTTACTTGAGCTGACAGGTATATAGTAACATTGGTTCTTGTATTCCTATTATGAAACGTGCACAGCTAGGGTTCTGAAATTCAATTTATACTGTTTTCTTCCAGGAATAAGCAAGTTCTGGGAAATCCTTAAGTTTCAAAAAGCTTTATTATTAACATTCTACACCTCAACAGAAATGGAAAGTACAGTTGTGCATGTTGAACTTACCATAACAGTAGATGTTCGAATGATCATATCTGCAGTAGCCTTAGTCATATGGGTTATATCCTGCCAAGGATATAACAGCAAGCCAGTTTCCAAAGCTTCAGGGCACCTTCCACATGATCAACCTGTCAAGCAACTCGAGCTGAGCTGACTAAAAGACAAGTTTGGATGCAAAGCTCTTTAGAGCTTTCCTGCCTGGAGAAAGAGAGAGAGGCTGAACCCTGAAAGGATACGTCTAGGAATAACAAAAAAATAAATGTCCACAACCTGGCATAAAAACACACCAAAAAGCAAGGGAGACGGAAGGATGATGCTGCTACTGCAGCAGTGATCATTCGAACATCTACTGTTATGGTAAGTTCATCTTACACAACTGTACTATATTCTTTATATTAATCACTATTAAAGTAGCCTTAACTATATGGGTAGATTATCATAGCTAACTATATTTGAGAGGTGAAAGGAGAAAGATCCAGGAGCCCCTGGAGAATGGACCTAGCAAAGCATTATCTAGACCAAGGAAGGAATCCAGCTTATAATGCTTTGTAAAAGTATGTACAGAGAGCCACACAGCAGCTTCTAGAATAGTTCTAGAATCCAACCCTTTTCATGAAGTCATAGAAGAAGCCAAAGTCCTTGTAGAGTGGGCCTTGACCATGCCTGGAATAGCTTCCACGGTGAGTCTAACAAAAGGTAATAGCCTAAGACAACCATTTTGAAATAGTCTGTTTTGACACTCGTTGTCCTTTCTTCTTACCTTGACAAGAAGTGAACCATTGATCTGATGATCTGAAAGATTTAGTTATGTCATGATAGTACCTGGGTAGTCTGTGGACATCCAAGTTATGGAAGTATCCTTTCTCCCTCATTTTCAGGTTCAGGAAAGAAAATGGGTAGATGGATAGTTTTACTTAAAGTAAACTTGGATACCACTTTAGGTATAAAAGAAGGATTAGTTCTCAAAGAAACCCTGTCTTTCTGGAAAACGAGGTAGGGTTGCCTCACCATAAGAGCTTGCAACTCAGATATCCTTCCTGCATAGGACAGAGCAATCAATAAAACTGTTTTCCATGTTAAAAACCTCAAGTCAGCCAGATTAGCTAGTTCAAGTGGAGCAAGTGTTAGTTTCTCATAACAAAAAATTAAGATCCCAAGGAGGGGCCACCAGTTTACTTGGGAGCCTCTTATACAAAAACCCCTTTCAAAAACATTTTAACATGCAAGTGCCTTGAAAGAGGAATATCCATGGGCAGATATGCTGAAATGGCTGATAAATGAACCTTGATAGAGAAATAAGAAAATCAACAGGATAATAACTCACACAAACATTGTAAAACTGAGAACAATTAGCCTTGAATGGGTGCTGGTTATGGTGTTGGCACCAACTAGAAAATCTTTTCCATTTGCTAATATATGATTTTCTAGTTGCAGGCTTTCTTCCCTCCATTAGTACCTGCTCCATGTCCTCAGAAAACTGGTGCCTAAAAGGAATTAAGACCGTATTATCCAGGCAGTCAATTGAAGATGATTGATCTCGGGTGCAGGACTGGTGTTAGCATTTGGGGAGCCCCCTGGGGCACTTTCAGTTCATGTATCACCTTGCACTGCCACCCTTCCTAAGCAACCTTTTAGTTCATGCTGCAAACTTTTAGGAGTAGCGCACACAGACTGACCTGTGGCTACAATGCTGTTACATTACAACAGGCTTATGTACGAAACTATGTTGGCCTATCTCACAAAGGGGCATTTATAGTTACTGGTATTTAGTTGCAACAATGATATACTGCAGCAACTCTATGTACTAGTCTCGACTTAGGTCAAATGGCACCCTGCTTACTGCTTCAGCCCCCCCCCCACCCTCCAGTCTCCCCCATCTTGGGATCTCCATACCATACAAATTACTTTTTTCTTCCTTTTCTCATGTTTGCTTTATTCTTCAGCTTTTTCAAGAAGAGATAACTTCTTATATGCTCTGAAGTGCATTTTAAAGTTTTTTTTTTATTGTTACACAACTTTTTCATGCAATGACGGATTTAACAGAAATTATGATTAAGGAAAGAAGTTGTGTTGCTGTCAGACCTCCCAACCATCCTGAATTACTCGGTTTTTACCGAGTTTTGGGGTCAAAATGAAGGGGTGCCACGATTCCCGAGTGGCACCCCTTCAGTTCCGATTTTTTTGCTTTCTTTTTTTTTATGTTTTGAATTTTCGTGCTGTCGGAGCTGACGTCATCACGTGCGAGATGACGTCAGCTCCGTCAACGCTACCAGCCAGTCGGAATTGAACTCAAGGAGCTCGCGTCATTATTTCTGGCTGGCTATGAGCAGGCGTGAAATGAAAATTAAACAGTAGCAGGTAGCAGCACTAATGCTGCCGAGAATGGGCTGGTTACTTTTTTAAACTACTGCAAGAGCTATGTAAGTAACAGAACCTATTTACTTATGGCTGCTATGTATTCTTAATGGCAGGTACATTTTAATTTTAACAGCGAGCTGAGCTATTTTGTATGAGAAAGGAGCCTCAGGGAGGCATTGCATTTTACTTTTAAGTGCTTTTTTATTCTTTTAACAGCTGAACTGCTTTCTTTTACTTTATACGGTTGTGTAGGTGAGCTGTTTAAACAGTTTAATGGAATGTATTTACTGACTGCTGCTATGTACTCTTAATGGCAGGAGAAATAACTTGCAGCCAGGCATTACATTTTACTTTTCACGGCTGAGCTGCTTTGTATGAGAGGGATTCATTTTACTAACTGCTTTGAGTTTGATTTACTTTTAACAGCTGAGCTGGTGTGTGTCTGTATGATCAAGTTTTGCAGATAGTCTGCTCACATGTCTCAGGCTGAGGCTGGTAAGAAAAAAAAATACTGGGCTCATATGCTGCATAGTGGCATAGATTTTTTACCCTTCTGTCAGTTGTGATAGTTTTTTATCTGCTGTGCTGCACGTCTAAGCGAGAGAACTGTGTGAAAGTTTGATTTTATCTGCTGTGCCATGTGCCATTGTATTTTATCTACTGTCGCTGTAAGTCCGAGTCTCCGAGAATCTATTTCTGCTATAAGTCCCTTCAAGTAAGCTGTACTTAGCGATTTTATTTGGTGTGCCGTGCTGTAAATTAAAGTATGCTGCTGGGGCCAATCGCCAATGTGTGCGTGTGTTTGTATTTTATTTTAGTTTCATTAAGCAATAAAGCAAGGTATATGTAATGTGTGTGTGTCAGTGTATTATATCTGCCATTGCTATAAGTACAAGAGAACAAAAGTACGGTCGAGAGAATCAGAGAACGTATTTATTTCTGTTGTGAAACTAAACTTATTTCTGCTGTGAAAAGTAAGCTGCAAGTCCGAGAACTTGAAAGTCCAATTTTTATCTGCTGTGCCAGTGTTCTCACTGTATGTCCAAGCCAATTAGTATATTCAAGCAATTAGAAGATTTTCTGCATTTATTTTATAGCCAATTTTCTGCATTTATTTTACAACCGGCTGCAAGTTCGAGAACTGCTCTCACTGTAAGTCGGAGAACTTAGTCCATTCAAGAAATTAGCCAATGGTCCATTTATTTCTATATACAACCAGCTGAAAAAAACTGTGCATAATCATCATCTGCAGGGCTAAAGTGTATGTATTTTATTATGGGTCATTCAAGCAATTAGCAAGCTGCTCTGCATTTTATTTTACAAGGTCCTAAGCAAGCTGCTCTGCATTTTATTTTACAAGGTCCTAAGCAACCTACTCTGCATTTTATTTTACAAGGTCCTAAGCAAGCTGCTCTGCATTTTATTTTACAAGGTCCTAAGCAATCCTTACAATTTAAGTGTGTGTGTGGGTGCAAATGCCCCAGTTAGGTATACCTGCTAGTTAGAATTATGCAGACTCGAACCTTGTGCCTTGCATACAAGGAGCAAGACGCTAAAGTCTCTACCTATTCCACCACCACTTGTGATGATTCATGGAGTTAACCATAGTTCTCTACTGTCCAAAGTTTTACAAAATGTCTGGAATGTTCCTCTTAAAATTTGTGGTTTTCTGGCAAATCAGTGAGAACTGAATTCACTAAATAATGATAGTTATTTAAGTTTCAGTCTTCCTGTCTTTCAGGAAACTCATAGTAACGCAAAACATTTTATTCTAGCAGATTTTCTAATATTATGCAAGCAATGTTTAAACTGTGGCCCTGGTTTTGGGCCTTTGTCATCCCCCACCCCTAACAAATTTTGGCTTTTTCCAGATGTTTTATTCTGCATAGTTCTTCAAGGTTAGAAAAGTTTTGTGTTGCTTATGTCAAGTCTGTGGTAGTAGCACAACAAGTAGAATACTTGCTTTTTGATGCAGAAGGCTGTGGGTTTTACTCCCATGGTATGTAGATGTATTACTGATACTGTGCTGTGTTGTATTTTTAAAGGGGGTGGATGCTGCAGTCCTGCGAATGTCCTCTTTGGCAGACATACCTAGTAACTATGAACCTGTTATGTTTGCCATCCATTCCCTCTTGCAATGTTACTAGCTTATCATTTTTTTAATATAACATAGGTAGGTTATTCATCAAGGGCAATAGTCACTTTATTTGTAGAAGAAATAATGAAATATAAAGTTGTTTTCTAGCAGCAACCTCTTCATTAGTTACAGATCTCTTTAATGTGGAATTATTTAGATGACTTTTACTTCTGCAGAGATTGTGAATATTTACTGATACTGATGGGTTGTAGACATTTGAGTGGACTTTTATGATAGAAATATTCTGAATTGAGCAGTTTTGTCATTATTGGTTCATGCATTTTCTTTCATTGCTTACTGGAAAAATGTTCAAAACAAATTTAAAACGCGCTCTAACAAGTGTGTTATATTATACAAGGAATGTAATTTAATACAATCAGGAAGGTGTATCAAAAAACACATGTATGTTTTGTGTGTAAGGGGCCTATGATTTGAAAACAGCTCAAAGGTAATCTTTATCCACCACTGGCCAGATGGCATGCATTTTGAATTTCAAGGCAGAGAAGTTTTAATCCTAAGTATATTTTCATTGTGAGACTATTGTTTTGTTTAGCAGATATGTATTAGTGTTTGTGCTGTAAAATAAGTTTTAAATGAAATCCAAATCATCATAGAAGTAAAGCAGTGCACACATTACGGTGTTTACAGTAAATAGGGTGAAATAGCCAAGTAATGGGCTATTGGAATGGCTGCAGGGTGGAGGGCTGTGTATGGGGGGCCCTATTCGTCCATGATTTTGTGAGGAGGGGAGGATGGCAAACTCAGACAGTTCCGGGTGGCACAAACTCAAGCTATGCCACTGATCAGTAGGCCATGGAGAATGACTTTTGGAGGTTCTAGCAAATTATAACTTTCTTTTGCTAAGGTTAGAGCATGCAGTAGGTGGATTGGACACTCCATATTGGCCCTAGGTGTGATTGTGTGTGCGCCTTCTGCGGAAAGTTGGGCACTGGGCTGGCAACTCAACACAGTAAAACTCCACTGCCAATCATGAGAGGACAGATGATCTGCTGTGGTGACCCCTAACCGAGAAAAGACAAAAGAAGATTATTGCTTACCATTAAATGCAACATTAAATGCTCTACTTTTACCTCAAAACCCAGATACTGCAAATCACCAAAATAAAATCATAATATTCATTATCTTTTCCCTTCCCAGTGAACATCATGTGTTACACGTTTCAAAAAAAAATGGTTACCATTTACTACAGGGTCTTGACTCTAGAGCCATATTTTGGTTCTGTTTTTCAGTTTGCGTTTGAAAGTTGGTATCCCACAATTCCATTGGAGTGGGTGGGGTTACGTAATTATGTATGCAAATTAGATGTTAATCAGCGTACAGATTTGTACCTATTTTTCATGTCCAGATTTTTGATGTTTTCAGGTTGAGAGGTATGGTTGCTGTTCAGCTATAGTTTTCCTTGCATCCTTTCAGCACACCTTTCCCGACCAAAACAGCATAATAATAACCATTTAGAAAATAATTCAAATAAGCCAGAACCAAAGAAGCCATAGGGTTATAGATTTTCTGGGATGTATTTTAGAACATTTTCCTAGCCTTTTAATCCAATGGTGGCCTAAACAAAAAAAACATGAGTAAGGAAAGATTTTACACACACACACACATATATATATATATATATATATATATATATATATATATATATTTATAAAACATTTGTTGATCGAAACAAAAAAACATGAGTAAGGAAAGAATTTACATATAAATATATATATATATATATATATATATATATATATATATATATATATATATATATATATATATATAAAAAACTTTTGTTGATCGGGAAAGTCCAACTAAGACAGAGCTTATTTTCACTGGAGGCCTGGGGAGAAACAGTCCAGACACATGTCTTTGGAATGTGGGAGGAAAGCGGAATACCTGGAGGAAACCCATACGAATGCAAGGAGGACATGCAGACTCAGCACAGAAGGCACCCCAGCCTAGAATCATACTGTTGAACCTCTTTCTGTTAGGCGACAATGTTAATCACTGCACACTGCGCTGCCCATATATATATATATATATATATATATATATATATATATATATATTTGACATTTGTTTACCAGGAGAGTCCAACTGGTCCAGAAAGTGCCCATTTTCAATAGAGACCTGGGGAGAAATGCTCCACAGTCACAATATTTCAAAAATCAAAAGTGTGACTGTGAGGAAAGTGAAAAAAATAACAATAACAGTAATTTATTTTACTTTGTTGCTCCTAGACAATGCAGTGCCCCTACACAAACTATGGTAACCTTTGTACACCTCTGAGGTCTGTGAGAAAGTAGAAGACACCATGACCACACTGTCCTAAGCCCAACCACAAGCTATAATGACCTCATGTACACTGCTAAGGTTTTACTGTAATGGAAATTAAAGAAGTAATAACCACACAATCCCACCCCAACATAACCTACAGCAGCTTTCTGTACACACGAACATCTGAGCAAGGCTAGCTTTAGAATAAATGTAGTTGAGAGCAGAGGCCATTATCAACTTTATCCTAACAGGTCATAATCACAGCCCTGTTCAGGTTAAAGAGCATAATCAGAAAATTAATAGATTTTCTTTCCTCATTTTCTCTAACCAGCAACAGCTTTTGCAGGGTCCCCATATAGTCAGTGATGATTAAGGGAGCCCCATGTATCCATTTATACAGTCTGGGGGGGGGGGTGGAAGCCCTCAGTCTCTTAGAAGATCTTGATTTGCTTGTAAATCATTCAGGATTACAGATATAGTCATTAAATCCAGACGTCAGAGTTTTGTACTTATTGCCCAAAACTGCATCTTGATGCAAAATGTGTTATTCTATTACCTTTTTTAAGTGAAGTAGAGTAATATTTAAAACATGTTCCTGATTTTGAGCCTTTATTCTGCTATTATTGGCATTACACTGAATTCTTCAGCAAGAAGTTAAGAGTTATAGTATCTGTGTTCTGTCAGTATTTATAAAACTCCTGAAAAGGAAATCCCTGAAGATCAAAAGCTTTGGCTCTTCTTAAACTCCAGTGTTTGCACTGAGATCAGTCACTCTGGGTTGCTGATCTCTCTAGTGCTTACCTTACTTAGGTTCATTATCAGCTTTATCCTAACAGAGTCATATCATAGCCCTGTTCATGTTAAAGAGCATAATCAGAAAATTAATACATTTTCACCTCACTTTTCCCCAACCAGCAGGAGCTTTTGTGGGGCTGACTGTGTGGGGGTCCCCTTGCAGCCATGGGTATTGAAGGTACCTAAAGCTGGCTATATTACTAGTTTTAGGGGAGAGAATTCCAGCAGCAGGGTTTAACTAAGCCAAAGGCACTATGTCAGCAGTAAAATATTTAATGGAATTGTGAAGCCTGTTGCTTGATAAAACATATTATAGCCAGAGATATCATTGAATTTTAAAGGACATGTTATTACTTGGCTGGTTTACTGAGTATACAAGATGGCTGTACTAGCTTTTGTTGGATTGATAGGCATGTTACAAAATATCAAGATAAGATAACTTGCTGTGGTTGGGGGCCACCCCAGGAATAGGGAGCCCACAGTGACTGCAGGGTTTGCTGATGCCTAAAGCCAGCTATGGTGGGGTATATCAAACACCCCTATTCTTGTGCAGTAACTGCCCCTGACCATTTCCAAAAGAAGAGGGAACCATGGTTGCCTGGGCCAGAAATTAGTCACCACAATGATCTTGGGGGATTCCTTGAGAATCTTCAAATGTACCTCGGATATTAGTGGAAAGGGTGGAAAAGCATACAGGAACATTTCTGTCCAAGGAAAAGAAAAGGCATCTGTCTTCTAGGCCTTTTTGCATGGAGTCCTGAAACAGAATTTTGACAGGTGATTGTTCAGACAGGAGGCAAAGAGGTCTAGTTGAGCAACTCCCCACAGATGAATCAAATCTTGGAAGACCCCTGGATCTAGTTTCCATTCATGCCCTGGTCCTGCTCAGTTTGTCTGCCACACAATTTTACTCTGATGGAACGGAAGGTGCCTGTAGAGTGAGATTGTGCTGTGAAGCTATATCCCAAGCAAGGATGGCTAGCCTGCAAAGGGGGTATAACCTGGTTCTCCCTTGCTTGTCGATGCTCCACATCACTGTGGTATTGTCTGTAACCAAATTAAGAGGTCTGGGGGAACAAAGATGGTTCAGAGAATTGAGTGCCTTGATCAGGGCAAGCACCTCCTTGTATTTATATGCTTGCATCTGTCCTTGGTCCCACACCCCCTGCACTTTTATTTTTCCTGAAACTGCTCCCCAGGCAAACTCTAAAGCAGCTGTGGTGACTGCTTTGGAGAAGGGAGGGAGAAGGGGAGACATTGATTTGAGGATATCTGTTGTCTCCAAGTGATTTCTCTTCTGATAAACTCCAGTACTGGGATCTGAAAAGGTAAATGATGTTGATGCTGAGACCAAACAGATTTCAGATACCACTCGATCTTTCTCATGTGGAGTCTTGCTAGAGGTATCATGAGACTCATAGATGCCATGAGACCCAAAATCACGTATTCACTCACAGTGACTGAAGTCTGAGTGTAAAACTTAGAAATAGATCTAAATAAAGATCTATTTTTCCTGTAGTATTAAAGTTCTTTGAACTGAGGTGTCTAGTTGACATCCAAGGAGCACAATCCTGTGTGAGAGAGTCAAGAAAGACTTTTGAATGTTCTCTTGGAATCTCAGCCTGTGCAAGAGGTCTCTCACCCAAGAGAGAGATTCCTGGCATTTTGAAAAAAGATTCTGTAAAGATAAGCAAGTCATCTAAATACAGAAAAGTGTGGATACCCTGTAGACTGCGATAATCTATAACTGGAGCTAGACAATTTGTGAACATTGTTGGTGCAGTGGATAGTCCAAAGGGCTAGGCAGAGAAGTGATAATGTGATCCAGACACACAACATTTTAAGAAACACATGAAGTCTGGATGAATAGGAATGTGATGATAAGCATCTTTTAAGTTTAGTGTTACCAGGAAACTTGAATGAGGAAGAAGAGGTAACAGGTTGTGAAGTGACATCATTGTGAGTTTGGTCACTATCATAAACATATTTAAGAAAGAGCTGGTCTCCAAGTGCTTTCTTTCTTTTGGACTAGGAACATCCTTGAATAAAACCCTGTCCCCACCTGGGAAGGAGGAACTGATTCAGTCACAATTTGGGACCACATAACAGGAGAAAACAAAATAGTCTGATCTTCTGGATGAGGAATAACCCCACTGGAAGGGAATAATTTCCTCCCACTGCCCTCTGTAACCCTGATGAATGATTTTCAGAACCCATTTGTCTGAAACAATCTGTTGCCAAACAGAAAAATGGAGATTCAGACTTTCTTGAAGTGAAAGTGGGACAGGGTGGGAGGAGCTCACAAGGTCTCCTGAATAGTCCTTCAGACCTGTTGGAGTGTACTTGGTTTTGAGAAATTTGAGGCTTCTTTATAGTCCTTGATAACTCTTCTTAAATGTCTGTTTACCTTGATTTTTGTTGAGACTGTTTAGAGAAAGAAAATCCCTTATGCAATTTGCAAAAGGAGGGCTGAAAATATTAGAAATTCCCTGGAATATAGCAAACCTGCTGGCAAATAAATTCAGCTCAGACTTTACCCCTAATCCCCATCTATTCCACAAGAGATGCCTAATGCCAACTCATATTCAGCTGTTGCACAAGATCAAGTCCTAAAAGTGATGTCAAAAGATAAAAATACTACATTGATGGGTCCTGACAATATCCCATGAAGCATGATTTAGCCACCCCACTAATAAGACTGTTCAACCTCACCCTTCATACAGGTTTTGTACCAAGTGAATGGAGAACAGCTACAGTCATTCCCCTGCATAAGGGAGGATCTTCCACAGACCCAAGCAATCACATATCCATAAGTCTGATCAGCTTCATATGCAAAGCCATTGATGGAACTAATCAAAAAGGACATAGGGAACCTCCAAACACTGGACCCATCTCAGCTTGGATTCTTCAAGAGCCGGTCATACTTACTCAAACTGGTAGACTTTTTTGAAAAAGCGACCAACGCAATGGATGATAGTAAAATAGTACAAACCATATACATCACCCTGGCCAAGGTTTTGACACAATCTCCCCACTCAGGCATAGTAGAAAAGCTAAATAAACTAGGAATAAACCCCTACATGACCCAAAGGGATTACCAACTGACTCACAGATAGGATGCAGGTGATCAAAATAGGGGAAACTGCCACCAGAAAGAGACCTTTCATCAGTGGAGACCCAAGGGTTCAGTTCTAAAAACTCTCCTGTTTGGCTTCTATTTCTCTGAAGTAAAATACATTATCAAAGGGCTCTGGCTGACTCATTTTGCAGATAACTGCAAGCTAGGACCAGTCATTAAATCCCAAAATGACTTAAGTCATCCTGCAGAAAGGTTTAAACCGCACAAATAACTGGTGCTAGAATCATGGAATGAAGTAAATGCCTTTGGGAAATCATCTGCCCCAGGAAACTACCACATTGACAATACCCACTAAGAGATGACCCAGTTATTCAAGATTTGAGAACTTATGTGGACAGTGACCTAACTTTTGAACAACATGTCTCCACTGTCATAAGAAAGCCCTTCTGTATTGCACAGCTTATTTAAAAGTGATTGTGTCTAGATCTAGAGATATAATTGTTCCCCTTTACTCAGTTCCCATTTGGTCAGACATTGAGCATAATGCCCTCTTTGCCATATATCTTTCTAAACACATGCAACAACTGGAATTTCCACAGAGATACCTTACTAAACGGATATGAAGGCCTAAATAATATGTCCTACATGGACTGACTCAAAGCCCAGTCACTATACATGGTATCGTATAGACTACTAAGAGGTGACCTGTGTCTGGCATACAAGGCATCCTCTGATCCAATACTGATGGACCTACTGCACAGCAGCAAGATAAATGACATAGAGATCTCAGCCTCTTGTGAAACACCAACAGAATGGTTTGGAGGGACAGGTATACCTCACATACGATATCACTGCTTTGTAACAGACTGCCCCTCCACTTAAAACAAAGCTCATCCCTGACCATATTCATCTGCAGCTTGCATATATGGATGGGTAATTGAAAATATGCCCCATGCCTGCCCCCTGTACTGCTAATGAACAGAGGCACCTCCTAAAAGCTTTATCCCATCTTAGGGTTCCCTCAAATTATCTATGATATGATCCCAGTTATTCTTACTGGGGTTAACATATAGTTATTGGCCACGGGATGAATAAGGCCAACCTAACACCAAACAAGATAGGTTAATTCAAGCACCAGAAAGGAAGTTGGCTAAGGTTAAATGGCCTTCAAGGGCAGCTAGCCTAGTATTTAACTATGAACTTATGAACTATGTGACTACCCTTTCTTCTATTTTATGTTATTTACCACACTGGCAGAGTGTTATTCTGAGGGCAGTTAGTAAACTAATTACCCAGCCAGATTTTTATACATATATAAGGCTTTTTCATATTTACGTATGTATTTATATACTTTTTTCCACTGGGTAGCTGGTGTAATCTTTACAGACAAGGCAGGCCTTAACAACTGTGGGGCCCAGATGACCCACCCACCTACAACCCCAATTCTCCCTCCATGCTGGCTTCGTTGACTTAAGACTGTTTCAGATTAGACATCAGGAATATATGCTATTACTGCATATTAAAACTTACATTTTCTCATAAGACATGATAAATCAAAAGTAAATTATTGGATTCCTGAATTACCCTCCAGATCCAGCTTTTCCTTTAGTTTTTTTTTTCCCAGGGTCTGCTTAACTCACTCAGGAACATTCTAAGGGGCCAGTTTGTTGGGTCTTTCCTGCATGGTGTTTCATCAGGTAGGTGCACCCTAGCTTATAAGTAAACATGTTCCCAAACTCCTGTAATACTGGCCAGATATTCTGAACCTGGGTAGGAGATAACTGCACACTTCTCTCTTGTCTGTCCCCCCATACTTTTTCTTTTTTTTAATTTTTTCTGTCTTTTTTGTCTCCCTTCGTTCCTCTCTTTCCTCTTATTTGTTTCATGACTTACTCTCCTTCAGACCCCATACCCAGCTGCAATTACTTTTTCTTTGTGTATTATTTTCTCCATAGAAAGATTATACTATATGCTATTATGACTGTGTACAGGTACTCTTCTTACTGATTTTACTGTTTGTGTTCCTGTATCATATATACTTTTGATTATATTCATTTATGCTACATGTTATCCTGACTTATACCTCATTGCATGCTTGCTCTTATATTAACACTGTTGCACTGATACTGATTAAAGTTTATTGCTTATTGTTTATTTGGGTGTATTTTTGCTATGCTAAGACTGAAAATGTTCTAAGAATATCAGCGTTCGACCCTGTTTGACATATTTTTAAATGAATAAATAAAATAAATTATTTATCTTTGTAAGTTAAGAAATCCACACATTCTAGTGTGTTTGGGAGGTGCTGCAGATTGACCAGATAGACCGTGCTTCTAAGAAACAGGCTCATTCAGAAACATGAAACCTCGTAAAATCTTGTGACTCATCACTGTCCTCAGCTCTTGCCTCCCATGCTTGGTGTACTTAGATGCCCGATAATACTAGACAAATGCATCAGTGGGGCTATGCGTAATGGTTCTGGGAAGACCGCGGGGGGGGGGGGGCATAAAAAATATCTAGCTTCCATTATTTATTCACATCTCATGCTACCTCATTTTTCTTTCACAGGGTTTCAATTATCTCCTTCAGTTGCTCTGAATGGTTGGAGTTCCTTACCCTTATAATTTTCATACCGTGTTGCAGTTAATGTGTTTACATTAAACTGCATAAAGCTATTGAACTTTCTCAGAATGCTCAACAATAACAAAAACAACAATGATAGTAATAATACTAATAATCATCGGTGGTGGTGCTGCAGTAGTGTTGTCACCTCACAGTAAGACGTTGTCCTGTTCAATTCTCAGCTAAAGCGTCTTCTGTGTGGAGACATGCGTGAATGGGCGTACCTTCGTTGAAAGTTGTGCGTCAGAGTTGGCAACTCGGTACGTAAAAATCTATTGCCAATCATTAGCGGACCAGAGTTCCACTGTGGTGACCCCTAACCGGGAAAAGCCGAAAGATACAACAACATCATAACAATATCACATTTCCTCGTAAATGGCATTGTTCACACACCACTTATAACAATGTCAGTATTTATTTCATGTATGGATGTGCATATTTGTTAAACTGGGTAAGTGGACTAATACATGCAGATCTTTTCTAGCCATACCAAATGTCACAAGAGAAACAGTAAGGATTACATAACAGGGATAATTTATAGTAGTCACTAAGCATCATATCTTGGCAGCTGGGAGATAATCTGAATTCTGTAAAGAGGCCTACATGGATGTATGGAGAAAATGCAAAACCCACACAATTTGTACAGCTTTCTACAACACACTTCTACCCAAAATTCCTCTTCCATCCAGTCTAACCATTTTCTACTCAGTTTTAGTTTCCTTCTATTTGACTAAAATTGCGATAGCCCCTGCATTACATTTATTGAGTCAGACTGTTTCTGTTACTGTTTTCCCATTTTCGGCCAAGTGAATAGTTTTTCTCTCCACTTTCACTTTTCTAGAATTCATTTTATCTTTTCTGTGATTGCAGCAAGCATTTTTCTCTGCCATACTGTTGAATTGTCAACATTTTGCCACAAATCTTAGTGATCTGAAGTTACTTCCCATCACGGTACCTTTTTTTTTTTTGGTAATGCTTACTATTATTTGTATCCATACTGCCTGAGACTGGCAGTTCCATAGTTACTTCTTGTAATTGTACTTACAGATAACCAATCATACACTCCTTATTAGCAAGAGAAGCAAACAAACAAAACAACGTAGTACCTCTGTATCAGTCCTTATTTAAATATTTGACGTTTGTTAACTGGGTTAGTCCAACTGGGCAGATGCCCTTTTTCAGCGGGAGACCCAAGGAGAAAAGCTCTGACAGGATTAAAAAGAACACAGTAAGAATTATACAGTTTAATATCAGAGGGATACAGTTTTGTCAAGTAAATAATTAAAAAAAAATAAGTGTTATACACAACTTTGTACACATACGTTTAAGCCAAGATATGTTGCAAAAGTAAGTGTCATATTATTCTCTATGACAGCAAACTGGAGCGGTGCAAGAAACAGATGGTTAATCCAACCAGCTTGGGGGCTGAAACCTTGTTGAGCACTCAGCAGCAACAACCAACTACTATGTGAGTGTGAGCAGCTAACACTGTGAGCCATGCAAGAGGGATGAAGCTGTAATTTCTAACAATACTGGACTAGTCACTGGTGCAATACATGACAGGAAATGTATTCTGCTCCACTAGCAAGACTTGTAGTTACTGCATAATGCATAATGACCCTGCCATAGCTTATTGTGGGGCCCTATTGGGTCAAACAGGTCCAGTTGTCATAAGGACACACCTGACAGTAAATCTTTTTTAGTTATCACCCAGAAAAAGAACAAAACAAATGGCTTATTAATTGGAGGTGTACCATGAGATTCACAAGAAAAGTATTTATAACAAGAAAAAAACATCAGAATTTTATTTATGGCCAAGAAAATTATTTATAACAAGAGAAAAACATCAAAATGTAATTTGTGCTCAAAATACATAATGCAGATTTTGCTGTTCGAGTGCAGACTGCATATGCCAGTTTGAAAGTGAAAAGAAAGCCATTGCATTCCCTGAGCAACAGTATCATTGCTAAGATGGCCACTTTTTTGTATACGTAATTTAAACAAATACTTGTTTTGCAAAATACTTGATAATTTTGCAGCCTTGTAAAAACATGCTAGGCACACTATTGAGTTTTGTAACTATGTTAAATTATATGCCCACTGTCATTGTTAGGAACATTCCTGGATACTCTTGCACTGGCATCTCCATTAATGCTCCGCAGTACTTCTGGGATTTCATTCTTATGACTCCCCCCACTCCCCAATGGCTTGATGCGGTACATTTATATTTTGCAGAATTCCTGGTTATTCTTCTCACATCTAATCTGTTATGATCAGGGTATAGAGAATATACCTAATAATATTATAGTAGCCTTTCTTTATTCATCCTTTCCTATCTTGTCACATTTCACTGGCTGAATAGATCCTGAATTTGCATTTCAGCTGTCTCAACAACATACAGCTGTGTGTGCAATGCTTTTCTTATATTCAGCATTACTCAGGTTTTCCTCTTTCATTTCTTCTCTGGCTTTAAAAATCATGTGTCTTTCTCTCTCTCTTTCTCCCTCTTACACACACACACACACACACACACACACACACACACACACACACACACGCACACTCTTTAGCTATATATCTAGCTCCTGCTACTTTTTCCTTCTCAGCTGAGGATGACTAACATGGAAGTGAGACTTCCCTACTAAGTCTCCCTTCACTCATCCATAGGTTCACTGGTAGTTTTGTACCTCTCCAGAGGGTGGGTTCAACCTCCCCCTCTCCTTAAGATCAGTACCATGCATTGGAGTGACATGGACTAGAGAGTTTTCACTGCTGCACTTGACGGCTTAACTTTGAGTTATGACCTAATCCCTTCCCTATGGCATGGCAACATTACAGAGGTTGGCTGTGTAAAGAAGACTGCTACAGGAAGCATGTTTCACCCTTGGCCCTGGGCAGACATGCCTCGGGCCTTGACTTGTCCCTCCATCCCAGCAGTCCCTTCAGTTTCTCACCTCCACCAGAGCTATGAGAGACCATGGTTTTCTGACACCCAAGCTGCTAATTGAATTCAGGTTAAATGGACCATAGTGAGGGCTTTATCCCTGTATGTCACAGTGCTGGCTTTGATCGTACTTCCTTTGGAACCACCTCAAGTATTGGCTCATGAAGAATAAACTCTCCCCAAACTCACTGCCAACCATCTCTCTGATGCAGAACAAAAAATACAGAAGTTCCACAGAGTGATGACTAATTAGCCGTAAGACCAGAAAGAAAACTTTGTGACTTCAATAATTCATCCATTTACTTTTATTCAAATGGAAGTGAGTAAAGTTCACTGGACTAATAACATACCCTCCCTACAAGAATATGATACCTACCACTCATTCAGACCCGCCCCTGGAGGCATATCTGCCCCAGGTGGTAGTGGTATGTTCATATTCTTTTGTAACCCCTTCACATCTAGACATGTACAGCAAGACAATGACCTGGAATTCACCCATGTTCTTATAACTATAATTAGAAATCAAGTAATCTCCATGGTATCCCTGAAGTCTCAAACAACCCACTAAACAAGTACAGTGGGTCCAAAACCAAAACAGTGTAATAAACGTCTGTGTGTGGAAGATTTTCAATCCATATATATATATATATATATATATATATATATATATATATGGATTCCCTTCATAACACAGAAATATCAAACACTAAAACTCAAAACACTGAAACCAAAACAGTGAAACTTCAAAATCTTGAAAACTCAAAACACTGAAACTCAAAATACTGAAATTCAAAACACTGAAACTCAAAAACACTGAAAACACACACACACACACACACACACACACACACACATATATATATATATATATATATATATATATATATATACTGAGTTTAAACAACATAAATCATAGCACTTTCCACCAAGTGTAAGCAGGGGGGCAAGCCCCTATGCACTCCCCACACCCCCTGCTACTTATATATATCAACTCCAAGATTGCACTTCACTACACTCAGTGTTTTGAGTTTCAGTGTTTGAGTTTTCAGTGTTTTGGTCTTCTATATTATGAAGTTTTCTCATTTTCAGCGTTTTGAACTTCCAGTGTTATGAAGTGAATCCATACATACATACATATATATATATATAGTTAATCACTATAAATGAATCATTAATTAAATTAATCATTAATTAAAACACTATAAATTAATCAGATCAGATAATGGCAGTAAAAGTAGCGAACTTAAACTCGTCCTGAGTCAAAAAATAATAAAAAATATATACTATCCCTTAACTAATTTTCTCCCAACTCTGTTCTCTTTAAACTAGTCTCTCCTGCTGCTCCTTACTTAAAACTTTGTTCTGGAATCTCCCTCATCCACAGTGACTGGAAAAAAAAATAAATAAGGGGGTGTCTTATTTTGTTCAACTTTCTTATATCACATATGCTTATTAACCTTGTACCACATGTTTTGTATGACTAGTATCTTTAATTGAAGTTTAATGTTTTGAAACTGAATTTTTAATGTGCTGTTTGTTTTATGTGGAACTTTTCTCCCTGGGCCTTTACTGAAAATGGACATATATCCAGTTAGACTAGCCCGGTCAACAAATGTAAAATAAATAAATAATATAATTTGAAAAATATATTATAGGATACACTATCATATCTTCACACAACTCTTCCATGAAACTTGATCCCATGAGACATAAATAAACTATACTCACAATAGAATCCAATATCTATCTTCTTGGAGATTTTAGCTACCTGTACCACACAAAATAAATGTACAGAATAATTTGTAGACCTCATCATTACAAATTCATTGGAACAGACAGTGTTGTCTCCCTTTCAAGGTGGACAAATTTACTTTACTTGGTCCTCACAAACATTATTTACTATACTCAAAAGTTGTAGTTGCCCTTTTCTCTGTTCAGTCAAATCCAACCATCACTCTGTAGTCTGGTGGCTGGACTTGGCTGAATTGACAAAGGGACAACTACTAGAGTATAGTAAATAATGTTTGTGAGCACTTTTAGGGCCAAACCCAACATGCCTACACACTCTGCTATCCTTAAGGATTTCTTTAAGGCAAATTCTTTGCAGCTAACTAATGACCTGATGCATTATCACAGCCCATCTCCCATTGACGATCATGTGACTAACAAACCTGCATCTGCAGAGAGTTTCTATGCTGATATCAATGCCTGTGTTGAGACATTGATGATCTGCAACAAATGCAATGCCAAATTTTGAAACAACCCCCTATGGTGGACCACCATGGCATAAACAGACTATAGAATAAAAGAAAAAACTCACTCTTAGAAACAAACTGAAAACCTCTTGATCCAAGTCCAGCTGACTTCAAAAAAGAAATAAAGAATTCATTAATAAATTCAAATTTCTTAAAAGCTATATATGAACAGTAATTTGCTACCACTAATAAAGACTGTCATAAGTCCTTCCTTAACTATATCAGGAATCTTAATAATAAATCCCAGCACTGCACTGTGCAGAAACACAATAATATCACCTCTTCAAACCCTGAAGGTATAGCAGACATACTGGCACACAAATTTAACTCTAATTTTTCCCTGTCACACCCCAGTATCCGCCATGATATATCATCTGTAATCGCCCCAGAAATCTTAGCTGAACTAGTTTTAAAGTCTCTCAGTGGTTAAAAAACACTAGCCTTATGTGGCCTGACAGCATGCTAAGGTGTCATCAGTATGAAATACTGTCTCTTAAACCCTCTTATAAATCTAAATGCTTCTCTCTCTAACAGTTATGTACCAGAAGCATGAAGACTAGCTGTGGTTCTGCCCTGTCATAATGGTGGCTGTCGCTCGTCAAGTCAGGATACAATAAACGAGTCTTTGTGGGTTCTGTTCAAGCAGCTTTATTATGCACAAACACATCACAATAAAAGCTTACTGACTTTAACGTAGGTAACTTATATACAAACTAGCTATTGCATTCATACATGCTCACTCTCTGGCTGCGCTCTCAAAATGGCACTGGGTATAGCATGTGCTTGTTATTTATATGTGCAGGTTCAGTCCTTGATATGCTTCTTAAAGATACAGCACATACACTCTGCTCTACATCCTCCCTCTTTGAGAAATAGATTATGCAATGCTATGAATCTCATTTTGCATGCAAATAATGCAAATAGTTCTTTGTCATGCAATCATACAGAACTAGCTACATATATACTGTTATGTCCATGTCGCCGTGTGTTTCACACTAGGTCTGGAAATATGAGCAAATCATGTGACATAAAACTGAGAATTAGATTTAGCAACTGGAACTGTTTTTGCTGAATGTTCAACCTTGGGAATATCTGGAACATCTTCAGGAATGGAAGTAGAGGTTAAAACACATTCTGGGATGGAAACAATATCTGACTTGCTCTGATATCTAGAGTCTGTATCACAGGAACAATGCTGCAATGACAATTTTGGTACACAAAGATGTCTGCGATTTCTCCTGTACTCCACACCCTCAGATTCTATGAAGCAGGATCTTGGCTTAGTACATATACCTGTAACTTGACCAATCCGGTCGAAATCATTTGGCATTTGTATCCTCACTGTCTCTCCATCTTTTAATGGACGAAAAAATCTGTTCGATTTATCACAACTGAACTTCTGGATAGACCGCTTCTTGAATAATTGGGCTTTGATGGTTCTGTTGTTCTTAGCTTTAGGCCTAAATAAACTGGAACTAATAGGTAGCGTTGTTCTGGTTTGCCTGGATAGAAGTCTTTGAGCAGGTGAGCCAAGTATATCATCACGGGGTATGTTTCTGAGATTAAGTAAATTCAAAAAGACATCGGTATTATCAAGCTTTGACCTTTCAAGTAATTGCTTTGCACTCTGCACTACATGTTCATCTAGTCCATTTGACTGTGGATATTCAGGACTGCTAGTAACATGTACAAAGCCCCATTCTCTTACAAATTTCTGAAATAACTGACTAGTACAGTGGTTCCCAGACATTTTCAACTCTCGGTTCCCTTGTTGAATCCAGGTTTTACCAAGACCCTCCCCCCCCCCCGTCAAATTCTAACAAGTATACTTTGCAAAATAGCTAAATAGGAAATAGAATATTTGTTTCTAGGTAGTTAATAATCTTGACTACAGAGTAGAAAATGTCCATAATGATGTTAAAAGTTGTTTTTATGCTTTATTTTTCATTTTGGCATTTTCTGTTCTTTTGCTTTTAAGAGTCATTAATTAACTTTGTTTTTTCTTATCACCTATCTTGGGGCCCTGTCATTTCTTGAACTGTCTGACAGTGTACTTTGCCTTTGTTCACTCAGTGGACTGGAAAGCGGTATTGGTATGCTATCTAAAACTATATATTGCAAACTAACTGGAAGATCTGGGTGTGGAGATGGGGTGACAGCTGCTTCCCCATCATTTGGTTGGACAGAGGCAGAGAAGGCATTCTGTTCCTCTTACCATTCTGTTATATTCTTGACTTCCTACTGTTTTGGATGTTTGCATTTAATTCTTCTCAATACTTCCACATTGTAGAGGACTAAAAACAAAGTGCCTGTATTTGTTCATGTATCATTAAAGACAAATATCATTGCATATCCATCCAAAAAGCTAAGAGGCTCCCCTTTAATCTGAAATCAAGTTTCCTTTTGAATTACTGCATGAATCCGGTTATTCATACTCAGTAATTAAAAAAAAAAAAAAATTATCAGTCATTAGCCCTACCTTCACACTTGTTTGGGAAAATGCATTTATCAAATTGCTTCCACTCCATGGACTTTGCCTCCGGAAGAAATTATGAAAATAAAATTGTCTGTGTTCTGAAAGTAACTTGTCAATTAACTCGATGAACAATGAGTCTATTGGTACTTGAAAATGTAGTCATAGACCTAGGAGCTTTGGTTTAATAACTCCCTCTCTTTTTGCAATGGTTGTTCAAAAATCCTTTTATTTAACACAGCTAATTGCCTGTCCTAGCCTAATCCTTATACCACAACTAGTATCTATCTAGTTGTAATAACACAATGCCACTTATATGGAATCAAGGCATACAAGGATGAGAGGTATGGATTGGGTAAATAAATATATTGTATGGAAATGGCACAATAGTGAGTCCCTGGCTTGGGGTGGGGGGGGGGGGGTGGGGGTAGGCTGCACTCTCTCGTCTTGTTCAGCACTTAGGTCACTTGCAGTTTGTGTATACCGTTGTCCTTAATTTCAAGACATGAAGTTATCAACTATCATTTAAGGGCTGGGCTATAAGTGAACAAAGCCTCACCTGCCGCTTTTATTCCTGACATGATGTCAATCAGCCACGCCCAAAGCAGCACAAACATTAATGAAAATTACGCAATACTTATCAGCTGAGCAGCATGGAAAAAAGGACTATTATGGGAGAAACTCTCAGCTTTTTTTCAAAGGCGTTGAATCCAACCCTTCAACATAAACTTTAGCAATATGTAAAGCAAAATAAATAATATTTCAATTTCACATGATTGAACCACACTGTGAAACATTTAGTGCATGCACAGTAGCTTTGATTTTTTGTAAGTGGGTGAGGGGTAGAGAAGCAGTAGTGAGCTGGCTAGTACCGGAAAGTACTTTGGCGGGTTTTGCACTGACTGCAATTCCCTTCTCCTCACATGAAATGGTGCAACTTAAATGACTGAGCAATGCCATTACAAACTCATGTTTCTTGACAAAAAAGGAGGCCATTTTTGGACATCTGTCCCAATATCTTGAATAAATACTAACAGTGTTAAGGCAACAGTTTGACAGGACGATGTCCCTATTAGACTTAAAAGACACTGGCACAAGAAAACCTACAACAATAAAAAATCTTCTCTTTAACCCACCCCAGCCAGAGACAAAGATGGGGGAAAAGTCACAGGACATTTAAGTAGTGTGGGTCTGGTAACCAAATATTTTTTCTTGCATCACGGTACCTGTTGATAGCCAGAAAAAAAGGTAAAACACAGAAACTACACCACATTGACAAACATTTCTTTGTGGTCCCCATAATCAACACAATAACATTTCCTAATATATGTGCAGACTACTTTTGCCACATAATCTTACCTACAGTAAGTACATTTAAGGCACGTTTCAAACCAAACTACCTCTACACAATACATTTAACAGTTCCTTACCTATTTATGTTTCTGCCATATTGAGATTATGCTACTACAGCCCCCAATTACACCTACAAACAAAATTTCAGCACTACTAAATTTTACACTTTTTGAATAAAAGACAGCACAGTAAGCTTCCACGTGGTCTATTAATATGTTAATTAAAAAGTGCCCCCTTGATAGGCAGATTCTGCAGCCATGGGGACTGATGTACTCCAATCATGCATTTGCAATGAACGTGTTAACAGGTGATGTTCTGTCTGTGTCCATAAGCTAATCCCTTCTCAAAATTTGCTAAGCCCTCCTACTCCAGTAATTTCAGTCTAGTTTACATTTTTCCATCCCTTGTGAAAAGTTTGTTTATTCTCAGTTGTCTACCCACATTCAAAAATATGAAATGATATTCCCTATCAGCATGAATTTTGGAAGGGCAGATTTACACCAACATCATTATATAAGTTAGCAGACAATATTCTTCTGAATGCCAATAAAGGCAATTTAAGAGGTTCACTCTTCACTAACTTTACAAAAGTCTTTGATCTAGTATAAGCAGCTGCAAAATAAACCATGAACTAATAAGCTTAGTAACTAAGCTTATTAGTTTGTGGTTTATTTTGTGGCTAAGCTTAGTTTGAAGTGCCCCTGTGAGGAAGCTGCAGCTTCCCAGGGCGCCACAGTGCACACTTTGGGAACCCATGGACTAGTAAATTGAGTGCAATTGTCAGAAATTACTGTTTGGACTACCATGGACTGAGAAATGATGTTTCAATTTAGCAATAACAGTGGTGGATGTTAGATTAGGTAGTAGATCAATCTCAAACCAGTTCGAATGAGTCTACCAGTACTAAGTAATGCTGATTGTTCCACTCAAAGATATCAGTGGCTACTGTTGACCAAGGCAGTTCAGGAACTTGACTTAGCTGAAGTGGTTCTCTTTGCAAATGCGGTTTAGTACTTTTGCATACTGAACAAGAAGAGAGTACTTTATCAATGTCTTTCAATAATGAAGGCCAAAATACTAGTTCTCTCGCCCTTCTCCTAGTAGATGTTGAACCTGGGTGATCATGATGCGAAATCTGGATATATTCATGTTGTAAGGAAGCAGGAACAACAATTTTAGGACCTTTGAAAATAATGCCATCTTCCATCAACATCTCAGCTCTGTAAGGAAAATAGATTTGCACTTCAGGTGGCACACAAGATTGCTTTGACGGCCATCCAACATTAATGTAGTGGTTGAACTTTTGCAAAATTGGATCAGTTTTTGTAAGATCTCTCAGCTCATCAAGTTTTGTGGTAGAAAAATTATGCACTTCAATGACATCAGTCAAAATTCTCTGGATAAGGTATCAGCGAGATAAAGATCTCTGCCTTTTGTATAGACCATTTTGAAGTTGTACTTTTGCAATTTGAGCATCATTCTTTGTAATCTCACTGGAGCTGAATGCATAGACTTCTTTAGAATAGTAACTAGAGGATGGTGATCAGTTTAAATCTGAATAGCTCAACCATAGATATAATCATGAAACTTTGAACATGCAAATACTATTGCCAAAAGTTCTTTCTCAATCTGAGCATACTGTATCTCAGTTTGGGTAAGTGTTCTAGATGCATAGGCTACTGGTCTGCCTTCTTGAAGAATAACTGCACCAAGACCAAATTTTGAAGCACCACAGGAAAGAGTGACTGGTTTACTGACATCATAGTATCTTAATGTAGGTGGGGCGGCAATTTTCTGCTTAAGGTCTTCAAATGCCTTTTGGTGCTGTTCCAAGACCATGTAACAATTTTGCGAGTCGGCTCTCTTAAAGATGCTGTCAACTCACCAAAGTCTGGTATAAACTTGCCTAAATAGTTGGCCATGCCTAGGAAACACTGTAGAGCTTGAATATTATCTGGTGCTGACATCTCAAGAATAGTTGCTTGCTTGGTCGGGTCTGGTCTCAAGCCAGTACTTGTAAACAAATGACCTACATATGTGACTTCTGGTAGTTTGAATTTACTCTTCAGAGGATCGAGCTTTCAAATTACTTCACGTGCTCTGTCTAGAACTTTCTTTAGGTTTCTGTCATGCTCTGCTTCACCATTGCCTTCAACCAATAAATCATCTACTATTATGGCACAAGGATACCTTGAAAAAATTTGCTCCATTGCACACTGGAAGATTCACTTGCAGAATTTATTCTAAATGGCATCTTTAGGAATCTGTATCTGCTAAACAAGGTACTGAAAGTAGTCAGTAATGAGGATTTGCGATCCAGCATCACTTGCCAAAATGAACTTTTTGCATCCAAGACAGAAAAAACACTGGCATTCAGTATCAGAGCTGTGACCTGTTCGACTTTATACATTGGATGATATGATCTCTCAAATGCTTTGTTCAGATCTCTTGGGTCAATACATATTCTGATTTTGTCGGAGACTTTTTTGTGAGCTGCTATCATGGATGACACCCATTCAGTTGGTTCTGTAACTGGACAAATTACACCTTGCTGTACCATTTTATCCAACTGAGCTTTGACTTTATCCTGCATAGCTATCGGAAATGTTCTTGCTTGTCTGATTACAGGAGTGATCTTTGAGTCTAACTTCGTGGAATACAAAACTGGAAGTTTGCCCAGCTTGTCATTGAAAACATCAGCGTACTCTGAGAAAATGGCTTCAGAAAAATTGGAACTAGGATATGCACTTATATGATAGGTTCATAGGTTCATACTAGGCTATCTGCCCTGGGGCAGTTATAAGCCTAGCCCGATTCTGTATGGCTTACACCACCCCTTGATTTGAGTATACTGTGCCCTTTTTAAGGATTAGTTTACTGTGCCTCTGTCTAATAGTGACACAGGAGTAATCCCTGGGACAAACCTATGATCCCCCATCCACTTATCGAGATTCTTCTTGAAGAGATTCAGTGAGGTGCTCTGCCTCACATGAACTGGAATTCTATTCCAGAGCGAAGGGAGCCTCTGGGTTATGAACCTGCCCCTCCAGCAAGTTCTATTTATTTCTGTGCTGAGGTTCAAGTCCCTCGAGCATGTATGGGATTTAGATTTACTGAGGTGGAGCATGTCCATTAATTCTGGATTTGACATAGCTTTGTATGTCAGGCATAGATCGCCTCGAAGTACGCGGTATGCAACCGAGTAGAGCTGGAGTATTTTTAACCGAGCAGCATATGGCATCTGTTTCAGACCCTTGATCCTCTTGGTGAGATACTTTTGGGGTCTTTCTAATTGCTGCAGGTGTCGGGTAAGGTACATCCCAAAAAGGGCATTGTATTCTATGATGGGCCTGATGAGGGATGAATAAAGGGGCATGATTACCTCTCTTGATCTAGATGTGAAACCCTTCGTGATGAGGTGGGCTATGTAGAAGGTCTTTCTAACCACTTTGGTAATGTGGTTTTCAAAGGAGAGATTGCTATCAACTTGGGTCCCCAGGTCCCTAATAACTTTTTCTGTACTTAATGGGTTTCCGCCTATGTGGTAATTTGTGGGCACATTGTTTTGCCAAAGGGTATGACTATACATTTTTTGGCATTTAGCTTTAAACCATGGCGCTGGCACCAGTTATCTGTCTCTGTGAGACCTTTTTGAAGGATGTTTGTGTCAGCTGGAGAGTTGATTATGGCGCCCAGTTTGCAGTCGTCTGCGAACTTGGTGAGCCATAGTCCTCCCACGTTTGCCTGTACCTCGGAAAAGTATATACCAAACAAGAGTGGTCCCAGGACAGAACCCTGTGGGATGCCACTTGTGACCGGTTTCGAGTCTGACATGGCTCCAGCAACTCTCACTCTGTGGGTTTTGTCTTTGAGCCAGTTTGCGACCCATCTTGTGACATAGGGGTTTATTTTTAAGCTGGATAGCTTATCTATGATGCCCGAGTGGGGTACTGTGTCAAATGCCTTTGCAAGGTCCAAATAGCCTGTGTGAACTACCTTCCCTTCATCTATGGCTTTGGTGACTGTTTCAAAGAAGTCAACCAGGTTCAAAAGGCAGGATCTGCCCTTGACAAAGCCGAACTGGGTAGGATCTAGTGTCTGTAGGTCCCCAATGTCTTTGTTTATGAGCTCCATGATGATCCTCTTCATAGCCTTGCAGACTAAGCTAGTCAGGCTTATGGGGCGATAGTTTCCAGGGTCCGTAGAGGCTCCACCTTTGTGGAGTGGGACCACTGTTGCTATACGCCATTCTGTGGGCACATATCCTGTAGTGAGGCTGAGATTGTATAGCTGTTTTATTTGAGGGATTAGTTCCTCTTGGAGTTCATGTAGGACGCAACCTGGGATGCCATCTGGTCCCATGGAAGCAGTGTTTTTTGCTTTGGAGAGGGCAGCCTTCACTGATGAACTTCTTCGGTAAAAGAAAGTAGATTCATTCTCAAACTATCTTTAAGACCCAGTAAAGACTGTACTGGTCTTCTGACTACATAAAATAACAAGTTGTAACAGTTCTTGGCCAAATAACATGAAAGCACTACTGAGCCTTCAGTTTGAATTTCTTCACCTCCATAAGCAACAAATTTCATACTACCAGCCACATTGTGTTGCTTATTAGTTCTCACTTTAGCAAATTTGTCTGCTGATATAACGGGTCTATATTAGATCAGTGAACACTTAAAAAAGTGAACGCTGATTGATTGAACTTATTTAAGCGAATGTTCAAAATATCGAGGCAACAGAAACCCCAATTTTTTTCCTAGGGAAAGAATTTCGTTGTCCGTTTCTGTTGCTTTGGTATTTTCAGTGCTGTGGTGGAAAGTTATGGGTCAGATTCAGGTAAGTGTGCGATTGTGTGGATGTGAGTGTTAGGGTGGGTTAGGTGAGTTAGGGTGAGGGTGCGGGTTAGGTATGTGTGCGATTGTGTGGATGTGAGGGTTAGGGCGGGTTAGGTGAGTTAGGGTTAGGAAGCGGGTGAGATGAGTGTGCGATAGTGACGGACCTTAGGGTTAGGGTTTGGGTTAAGGTAAGTGGATAGTTAGTGGTGTGTGTATAGTTTAGTGTAGGGTTAGGTGTCAGATTTTAGGTGTATGTGTGTGGATTGCTGTTTGTATGGTGTGCTTGTGTTGTGTGTATGTGTTTTGGATCAGCGATTTTTTCCCTAGGAAAAAAATCATTGATCTGACCATTTGAGATTGTAAGCTTTCGCTTACATAAGTGCGATCAATCGGCATTCGCTGATCTAATATAGACCCGATATAACATAACACTTTGAACCAGTGTCTACTTTAAGCTCTGTGGATTTACCATTGATCCAGACTGTACAAAACACTTCGCTCTTTGCCAACAAATTCACTGCATCAACTCTTTCACCAATCACAGAAACACCATCTACATAGAAAGTTGACCACTGCAACTCCACTTGATCAATTTGCTTTTTTGAGTGACCCTTCCTTACAACTGTGTGGGGTTTACTTGATTTGCAAAACTTTTGAAAATGGTTCCATTTTTTACACTTGTGACACTGCTGACCAAATGCTAAGCATTTCTTTCTTTTAGACTCATAATTGGCACCACAGTTGCGACAGTTAACAATTAAACTGGACCTGGGTTTTGCTTACTCACATTTGTAATGCACTGAGCATACTTCTTTCTCAGAACTTGCTGGAAAACTATGTGGTTTACCTGGTGAGCTTGCAGGGGCTGTAGCTGCCATGTGCTTAAGCCTACTTTTGTTTGTCCTGTTTTGCATGCTATCTACATTTGCTCTGGAGCCTGCTGAAACCATGCTCTTGTCACTTGCAAGCATACTTGTGTGTTATTCTGTAACTTTATGGATTTGACAAATATCAATGTTTTTACTCAATGTTAAATCATTGTCCTGAAGCAAAATCTTTCTCACAGCAGGACTATTAATACCTCACACGAGCCAGTCTTTTATTAACTCATCTTTTAAGTCATCAAACTGACACAGTTTAGCTTTGTTTCTCAGTCAGATCTCTTCTGTAAAACAAATCCCTCTCTAATGTAATATTTGTCTGGAGGTTAGACATTTCCCTGAATTTGTGCTTCAAACACTCGGGGTCTTCCCTTGATTCAGTCTGTACAGCAATATGACAATTTTCATCTTCTCCCTCATATACTGCCAGTGCATACGCAAATGAGCACTCTCTTTCAATGGCCTCTGATCCAGCTAGGCTTAACAAAATTAATGCTCTAGTGCATGCATCTTTTCTGAAAAAGCTGCTTGTATAAAAATATCATAATCTTGCTCAAATATTTTCCAATTCTCTGCAAGCTTTTTAATATATCCCCATCTTTTTGTCAGTGCCCTGACTGTCAATATTTAATTTAATGGAAGAACTATATACATACACACATCAGGTTTTCAAAATGTTCATCCTTGTAACAATCCCTTTTATATATTGGAATGGAGGCTGTGCTTTTTACAACTAGCTTATTCACATCTGAGGATACAGTATAAAGCTGCATGACCTTTATTTCCAGGCAAAAATACTTGTTTATGGAGTACGGCAGTTACATTGTCAATTCACCCATGAGAGAGCAAATTTAGTCCACTGTCTATTTACACAATTTTTCATTTCCTTCCATTTATAAAATACTTGTCAAGAAAGAGCATAACATATATCCCTTTTTGGAAATCAATTAAATTGCGAATTTAACAGACAGCCTGCTAATTTAGTCTACTTTGTATTTGTACTTTTTCTTCAATAAGGGAATATCTTGCATTTATATTTGTCTTGTAAATTCCAAATGCAGGCTGTATTTTTGTGCAGTGTTGTAGTATTTATAGAGTGCATTATTGCAGTATTTATACTTTGAAAATAGCACTGAACAGAATGGGAGGCAACAGAACTACATATGCTTTGTCTTGGTGAAATGGCGGGCTATATGAAAAAACTGAATTACTGTAGTTAAATCTAAGTCATTCTGTTGTACTTAATGTTTAACTGAGTGTAGATACAGTTACTCCTTTCTTCACTTTAATGAGGTACATGTAAGTTAATTTCAGTTTGTTGAATGAGTAGATCTTCCTGATCCTGTGGTTCTTATCCCTTCTTCAACAAATCCTTGGTGGTATTTATGCTGATATGAAGAAATGTGACCAAAGCATTAGGGAAAACTTGGCACTCTGGAGTAAATCATCCATAGACATTAGAGGAACATTAGTGATACAGGAGAAAATGTAGGAATGGAATAGGAGTGAGACTGAGAGACACTGATGCTCTGCAAGACCAGTCCAAAGAAATGACTGGTGATAAAATCAAATTTAAGCAAAAATCTTATAGGATCTTCCCAGGTCTGATAAACAAAGCTAGTGTAAGTCTTAATTGTTCCATGCAAGCTGTTAACATCATAGAAATGTGTGTAGAAGAGGCTCTCATTTTTATTCTCTCCATAAAGAATACATAAATCATGTGGCAAGCAGGAAATGTAAGCAAGTAGTCTAATAAAATGGGCTACCATGTTCAGTGAAACAGAGGAATTACAAACCTGACACCATGATGGAGCACAAGAGGTTAGCAGGGTACAGCTGAAGAAGCTCTAGAAACATAAATAATTGAAAAAATGTACTAATGGGAGGGTCTAGCTTGAAAAGAGATTACGAATGCTTCTCAGACTTCATTATGGCTAAAGGTAAAAGAGGAAGCAGAGTATTGCAAGAGTGAGATCTATAACGAGAAGGTTTTGGTTACAGATGAGAAGGATGAGTTGTATGAAGGATTTGATATTGCAGTAAGATAAACGTGCCTTTAACTTTAATCTTAAAATTATAGCGGATTTCTTAGGTATTCAGATAATGCATAACAGTCACCCATTAAAACAATTATTGATGCATCATTTATCCAATTATGTGGTTAGCCAGTTAAGCAATTAATGAGGAGCTTATTTAATTAAGCAATTAATGAGGCACTTATTTAATCAACAGTTATCAATTAATTCAATATAATATAATTCAATATAATTCACTATTCATTTAGCATAATAATCTTTTAATCAATTAGACACATATTCAGTTATCCAATTATGCAAATAGGCGCTTTTCCAAATGCTCAGTTAATCAGTTAAAGAATTCTCCATTTCTCCAATGAATCTGTATCCACTTAACTAACTGTTGCATTGTTTAAAAATATTCACGGAGCAGGTTAGTTTTCTGCTTAATAAGTTAACTAATAATGTGGTAAGTCAATTAACCAATAGTCTAGTTAATACGGTTTCAGAATGGTTTCCAGTAAATTAACCACTTTTCAAGGGGAAGTATTCCCATCTTTTTCCTTCTGATTTATTTATTAATTATGTATATTTTATTTGTCTTTATTTTTGTATTATCTGTCATTTTGTGGCCATTTTTATATTTGGGTCACCTCATTGCCTCCAGTACCTTTCTTCAACCAGCCTAATTTCTATTTCTGTCTTATACCTGTACCTTAAACTGCGACTACCATCCTTGTTTGGCTCTGACCCATCTACTATAAGTCTGTTAGAAATGTGAGTTGGGGCTGCTCCTGTCTCCCTTACCTAATTTCAGGAGACAGCAACCTGTACCCAGCTCTGTTGACACAACAACAGTGTAGATAAAGTGTTAATACATTCCAAAAGAGTATATAAACTTTTGATGATACATCAACAGTACACATCAACAAATGGCTATGTAGTTTACCAGATCTGTGTTTTTTTTTTTTTACAAAACTTATCAAGGGATATATATATATATATATATATATATATATATATATATATATATATATATGTAAAATAGTCAACATGCAATTAAATACATATTTGTTCCATAATAGCATGTCACCTACACACATAGTATAATAAAAATGTCAGAGAAACTATTCTGACCACAAACGAATATCATACAACTTATTTCTGCATTTAGTAAAAAAAAAAAAAAACAGCCACTAAAAACATTCCCCTAACACTCTATATATTAACTACCAAAGTCACATGGAAAACATCACTAGCAGGTACAGCGTTGCTATTATTAGACTTACTTCTCCCTACTTACTTCTCCCTACACTTGACAAAGTTAATTCGGTATACATACCCATGTATCTGTGTGTTTTATAGATAGATGGCTAGATAGATAACTGATACATGAAGGCATAGAATGCCCATAGAATGGCGCACGGCAATGGTGGTCCCGCTACACAAGAGTGGGGCCACAACTGACCCTGGGAACTACCGACCAATAAGCCTGACCAGTCTGATATGTAAGGCTATGGAGCGAATCATTATGGAACTCATAAATGGAGAGATTGGGAACCTCCAGTCGCTGGACCCCACACAGTTTGGCTTCGTCAAGGGCAGATCATGCCTCCTGAACCTGGTGGATTTCTTTGAGACAGTTACTCAGGCTATAGATAAGGGAAAGGAGGTACACATGGCTTACCTTGACCTTGCTAAGGCATTTGACACCATTCCCCATTCAGGTATTATTGATAAGCTCACCAGCCTAGGCATAAACCCTTGCGCCACAAGATGGATCGCAAACTGGCTCTCAGACAGATCCCATAAACTAAGAGTAGTGGGATCTATGTCCGAATCCAGACCAGTAATAAGTGGTGTGCCTCAGGGCTCTGTCCTGGGGCCCCCTCCTGTTTGGCATATACTTCTCAGAAGTACAGGCAAGCACGGAAGGGCTGTGGTTGACTAGGTTTGCAGATGACTGCAAACTGGGTGCTATAATAGAGTCTCCGGCCAACATGGAGATCCTCCAGAAGGGCCTAAATGAGACTGATGCATGGTGTCAAAGCCATGGTCTCAAGCTAAATGCAAAAAAATGCATAGTAATCCCCTTCAGAAAAAACAGAGTACCCACAAACTACAACATAGGAGGTAATCCCCTGAAATCTGAAGAAGAAATAAGGGATCTAGGGACCCAAGTAGATAGTCAGCTTTCCTTTGATAACCATGTTGCCAAAGTGGTTAGAAAATCCTTCTATGTGACCTATCTGATCACGAAAGGGTTCGCATCAAGATCTAAGGATGTAATGGTGCCCCATCTACTCTTCCCTCATCAGACCCATTATTGAGTACAATGCACCAATTGGAATGTACCTGGTAGACATCTCTAGCAGCTGGAGAGACCACAAAGGTACCTAACCAAGAGGATTACTGGCTTCAAACAGTTGCCCTATGCAGCACGATTGAAAAAGCTAAGACTGTTCTCTGTTGCATACCACTTTCTCAGAGGCAATCTCTGTCTAACGTACAGAGCCATGTCCAACCCAGAATTGTTGAACATGCTCCATCTTAGCAAAACCAAATCTACTCAAGCTACACGCTCTAGGGATATCAACCTCAACACAACAATGAATAGAACATGCTGGAGGGCTAGATTCCCTTCGCAGAGACTTCCCTTACTATGGAACAGGGTCCCGATCTACATAAGACAGAGCCCCTCACTATCACTCTTCAAGAGGAACTTTGATGAGTGGATGGGTAACAAAAAGTTCACATCGGGGATCACACCAACAGCACTACTAGATAGGGGCCAAGGGTACTAGCTGCTAGTACAAGGGTCTAGGGAACTACTAAAGGGGCAGTGAATACTGCACAACGTGGCTGGGCTAATATATGCCTTTGGGCAGATAGCCCAGTACCAACCTATGAACCTATGAACCTATGAAACAAACTTTCTGAATTTCTTTTTTCTATAGGAATTTGAAATGCTAAAATCAGCAACTTAGCAATTTGCAATGCTGTAGCCTTAAATTAGATGACTCTGTCGCAAAATGTAGTGTATTAATGCTACTTTATGTACAAAATTTTGCATTTTTTATTTTCTAATTCTACAACTTGAGGCTTTTCTTTAAGCATTTTTCACATTTATTCCAGTTACTTCTTGGCTGCCACTGACAAAACCATTCACAGGCAATGATATGAATGTGAAGTGTGGTGTCAGCATCCATTATACTTACGCGGTGCTGCCATCTTACTGTTTCTTTGCCCTCTAATTGCAAAATAGCAAAGAAAACATAAAATGCTTCAGACATGTCCAATTTACTCTAGAGCCTGGTACTAGTAAGACTGCTTTAACAGCAAATGCACCATATATCTCAACTATCCGGAATTTCACAGAATGTCCAGATTTATGCCTCATATTTTTGATCTGTCCCTTATAAAATTTGTGGTTTTCTGGTAAATCACTGAAGTTGATGTCTCTGTTTCAGATTTGATAAGCTTCAGACAATGCATGTTAATAGGAAAGTAGTAAAACATTAACAAAATTAAGAAAATGGACATTTCTGATTCAAAGTGAATTATCTGCCCAGTAAAGGAAAGCATAAACGGCCCTCAAACCTCAAGAGCTTCAGCAGAGTATACAGTTCAGTAGCAGTAAAGCTCTGAAGGGCTTTGCACCCAAACTTGTCTTTTAGCCAGCTCAGATCGATATGCCTGACAGTGTGGGTATGTGGAAGGTGCCTGAAGCGTTGGAAGCTGGCTGGCTGTTATATCCTTATAGCAGGATATAACCCATATAGCTAATGAAGGCTACTGCAGCAGTGATGAATATAATGAACATTTATTTATTTATTGATTGATTGGTTGATTTGACATTTGGTAACCTTGGAAGTCCGACTGGGTGATGACCCATTTTCAGTAGATGCCTGGAGAGAAAAGCTCCAATACTACTATACAATGCAATAGTAAAATACAATAAACTGAAATAGAACAGCAAGTAAAAATAATATACAATAGACAATGTAATAGTGCAAGAGGTAATAGAGTAGTATGGAATAAACAGTTTAAGGATGACACATAGAACAAAATGCAGGATTCAGATAGAATTAGCCCTTAGTGAGAATCCAGTGGTGAATAGCATTTATGTATAATGCAGTCCCATTGAAAGTATTTTGTCATTTTACATTAGTTTGGATTGTTTGTTATCAAATTACATTTATATGTTCACATATACATATATACAAGATGAGAGATGATAAGGTGTTTAGTTTTGTGTAGTAATCAGTAGGTTACAGGTAGATTTGTAATAAGCTGATAGAAGGAGCAAATAAGATAAAATGAATGTTGGACTTATGACAGAGTTGTATGCATTTAGCTTGTTTTTCACAAGGACAGTTGTTTAACTTAAGTAGTTGGTTTAGCTTGATTTTAAATTTCCTGTGGTTCTTTGAGGACCTAATGTCTAGATGTAGACTGTTCCATAATTTAGCAATGGAGTACGACTAAAAAAATTGTCCTGCAGTTTTATTTGGCTTATATAGAGTTAATAGTTTTTTCGAAACACAGGGCTAGGTTTGGAGTACAGGTTTGATGTACACAATTTATGTAAGGGCATTCTTCTGGATTATACATTTTTTTATGCGCCACTGTTAATTGCTGATAGTTGAGTTGTTGGGTTAGATTCAGCCAGTTAAGAGAAGTAATGGCAGTACAATGATGTTTTTGGAATGGCAGACTTGTTGCAAATTTGCCAATTTTATTGTAATAGGATTCTAGTTTATTTGTTAATGTGATTTGGAGGTTGGTTAGTGTAGGGGTACCATATAGTAAGGAGGGTAGGAGGTATGCAGATGCTAGTGTTCTTTTAGTAATTGGGTTTAAACAGTGTTTGTCTCTATATAGCCAGTCCCAGTTTCTGATGTATTTTGGATATGCAGGTCAAAGGTTAGTTTATTGTCTATAGTGACTCCTAGTAGTTCGGTATGGGGAACAAGTTCTATTTCTGTGTTATTGAGAGAATATATTTTAAAATCAGTAGGGTACAGTTTAGATGTAAAGAGAAGTAGTTTGGTTTTGTTAGGATTTAGAAAAGGATTTGCATCATTGAGCAGGTTGCAATGAAAGTAAAAGCAGTTTTTATCTTATTATTTTTAGTTAAGTAATATTCTTTGTCGCGGATACGATGGTTGAATCATCTGTATATTGGATATCAGTAGCGTTGCCGTCTCACAGTTAGACGTTGCCTGTTCGATTCTCAGTTAGACCGTCTTCTGTGTGGCGACATGCGTGAATGGGTGTTTCTTCACTGAAGGTTGTGCGTTAGGCCCAGCAAGCCAGCACGTAAAAATCTACTGCCAATCATTAGCGGACTGGAGTTCCGCTGTGGCGACCCCTAACGGAGAAAAGCCGAAAGACACAACAACAACAACTACATTTCTAGGAGACAGTATGGAAATTGTTAATAAAGATGTTAAATAGAAGGGTCCCAAGGATAGAGCCCTGAGGGACTCCTGTTTTGTTAGGGAGATAAGGTGAATGAGAGGTTTCCACCTTTACACACTGTTGTCTTAGAGATAGGTAGCTTGAGAACCATTGTAGTGTAGAGTTGCTGAGTTTTATGTCAGATAGTTCATGAAAAAGCTTTTGGTGTGATACCGTGTCAAATGCTTTTGATAGATCAAGGAATATTGCTGATGTTGGATGCCCTAGGTCCCTACGTCAGTTGACTGTGTCTGCAAAGGATATTAAGGCAGTTGCTGTGCTATGTCATGGTCTGAATCCATGCTGGGTCGCTATAAGTAGTTTGTTGGAGATGAGGTGTTGAAGGAGATGATTGTGTATACATTTTTTGAAGATTTTGGAGAGGGGACAGAATGGAGGTGGGACGATAGTTGGACAATTCATTTGATTTTCCTCACTTATGCAAAGAGGTAACAATTGATTTCTTCCATAATGTAGTACATATGATTCTGAGATAACTCTGTTTATGAGAATGCTAACTGGATAGGCCAGTGATGGCTAACCTATGACACAGGTGTCAAAGGTGACACGACATGACATTTTGGGTGACACACCAGTGTTCACCAGCATCCAAGTTACCAAAGAAACTGAATGAAGAAAAACACAAATATGTGATTCAGCACTTATGCACTTATCTATTAAAACTCAGCAATGAAAGAGTCATTAATTGATAATCAGATCAAATCAAATGCAATGTGTTCCATATTTTTTCAGTTCAATTCAAAATTACTATTAAAAGTAGGGTCATTTTTGGTGCACTATTTTAAGCCCAATCATCAGTGAGCATATCATTGCCCCTATTGTAAGTCACTGATTTTTGTTTTATATTTATAATCCATAGCAGTACATGATTGGACTGTATTTTTTAAATAAATAAATATGTAAAGAATTGTTCCTCATTTTTCTTTGGGGGGGAAACACGCCAGCAGAGTCACAATAGGAAATTTCTGAATTTTTGACACATGGACTCCAAAAGGTTCACCATCACTGGGATAGGCTATAGTGTCAGCCGCTAGTTTTAGAAATTTAGATGGGAGGTTGTCCATGGAGAGGGACCAGGGTTTTATTTTTTGTAGTAGACATTGGATATAGTTTATGGTTATCCTGTTATGCTAATAACTTTCTAAGTTTATAAGAGCAATATTTAAAATCTATCCCTGAGTTTCAGCTTTTACACTGCCATTATTTTTGTTTATGTCCATATTTCTTGTACTAAGAGGTTGTGAGGTATGAAGTTCACTATGGCACCCGTCAGTTTTTTTAAGCAAAAATTATCAAAACCATACGCTCAACAAATGTCTCTGTGAAATCTGTTACTTGTACCATGAAATATCATTGCATAATCTAAGACTGTATTATATTACTGCTAAGGGAACTGCATCGAGAGTTCAGTAAACGAGGCAATCTTAAAGGAAATTGCTAAATGCACTGTGATGTGTGCAATAAACTTACCAGCATGGCTACTTTAAAGTCTCTTAACATTCTAGCCTGCAGACTCATTTATGAATATTTCCTGGAAATACAACACCTGAAGGCTGTCATTCAGCAGTTATTCTATAAAAGTGATGATTTAAAAATTTATGAAGACAGAGAAAATTTAAGGATTGTAGAAGTGAAAATACACTGACTGGAAAGCATTTGTTGTAAGTTTCCCATTAGCACATTTGATACCGGTACTACTGATCAGGTTTCTACCTCTTCCCCAAAACATGTACAAAGATGGAGAGTTGTTTTGAAAAACACTAGCCTACTCAGCCATGTTATATGCAGAGTTCTTGTCTCTTAAAAGCTGAAAACAATTCCCCAGGTTAATACTTCTACTAATACTACCACTACTAATAATAATAATAAATAAAGCATTCCTACTGGTTGGTAACGTCTTCAGGATTACATTGCAAACTTAAGCAGACAATAAAGGATTCTGTAATCCTATATAGCGAACTGTGCAGTATACAAATATCTTTCCTGCACCTCGTACTTCAGTAGCTATCCATTTCACCAACCGTTAACAAATTATAGATATATCATAAAAACATATGCCTTTGCTGTTGGTTAACAGCTTGAGGCCAAAAAAGAAGAAATCAATCAAGGCCAAGCATTAGTAGGAAAGCAAAGGGAAGCCTTTCCTAGAATTGTCATGTAACTGACAATGCAGAAAGGACTATCTATAAAAGAATGTCAATGACAGACTTCAGTAATGAGCTTCATCACTGGGGAAAAGGTAACACAGCCTAACTCCCTGTATGGTACTGGTGACATTATGTAGTCAAAAGTAAATCACAAATAAATAAGTATGAAGCTATAGCAAAACTAGAAGAGAAGTTTTTTTCTGTTTGGTAAGCCCTTGTGGAATTAATAATACACTTTTTCAACACTGTACAATGGTCTTATTCAAAGACCAAGGCTAATGAGACCATGTGAGAGTGGTTTCTCAGCAAAGCAAAACTCAGACCCATTCTTTCAAAATGAAAAGTTCATAAAAATGCCTATATTTCTTTATTAGAATAAATACTATCAGCAGTAACTCAGAGGTGAAATATATGCTTCAGAGGCCCAGGGTTTAGTCCTGAGCACTGATCACTGCCTGTGTGGTGTTTGTATGTCCTCCCTATCTACACTCTGGGTTTCCTACCAAAACCATGTATGCTGAATGACTACACAAAGCTGTATTGTCCACTTAACAAAATAATAAATAAATAAATGGACAAAACATACGGCATGAACAGAAATCATCTCCTTACTGAAATGCCGGGACTTGCAATGCTGAATTCTAAAATTAAAAAAAAAAAAAAAAAAAAAAAACGAAAATATAGAAGACCAAATATTGAAATAACTTTTCTACTTTCAACCTGTTTTGTTGTACAAGCCTCCTCTTGGACCCTTGATGTGTGTGTGGGGGGGTGCAAGCCAACCCACACCACTTGAGTTTTTATATACCATCACTGAGATCACCATACCGTGGAGAAACGCGAATATTCCAAGAAATGGCAATCTTGAATTTATTATATATAGGTCCGGATTTTTAATCATTTATTCTCCATGTTCCAGGACTCATCATTGTGAGTCCTGGCAATTCAAATGATTATCACAGAAATCTGATGGACTTTAAAAAGAAGAGCTCAAAGCCATTAAAGACACAACTTATAAAAGCTGCTGCATTTCAAGATTCAAGCAGTACTTTACTATATATATATAGTTTAGGGTTATTTCTCACCATCTTGAGCAGGTGGAAGATATACATGCAATTTGTTTTTTCTTAGTTAATCTATCATATAGGCGTTTGCGATTTGTGTTTACTGAAGTGCACCTTCAGCTTAGAAGTCAGGCCTTTGAAATACTGTGGGCCAAACTATTAGTCAATGAGACAGGATATTTTCTGCCTGTACAATATCTGGAACTGTTTGCTGGTACTGGCACAGTTTCTCTAATTTAGTACATGCCAGTGATATTAGCACCTCTGATTATGGCACTGGTGAGCTTGGTTCAGTTAGTGACTCTTGGCAACTGAGGTGCCATTGAGAGAAAGGGGAGTACGTGGCCATCACAGGCTTTCCCATTTTTGGGAGCATATGATGCGACTCTGGCAATGATCATACCTTCTTATACAGGTTAGTAGATAAGGTGCAAGACATTGGGCCCAGGGCATACATAAAATGCCTTAGGTATTGTGGGGATATTTAGAAAGGTGCATTATTCACACAAAGAGCAGAATAATGTCCATTGTAGGTGTTGATCCCATGTACAATGACAGCTGAGTAATTGTTGTACACAGGAAAAACCCAGGACCAGGTTCATTCAGGATCAAGGTTGGAATCCAGGTGCAGAGATAAGCATGTACAACATATTATACTAACACACACACCCATTAAAAAGTAAGCACTGAAACTGGAATTTTTTGAACACATACAAAAACACAGAGTAGCAGCCTTTTAAAGCCTTGTAGATCTCAAAAACATTATGAGGAAATTCAGGTTAAGAAAATTTGCTAACAGTGGCAAAACTTTGATTCAAGGATTATCTTTTCATTGTCTCACTGGTGGATCCTGAAGTGAGGTAATAATCCAGATGTGGCCCCTCAAATCCCATTTACAAATTGCAAATGTTTCATGTGACTTTCTGGCTGTGGCTACCTCCCCTTCTTTGCTAAGATTTCCCAGGTCACACTTCTTCAAACCAGGTTACCTCTCAGTGGAAGATGAGACACCAGTGACAAAGGCTAGTAGTCCACATCTTCTAGTTTATGATGTCCATCTCTATTTTTTGAGGTAACTTAGAATAACAGGCTTTTAATAGTAGATAAGGGACACTTTGTCCATCAGTCCACCCATTTCCCTGCCTTCTGGATGAGCTGTAAATCCTACATAACCAACAAACTTATTTCTTCTTAATTTCATCCAGCATACAGACATTGTTATTCCTATTACACACTAAAGTAAGGGGGGGGGTGGAGTTGGCCTAATCGTTAAGCTCTTTACGTCATAGATACAATGTACAGTGTTTGATTCTAACCATTAGTTATTAGCTAGGCTTGTTACAGTGAGCTGACCGATGGCTTAGTATTTGCCTATGAACCAATAAAACATGCCCTTAAAGTGTCCTATGTGTCTTTTCTTTGGCTATCATCCAGGACTAAGCTGGGAGCTCAGAATCTTGGAGTCAAGACTAACAGTTGTTGCTCATCTGTGAAAGAGAATGGGGATGTTATATGAACTGTGTACATAAAATTTAGTATCTTTTAAAGTCACCCCATGGGGGGAAGATGTGCTTAAGCTGTTTCACAAAAGAAGCATTACAACATTGGATATTATGCTGCATGTCTCTGTATCTGTTTACTGTTAGCAAGAAATGGCTAACAAACAATTGCAATTCTGCACCTATCTCCACTGTCTACAGCTCAGTGATTAATTGTAAAGGGCCATATAGAAGGCCTTGAGCAGGTTAATACAGCATCTTAGTCCTCAAGAGGTTTGGTCAGAGCCGTGGTCTTTGGTAAGCTGCTGCAAATGCATCTGGTGTAGCCTGGAAGTCACATCTGTTTACAAAAATAGCTGAGTCAACATAACACTGGAGGTCATTGGCACGTCTTGGACGTGCTTGTTTGTGAATACACTTGACCTCCTGAAACACTTGTCAGAAGCATAGTAAATACCATCAACTTATGGTTAGCAAAACAGGAAGTGACTGAAAGGTAAAACATACTAGATAAATTTAAAGTGGGGACATCTTTTTCAGCAACTACTTCTCTTACTTGCTTTGTAGCAGTCCAAAATAAAACATATTTAATTAACTTTAAAAGTATATTTCATTTACATTTGTTCTAAGACTCTCAATAATGAGCAGTTAAAAAGTGAAGAGTATACTGAATAAAGAAAATATAGCAAATGATAAAAGAGAGAAAAATATGCAAATAGTGTTACAGACTAGAGGTGTGCATCACATAATCTGTTAGCCGACTGAAGATGAAACATAATTAGTTCTTCATACACTTATGACTAGATGTTTTATGTGAAGACTGTTTTACATTGTAATGAATGTTTTCTAAAACAAATTAATAAAATATGCACTTGTTTAGATATATAACTTCTTTGGCTTCTGTTGTGAGCATTTTACAAAAACATCATAAAAATGCTGTGTCTTCTTTGAAAATGATTATTGTAAAAGTAGAATTTGTTTTGCTGTTTCAGTCAATGTCTGCACATGACCATGATTGTTATTGGGCTTGATGAGTGTGAAAGGTTTATGGACCTATTACAATAACTTAAATGACTTGTAATGTAAGAATGACTGTAAGTGTTAAATTCTAGGCATAGTGCTATAACTAACTACATAAAGTTTATGAATAAACTATCGACTGACTCATCATGAATTACTCAATGGCACTATTAAATGAATACATGCAAACCTAGCCTTGGGTAACATGGAAAAATGAATAATGCAGAAAACCATTTGAACAGACTGTTTTATTCAGTAAATTAAATGTATTAATGTGACAATATTGTGGCTAGACTAGTGAGAGGATCAGAGTGCTTTTTGATTCTGTAATTAATGATTGCTTAATTATGGAAATCACCTGAAATACATATTTGTATAAAACAAAACACTCAAGATAGTGAAATCAAATCTTATTTTTTTCTTAAACGAACAATCTTTGTATCTAGTGTGCAGTCCAGTTTCTTAATTGCTTATTAACATTATTATTGTGAGAGTCAGGCAGAGTTGTTCCTCTAGACAAATTTCTGAAAAAGGAAACAAATATCTTAAAAGAATAATCAAAATAAAGGTGTTATAACCCAAGAGATGTGAAGAAGAAAAAATGGCTAAACATATTAGAAATAAATCATTACTATAAGCCAGCTTCCCTTGCTTGAAAAAGAGTTACAAAAGTTAGAAAAGTTGAAAACTCCAGTCAATATTATCAGTACAATAACTTTAGTATGTCTGTTAGGAAAGTCTCTGAAATGAATACAGGAGATTCCTCACTCTGCATTAATTTTGATTCTGCCTCAGAAATGTACATCTCCGTGTGACTGATGTAGGACATATTAATAATGAATGACCAGGAAGCTGTTAAAACAAATGAAGGATACAGATGGTTATCTATCATCTGAATATTACGAATGTGGGAATTTTTCAGTCTGCAGTTCATAATAAAAACTAAAGAGAAACAAGGATGGAATAAAATTCCAGAAGGCAACATTGCCTTTCATACTAAGCTAAAATTGCCTTATTTGCTTGAACATACCTTCCTATCAAAACATGTGTTTGCAAGACAGGCACTTCTTGTTGAATAAAGAAGGCAAATTATTTGACCTATTACTAATGCCAGTATCACTTATTAGTAGCCACCAGAATAAGTAAAATCTAAATATATTCCATTCACCATAAAACATCTTTCCATTCACTGTAAAACACCTCTGAAACTGGTAATGCATTCACACTTGGGTCCCTAATGGTGTTCATCAATGTAGTAGCTATTTTAAATATTTACCTCTGAATATTTGACATTATCATTATGTCCCAGTGTTTTGGAAGCATTTTATTACATGATAGTTTGCAACGATCTGCATGTGGACATACCCTGAACTGACAGCACCTCTTTTAATAACTGTGTTGTGACTGAGTTTAACAGGTGCACTGATTAAACAGTTTTGCTGTGCATAAGCGTTACCCGAAACTGAACATAGAATGAAGACTTCTAGTTACCAAATATTCCTTTGCAAAGTGTTGCAACTCTGTGACTATATTCAAATTTAAACATTTTGACATCCTTACATATTTTGAAAATGTACCTGTTTGTTCTTTTCTGAACTGAGTCTAAGGGAGTGTTAATTTTCTTGTTTATTCAAAAATAGTGTATATATGAAGGATTACTTTTAGCACTTTCATCCTGATTTTCCTGTTAAAAGTGGTATTTGCTTATGAAAACATGCCAAGTAACAGTTTATTACATTGCAACTTGTAAAATGGTGAATATTGCTCTCAAACATTTTAATATAATCTAGGGTACTGCATGTTTGGAAATAGCAACTTCTGAGTCTATATTGCTATTTATGCACAGATACCAAAACCATTTGTGGTGAATGTTAAACACTGTTAACCATCACCAATTATTTACATTTTAAAATCCATGAACTCAAAATGCAAATGACAAAATGTGGAATACAAATGCAAAGAATGGTGTCATATGTATGATTTTAAAACATAACATAGTATCCAAAAGAAAGGTATAACAAACAGAAGTAAAAATGAGCACACACAAAGCAGAAGACAGGAGGAACTAACTACTCCTTAGATAGTTGAAATTATTATTTTACAGAGAAGGCTGTTGTCCCACCAAATGGACTCCTTGAAAGGAAGGTGGAGAGAGAATCCGAAGCAGCATTCAAGAGAGGATGAGACAAATGGAAAAAAAGTTTAGGTGGAAGGTAGAGATGGAGAAGAAGGAGAATATTAAATGTATTTATATACGTAGGCAGATTATATATGATTACTATCTCTTCCCAGTAAGTAAATTTAATGCAACACTAGAAAGTAGCAGCATCTTGAATGTAAAATGCACTTCTTCTTCTTCTTCTAAAATGCTAGTCAAAAACAAAATATCAAGACAAAACAAGATGAGGTGTTGAAGGAGATGATTGTGTATACATTTTTTCAAGATTTTGGAGAGGGGACAGAATGGAGATGGGATAACAGTTGGACAATTCATTGGATTTATAGGTTCATAGGTAGGTACTAGGCTATCTGCCCAAGGGCATTTATAAGCCTAGCCAGAGTGTGTCGACTTTTGCCGCCCCATTGATTAATTTACTGATCCTCTGTCAAGCAGAGCCAATGAAGTGATCCCAGGGGGGTATTTTCTGTTACCCATCCACTCGTCAAGGTTTCTCTTGAAGAGTGTTAGTGAGGGGCTCTAGCTGATGTAATTTGGAATTTTGTTCCAAAGTATGGGGAGTCTCTGTGACAGGAATCTATCCCTCCAACATGTTCTATTTATTGTTGTGGCGAGGTTTAGTTCACTAGAGCACATGGCTCGCAGTGACTTGGATTTCTTTAGGTGGAGCATGTCCATCAATTCTGAGTTGGACATGGCTTTGTAAGTCAAGCAGAGATCACCTCTGAGTAAGCGATATGCCACTGAGTACGGCCGGAGTTTTTTCAGTCGGGCTGCATAGGACTTTTGATTGAGACCAGTAATCCTCTTGGTGAGGTACTTTTGTGGTCTTTCCAGCTGTTGGAAGTGTCTTGTGAGGTACATCCCAAATGGGGCATTGTACTCTATGATAGGTCTAATGAGTGACGAGTAGAGGGGCACTATAACCTCTTTATTTTTAGATGCGAACCCTTTAGTAATTAGATGGGCCACATAGAAGGATTTCCAAACTACTTTGGCAATATAATTGTCAAAGGAGAGATTACTATCTGCCTGGGTCCTCAGATCTCTTATTATCTCTTCTGTATTAAGGGGGCTGCCACCTATGTGGTAATTTGTGGGTGTTTTATTTTTCCCAAACGGGATGACTATGCAATTTTTGGCATTTAGCTTGAGGCCATGACTTTGACACCAGGTGTCCGTCTCAGTAAGGCCCTTTTGGAGGATGTCTGTGTTAGCCAGAGAGTCAATTATGGCTCCCAGTTTGAAGTCATCGGTGAACTTGGTTAGCCATAGTCCTCCTGTGTTTGCCTGTACTTCTGAGAAGTATATGCTGAACAGTAGGGTTCCCAGGACCGAGTCTTGCAGGACAGCACTTGTGACTGTTTTAGAGTCGGACCTGGAGCCCACTATTCATGACTTTCCTCACTTATGTAAAGAGGTAACAATTTATTTCTTCCATAATATGGTACATATGATTCTGAGATAACTCTGTTTATGAGAATGCTAACTGGATAGGCCAGTGATGGCTAACCTATGACACGGGTGTCAAAGGTGACACGACATGACATTTTGGGTGACACACCAGCATTCACCAGCACCCAAGTTACAAAGAAACTGAATGAAGAAAAATACAACAAATATGTGACTCAGCACTTATGCACTTATCTATTAAAACTCAGCAACAAAAGAGTCATTAATTGATAATCAGATCAAATCAAATGCAATGTGTTCCATATTTTTTTCAGTTCAATTCAAAATTACTATTAAAAGTAGGGTAATTTTTGGTGCACTATTTTAAGCCCAATCATCAGTGAGCATATCATTTTCCCTATTGTAAGTCACTGATTTTTGTTTTACTTTTATAATCCATAGCAGTACATGATTGGACTGTATTTTTTAAAATAAATAAATAAATATGTAAAGAATGTTTCTCATTTTTGTTTGGGGGGGGGGGCACACACCAGCAGAGTCACAATAGGAATTTTCTAAATTTTTGACACATGGAGCCCAAAACGTTCACCATCATTGGGATAGGCTATAGTGTCAGCTGCTAGTTTTAGAAATTTAGATGGGAGGTTGTCCATGGAGAGGGACCAGGGTTTTATTTTTTGTAGTAGACATTGGATATAGTTTATGGTTATCCTGTTATGCTAATAACTTTCTAAGTTTATAAGAGCAATATTTAAAATCTATCCCTGATTTTCAGCTTTTACACTGCCATTATTTTTGTTTTTGTCCATATTTTTTGTGCTAAGAGGTCGTGAGGTATGAAGTTCACTATGGCACCCCTGTCAGTTTTTTAAGCAAAAATTATCAAAACCATATGCACAACAAACATGTCTGTGAAATTTGTTACTTGTACCATGAAATATCATTGCATAATCTAAGACTGTAGTATATTATTGCTAAGGGAACTGCATCTATTAGGGTATGAGAGTTCAATAAACGAGGCAACCTTAAAGGAAATTGCTAAATGCACTGTGATGTGTGAAATAAACTTACCAGCATAGCTACTTTAAAGTCACTTAACATTCTAGCCTGGAGACTCATTTATGAATGTTTCCTGGAAATACACCTGAAGGCTGTCGTTCAGCAGTTATTCTATAAAAGTGATGATTTAAAAATTTATGAAGACAGAGAAAATTTAAGGATTGTAGAAGTGAAAATACACTGACTGGAAATCATTTGTTGTAAGTTTTTCATTAGCACATTTGATACTGGTACTAGTGATCAGGTTTCTACCTCTTCCCCAAAACATGTACAAAGATATATCTCAAATCTCACTGGCTATGTTACTGTTCCAAACCTGACTAGCTCTATAGTCACCCTAAACTCTGATCTTCCCCTTCTTTTCCTTCAGGAAAAAAAAAAAAAAAAAAAAAAATGTTTTTTTGTTTTCTTAGTTCTGCCATATGAACTGCATCTACTGTTAAGATTGAATTCTATACTGACAATTTACTTTGAATTGTTAAAATTTATCCTGTAAATCAGTTTGTTTTTGCTTTTATTTTTCATATTGATTTTGTTTATATGCTTGACTCACAGAAATTTGTTAATTTAGCTGTATTTACCTAGGAGCTTTTCTCCCCGGGCCTCTACTGAAAATGGACATGTATCCAGTTAGACTAGCCCGGTAAACAAATGTAAAATAAATAAATAAAATAAATAAATAAGATGGAGAGTTGTTTTGAAAAACACTAGCCTACTCAGCCATGTTATATGCAGAGTTCTTGTCTCTTAAAAGCTGAAAACAGTTCCCCAGGTTAATACTTATACTACCACTACTACAAATAATAATAATAATAATAATAATAATAATAATAATAATAATAATAAATAAAGCATTCCTACTGGTCGGTAACGTCTTCAGGATTACATTGCAAACTTAAGCAGACAACAAAGGATTCTGTAATCCTATATAGCGAACTGTGCAGTATACAAATATCTTTCCTGCACCTCGTACTTCAGTAGCTATCCATTTCACCAACCGTTAACAAATTATAGATATATCATAAAAACATATGCCTTTGCTGTTGGTTAACAGCTTGAGGCCAAAAAAGAAGAAATCAATCAAGGCCTAGCATTAGTAGGAAAGCAAAGGGAAGCTTTTCCTAGAATTATGTCATGTAACTGACAATGCAGAAAGGGCTATCTATAAAAGAATGTCAATGACAGACTTCAGTAATGAGCTTCATCACTGGGGAAAAGGTAACACAGCCTAACTCCCTGTATGGTACTGGTGACATTATGTAGTCAAACGTAAATCACAAATAAATAAGTATGAAGCTATAGCTAAACTAGAAGAGAAGTAGATGAGCTTTTTTCTGTTTGGTAAGCCCTTGTGGAATTAATAATACACTTTTTCAACACTGTACAATGGTCTTATTCAAAGGCCAAGGCTAATGAGACCATGTGAGAGTGGTTTCTCAACAAAGCAAAACTCAGACCCATTCTTTCAAAATGAAAAGTTCATAAAAATGCCTATATTTCTTTATTAGAATAAATACTATAAGCAGTAACTCAGAGGTGAAATATATGCTTCAGAGGCCCAGGGTTTAGTCCTGAGCACTGATCACTGCCTGTGTGGTGTTTGTATGTCCTCCCTATCTATACTCTGGGTTTCCTACCAAAACCATGTATGCTGAATGACTACACAAAACTGTATTGTCCACTTAACAAATAATAAATAAATAAATGGACAAAACATATGACATGAACAGAAATCATCTCCTTACTGAAATGCTGGGACTTGCAATGCTGAATTCTAAACTAAAAAAAAAAAGAAAAGAAAATATAGAAGACCAAATATTAAAATAACTTTTCTACTTTCAACTTGTTTTGTTGTACAAGCCACCTCTTGGACCCTTGATGTGTGTGTGGGGGGTGCAAGCCAACCCACACCCCTTGAGTTTTTATATACCATCTCTGAGATCAGAAACGGGAATATTCCAAGAAATGGCAATCTTGAATTTATTATATATAGGTCCGGATTTTTAATCATTCATTCTCCATGTTCCAGGACTCATCATTACGAGTCCTGGCAATTCAAATGATTATCACAGAAATCTGATGGAAATTAAAAAAAAAAAGCTCAAAGCCATTAAAGACACAACTTATAAAAGCTGCTGCATTTCAAGATTCAAGCAGTACTTTACTGTATATATAGTTTAGGGTTATTTCTCACCATCTTGAGCAGGTGGAAGATATACATGCAATTTGTTTTTCTTAGTTAATCTATCATACAGGCATTTGCCATTTGTAGTTACTGAAGTGGACCTTCAGCTTAGAAGTCAGGCCTTTGAAATACTGTGGGCCAAACTTTTAGTCAATGAGGATATTTTCTGCATGTACAATATCTGGAACTGTTTGCTGGCACTGGCACAGTTTCTCTAAGTTAGCACAAGCCAGTGATATTAGCACCTCTGATTATGGCACTGGCGAGCTTGGTTCAGTTAGTGACTCTTGGCAACTGAGGTGCCATTGAGAGAATGGGGAGTACGTGGCCATCACAGGCTTTCCCATTTTTAGGAGCATATGATGCGACTCTGGCAATAATTATACCTTCTTATACAGGTTAGGAGATAAGCTGCAAGACATTGGGCCCAGGGCATACATAACATGCCTTAGGCATTGTGGGTATATGTAGAAAGGTGCGTTATTCACACAAAGAGCAGAATAATGTCCATTGTAGGTGTTGATCCCATGTACAATGACAGCTGAGTAATTGGTGTACACAAAAAAACCCAGGACCAGGTTCATTCAGGATCAAGGTTGGAATCCAGGTGCAGAGATAAGCATGTACAACATATTATACTAACACACACACCCATTAAAAAGTAAGCACTGAAACTGGAATTTTTGAACACATACAAAAACACAGAGTAGCTGCCTTTTAAAGCCTTGCAGATCTCAAAAACTTTATGAGGAAATTAAGGTTAAGAAAATTTGCTAACGGTGGCAACATTTTGATTCAAGGATTATCTTTCCATTGGTTCACTGGTGGATCCTGAAGTGAGGTAGTAATCCAGATCTGGCCCCTCAAATCCCATTTACAAATTGCAAATGTTTCATGTGACTTTTTGGCTGTGGCTACGTCCCCTTCTTTGCTAAGATTTCCCAGGTCACACTTCTTCAAACCAGGTTACCTCTCAGTGGAAGATGAGACACCAGTGACAAAGGCGAGTAGTCCACATCTTCTAGTTTATGATGTCCATCTCTATTTTTTGAGGTAACTTAGAATTACAGGCTTTTAATAGTAGATAAGGGACATTTTGTCCATCAGTCCACGCATTTCCCTACCTTCTGGATGAGCTGCAAATCCTATATAACCAACATGCTTGTTTCTTCTTAATTTCATCCAGCATACAGACATTGTTATTCCTATTACACACAAAAGTAAGGGGGTGGAGTTGGCCTAATCTTTAAGCTCTTTATGTCATAGATACAATGTACAGTGTTTGATTCTAACCATTAGTTATTAGCTAGGCTTGTAACAGTGAGCTGACCGATGGCTTAGTATTTGCCTATGAACCAATAAAACATGCCCTTAAAGTGTCCTATGTGTCTTTTTCTTTGACTATCATCTAGGACTAAGCTGGAAGCTCAGAATCTTGGAGTCAAGATTCACAGTTGTTGCTCATCTGTGAAAGAGAATGGGGATGTTACGTGAACTGTATACATAAAATTTAGTATCTTTTAAAGTCACCCCAAGGGGGAGATGTGCTTAAGCTGTTTCACAAAAGAAGCATTACAACATTGGATATTATGCTGCATGTCTCTGTATCTGTTTGCTGTTAGCAAAAAATGGCTATCAAACAATTGCAATTCTGCACCTATCTCCACTGTCTAATTGTAAAGGGCCATATAGAAGGCCTTGAGCAGGTTAATACAGCATCTTAGTCCTCAAGAGGTTTGCTTAGAGCCATGGCCTTTGGTAAGCTGCTGCAAATGCATCTGGTGTAGCCTGGAAGTCACATCTGTTTGCAAAAATAGCTGAGTCAACATAACACTGGAGGTCATTGGCACGTCTTGGACATGCTTGTTTGTGAATACACTTGACCTCCTAAAACACTTGTCAGAGGCATAGTAAATACCATCAACTTATGGTTAGCAAAACAGGAAGTGACTGAAAGGTAAAACATACTAGATAAATTTAAAGTGGGGACATCTTTTTCAGCAACTACTTCTCGTACTTGCTTTGTAGCAGTCCAAAAGAAAACAGATTTAATTAACTTTAAAAGTATATTTCATTTACATTTGTTCTAAGACTCTCAATAATGAGCAGTTAAAAATTGAAGAGTATACTGAATAAAGAAAATATAGCAACTGATAAAAGAGAGAAAAATATGTAAATAGTGTTACAAACTAGAGGTGTGCTTCACATAATCTGTTAGCCGACTGAAGATGAAACATAATTAGTTCTTCATACACTTATGACTAGATGTTTTATGTGAAGACTGTTTTACATTGTAATGACTGTTTTCTAAAACAAATTAATAAAATATGCACTTGTTTAGATATATAACTCCTTTGGCTTCTATTGTGTGCATTTTACAAAAACATCATAAAAATGCTGTCTTCTTTGAAAATGATTATTGTAAGAGCAGAATTTGTTTTGCTGTTTCAGTCGATGTCTGTACATGACCGTGATTGCTATTGGGCTTGATGACTGTAAAAGTTTTATGGACCTATTACAATAACTTAAATGACTTGTAATGTAAGAATGACTGTAAGTGTTAAATTATAGGCATAGTGCTATAACTAACTACATAAAGTTTATGAATAAACTATCGACTGACTCATCATGAATTACTCAATGGCACTATTAAATGAATACATACAAACCTAGCCTTGGGTAACATGGAAAAATGAATAATGCATTAAACCATTTGAACAGACTGTTTTATTCAGTAAATTAAATGTATTAATGTGATGATATTGTGGCTAGACTAGTGAGAGGATCAGAGTGCTTTCTGATTCTGTAATTAATGATTGCTTAATTATGGAAATCACCTGAAATACATATTTGTATAAAACAAAACACTCAAGATAGTGAAATCAAATCTTATTTTTTCTTAAACAAACAATCTTTGTATCTGGTGTGCAGTCCAGTTTCTTATTTGCTTATTAACATTATTATTATGAGAGTCAGGCAGAGTTGTTCCTCTAGACAAATTTCTGAAAAAGGAACCAGATATCTAAAAAGAAAAATCAAAACAAAGGTGTTATAACCCAAGAGATGTGAAGAAGAAAAAATGGCTAAACATATTAGAAAGAAATCATTACTATAAGCCAGCCTCCCTTGCCTGAAAAATTGTTACAAAAGTTAGAAAAGTTGACAACTCTAGTCAATATTATCAGTACAATAACTTTAGTATGCCTGTTAGGAAAGTCACTGAAATTAACACAGGAGATTCCTCACTCTGTATTAATTTTGATTCTGCCTCAGAAATGCACATCTCCATGTGACTGACGTAGGACATATTAATAATGAATGACCAGGAAGCTGTTAAAACAAATGAAGGATACAGATGGTTATCTATTATCTGAATATTATGAATGTGGGAATTTTTCAGTCTGCAGTTCATAATAAAAACTAAAGAGAAACAAGGATGGAATAAAATTCCAGAAGGCAGCATTGCCTTTCATACAAAGCTAAAATTGCCTTATTTGCTTGAACATACCTTAATATCAAAGCATGTGTTTGCAAGACAGGCACTTCTGGTTGAATAAAGAAGGCAAATTATTTGACCTATTACTAATGCCAGTATTGCTTATTAGTAGCCACCAGAATAAGTAAAATCTAAATATATTCCATTCACCATAAAACATCTTTCCATTCATTGTAAAACACCTCTGAAACTGGTAATGCATTCACACTTGGGTCCCTAATGGTGTTCATCAATGTAGTAAACATTTTAAATATTTACCTCTGAATATTTGACATTATTATTATGTCCCAGTGTTTTGGAAGCATTTTATTACATGATAGTTTGCAACGATCTGCATGTAGACATACCCTGAACTGACAGCACCTCTTTTAATAACTGTGTTGTGACTGAGTTTAACAGGTGCACTGATTAAACAGTTTTGCTGTGCATAAGCGTTACCCGAAACTGAACATAGAATGAAGCCTTCTAGTTACCAAATATTCCTTTGCAAAGTGTTGCAACTCTGTGACTATATTCAAATTTAAACATTTTGACATCCTTACATATTTTGAAAATGTACCTGTTTGTCATTTTCTGAACTGAGTCTAAGGGAGTGTGAATTTTCTTATTTATTCAAAAATAGTGTATATATGAAGGATTTCTTTTAGCACTTTCATCCTGATTTTCCTGTTAAAAGTGGTATTTGCTTATGAAAACATGCCAAGTATCAGTTTATTACATTGCAACTTGTAAAATGGTAAATATTACTCTCAAGCATTTTAATATAATCTAGGGTACTGCATGTTTGGAAATAGCAACTTCTGAGTCTATATTGCTATTTATGCACAGATACCAAAACAGTTTGTGGTGAACTCTGTTAACCACCACCAATTATTTACATTTTAAAATCCATGAACTCAAAATGCAAATGACAAAATGTGGAATACAAATGCAAATAATGGTGTCATATGTATGATTTTAAAACATAACATAGTATCCAAAAGAAAGGTATAACAAACAGAAGTAAAAATGAGCACACATAAAACAGAAGATGGGAGGAACTAACTACTCCTTAGATAGTTGAAATTATTATTTTACAGAGAAGGTTGTTGTCCACCAAATGGACTCCTTGAAAGGAAGGTGGAGAGGGAATCTGAAGCGGCATTCAAGAGAGGATGAGACAAATGGGAAAACAGTTTAGGTGGAAGGTAGAGATGGAGAAGGAGAATATTAAATGTATTTATATACGTAGGCAGATTAGATATGATTACTGTCTCTTACCAGTAAGTAAATTTAATGCAACACTAGAAAGTAGCAGCATCCTGAATGTATAATGCACTTCTTCTTCTTCTAAAATGCTATTCAAAAACAAAATATCTTCCTAGAGTAGATGTAAAGCAACCTGTAAAAGTGTGTGTTATAAGACAGTATGGACCCTGCTGCCACACGTGACTGCTATTCAACCAGCTTTCTGATCACTCTGTGGCAGGCAGATATTGACTGGACTGAGAGCTGATACAAACTGCATATCAGATGTGTGATTTGTACATGATGGCACAGGGCACTAGGGCCAGTCCCATCCCCTGAGAAACAAGGGCATATTTACTGTTGGATGTGATGTGCTGGAATCTGGGACATTCTTGTGCCATATAAATGACACAGTATATGTGTCCCAGACTGCCATGTCCCATTTAAACTGGAACAATCAACAGACAGGGAACCATATCCATTTCCACTCAAAAACAGAGCATTTCTATGAAACCATTATGACTCCACAGAATCTTTGAAATAAAAGAAAATTGAAGTACTCAGTGAATTGTCAAGGAGTGTGCACAAGCAAAAGTATATTATACAACGACCCCCATTAATATTCCAAAAAGTGCACGCTGATTGGTCAGTGTGCACGTTATAAATCAGACTTTCACTAATGGAAAAAGGTACGGTCGCCCGGACTTTTTCCATTAGTATAAGTCTTTTTTTACAACAATGGAGAATGCAAGATCTCTGTTGCTTTTTACACACTGTCTTGCTTTGTTAAACGAGTTTAACATAGCAAGACAGCTTTAAAAAAAGTAACGGAGATCTTCCTTTCTCCATTGCTTTTTTTAAAGCTGTCTCGCTATGTTAAACTCCTTTAACATAGCGAGACACTTTGTAAAAAGCAACGGAGATCTTGCTTTCCCCATTGCTTCCACCCACAGCTCTGATGTACTGCGTAAGCATATGCATGAGCAGTACATCAGAACTGCCGCAGAATACCAGACAGCTGTGGAAGGGCAGCAAGGATGCATTATACAATGCCATTATTTAAGAAAAGTAATTATTTTTTTTCTTAAATAATGTCATTGTATAATAGCAATAACTCACTTCTGGGTGTGGGTAATGCTGGATTTACCCACGGTTGTCTTTGTTTGGCCACTCGGGCTTCGCCCTCATGACCAAACCACACCAACCGTGGGTAAATCCAGCATTACCCACACCCAGGCGTGGGTTATTGCTGTAATAACTAACTTTTAGTTATGTACTCACCATAACTTCAGATGTTTGGGATCCATCTCGCCTACATTCTGACTGATGGGTTCGGAGCCGATCCTCGGCTCCGACTCGGCACGCTTATGCCAAAGAGCGAAGTCTCTTATTGGCTGAGCTTACTATATCCCAGGATGCACCACTACCAGTCCCCCAGATCTAGTTTGTCCGCATACATGCACACACGCATGCACTGCTTATATAACATTGACAGATGATACAAGATAAAAAACAGTAGAACCCAAACTGTTCAATCTCTTCTGATCTCCAAGGCAGGGGGAAGGAGGGTGGGTATTATGAATGTAGGCGAGATGGATCCCAAATATCTGAAGTTATGGTGAGTACATAACTAAAAGATGTTATGTGATCCTATCTCGCCTTCATTCTGACTGATGGGACAGCGTCCCTAGCACCTAAATCCTGGGTGGCTCACTGGAAAACACTCCTGAGTACCGTGGAACCAAATGATGCTCGTCCTTTAGATGCCACATCCAATTTATAGTGGGAAATGAAAGTGTGCGGGTTGGACCAAGTAGCCGCAGCACAAATTTCAGAAATAGCGAGCTTGGAATGGAATGCAATAGAGGTAGCCATAGCTCTAGTAGAGTGAGCTTTGACAGATGTTGTAAGTTGCTTATTTGAAGAGGAATAAGCTTGAGTTATGCAATCTCTGATCCATTTGGCAGTAGTAGCTTTAGTGATGGTTTTACCCAGTTTATTATCTGAAAAGGACACAAACAATTGATCTGTTTTCCGAATTTGCTGAGTCCTATCTAGATAGAAGCGTAATTGCCTGTGAACATCCAACGTATGGAAGGTATATTCCGCTTTGTTTGAAAATTTTGGAAAGAAAACTGGTAGCTCTAAAGATTGTTGGAGACAGAGATTAGAGCAAACTTTTGGGACAAAAGATGGATTAGGTCTAAGTGATACTCTATCCTTGTGAAAAATCAAGTACGGTGGTTTGATAGATAGGGCTTGAAGTTCTGAAACTCTTCTTGCAGAGGTAATTGCAATTAAGAAGGCAGTTTTCCAAGACAGATATTTCAACTCACATGTAGCAGCTGGTTCAAAGGGGAAGATGTTAAGGCACGAAGTACCAAATCAAGATCCCACGGAGGCGCAGGATGAAAAACTGGGGGTCTTAAAAGCACAGCACCTTTCATGAAAGTTTTACATAATCTGCTGCTCATCAACGGTGGGTCTATGGATTCGTGAAATTTGGAGATAGCTGCTAGTTGGACCTTAATAGTAGAGACTGAAGATCCTTGATTAAACAAGGATGTTAAAAATTTCAAGACCTCTGGTATCGGGGCAGTAATAGGGTCTAAGCCTCTGAGTTGAGCCCAGATAGCAAACCTCTTCCACTTACTGTGATACAATTTCTTAGTGGTGGGTTTGTGGGCTGAAGATAAAATGTGAATAACTTCCGGGTCCAAGGTGTGATTTCTGACTAAAGTCGGAAGTGGAGGAGCCAAGCTGTTAATTTCAAAGTGTGAAGGGACTGGTGCTGTTGTCCCGACTGATGAACCAGAAGGTCCGGAGTTAGATCCAAGAACCAAGGACCGTCCAGAGTATATTTCTGTAGGTAGGGGAACCATACCTGACGAGGCCAGTACGGAGCAATTAGAATCATTGTGGACCCCATTTGGGAAGCTTTCTGGATGACTTTGGGGAGGAGTGGAATCGGAGGGAAAGCATAAAGCAGTCCTGTTGGCCAAGGTTGGACTAGAGCATCCGTAGCTGCCTCCCCTTGACGCGGGGTCAAGGAAAAGAACCTTTTGCACTTCGTGTTTTGTGGTGTTGCAAACAGGTCACAGCACGGAATCCCCCATCTTTTGAAAATCTGAGCTGCTACTGTTTCGTTCAGAGACCACTCGTGAGGAGAGAGAATAGTCCTGCTCAGTCTGTCTGCCAATACATTGGATTTTCCTGGAATGTGGGTCGCTACCAGGAAGCGCTTGGTAGCCACTGCCCATTCCCACACCCTCATGGCCTCTCTGCAAAGGGGGTAAGATCTGGTCCCTCCTTGTTTGTTTAGATACCAGACCACCGACATGTTGTCTGTGTGGATGGTGATAATGCCTTGAGGGAGAAACTTGTGGAGGGCTTGTAGGGACAGAAGTACAGCCCTCATTTCCAACACATTGATATGGAGAAATGTTTCGTTTGGAAGCCAAGAACCCTGAACTGACCTGCCCAGACAATGCCCCAACCACCCCGTCTGGGAGGCATCCGTTGTCAAGGTGGCCACCGGAGGGGGTATAACAAAAGGTCTTCCCTGATTCAGATTGGATGGCAGAAGCCACCAGCGGAGGTCCCGTTTTCACGTTTCAGTAATCAGTATGTGATGATTGAGGGGGAGATCCTGAAAAGACCATTGTGTCGATAACAGCCACTGAAGAATCCTCATGTGCAATCTTGCCAGAGGAACTAGGAGAACTGTGGCAGACATTGAACCTAAAAGTTGCAGGACCATCCTGGCTGGGGCTTTGGATCTTAGAAGCAAGGCTCGGACTTGATCTTGTAATGTTTGTATCCTTTCGGTAGGAAGGAAGATTCGCATTAATTTTGAGTCTATCTCTGCTCCTATGAATCTTATGCGCTGAGAAGGCAGCAAGACAGACTTTGACCAGTTGAATGTAATTCCCAGGAAGCACCCAGGAGATGGTGGCTTGTAGGTTCTCTAGTAGTAGATGCCTGGTGGTGGCAGTCAGGAGCCAGTCGTCCAGATAGGGAAACACTTGGAATCCGAGACTCCTCAGGTGAGCAGTCACTACTGCCAAACACTTGGTGAACACCCTGGGGCTGTGGTGAGACCAAAGGGCAGTGCACAAAATTGGAAATGACTGTCTCCCAGGCTGAAGCGCAGATACCTCCTGGACGCCTGATGTATCGGTATGTGATAATAGGCGGCCTTGAGATCTATGGAGCACATCCAAACATCTTTCTCCAGCAATGGGAGAATGGACTGTAACGTGACCATTCGAATTTGGACTTCATGACGGACTGGTTCAGTTTGCTGAGATCCAAAATGGGTCTCAGGTCCCCTGTCTTTTGGCACTAAAAGAACCTTGAGTAATTTCCGGATCCGATCTGGTCTGTGGGGACCGGTTGGATGACTCCTTTTTCTAGCAGCTTTGAAGCTTCTACGGCTGCAATTTCCCTTTGACTGGGTGGTGGGTCCGGGATTTTTTGGACGGTGGGGGTGAGTGTGTGAAGGGAATGGTGTAACCTCCGGCAATAATCCGAAGCACCCATCTGTCCTGAGTAATAGACTCCCAGGCTTTTAGGTGCTTGGCAAAACGGCACCCGACTGGCTCCGGAGCAGCACAGCCGGGCAATCCCTCATGGAGTGTGGGAGGCTGAAGAGCCACGAAAGGACTCAAGGTCTCCAGTGTTGCGGGGGCCTCTGCCGCCTCTGGGACGGCGTCTCCCAGAAAAATTTCCCCGTCCTCTGCCTCTGGAAGGGGAATCTTCCTGCTGTTGAGGAAAGAATTTCTGTGATTTGTGGAACCACATCTTCCCTCCTCTTTTAGCCTTGGGATAAGGCCGAAAGGGAGTGGAATAACATGCTCCTACGGCAGATAAAGTCTTTCCCTCCTGCTCACAGCGGGTAAGAGTGTCTTTTACCTTGGGTCCAAACAAAGAGGACCCATCAAAGGGAGCGTCGGCAAAGGAAGACTTGAAGGCCTCCTGATGAAATGACACAAACGGAGCCAGGCTTGTCTCCGTGAGAGCCACGCCTGTGCCTGCCGCTCTGCCCGCCCCTTCGGCCGCATATGAAATGAGCCTCATGGACGAGTTAGAAATCGAGGTAAGGATAGCCAACTGAGAGCTAACCGACTGGGCTAGCTGCTCAGGTAGGTTACCTGAGAGGGAGTCTGAGAGCTCCTTGACCAGATCCCTCTGTAGTCTGGTGAAATGTGCCAAATAATTCAGGGACCTCAGAGTAAAGGCCGCTGAAGTCAGGGTGCACTTCCCGTACTGGTCCATGCTCCTAGACTCCTTATTAGGAGGATGGACGGACGTTGAAGCCTCTGCCACATCCTGCTGGGAAGCAGATGCCACCACCATGGCATCTACAGCCACGCCTTTTGTTAAGAACTCCTTCTCGGGTGGGGCAGACAAAAATTTGTTAGGGCGAGAAGGCACTGGTTCCACAGTATCTGGATGTTCCCACGCCCTCCGACAAACCAAATCCAGGAGCTCGTCGAAGGGCGGAGACACCCAGGAGGCGGAGGGCTGAGCCCCGAAGGCCTTGAGGAACACCGACTCATCAGCGGAGGGGGGTTTGGAATTCCAGCCACCTCGTTGCTTGAGGATCTCTAGAATGTCTGCAAATGAGACATCATCCGAGGACGACTTTGGGGACCCCTCCGCATCATCAAGATCAGTGTCCGATGTAAGAGACTCATCGGGGGAGTCCACGTGCTTCCTCTTGCACGATCTCTTCCTTGGGGCTCCTCCAAGACAACTCCGAAAGACCCTCAGGAGGAGGGGAACCCCCAGTGGGGGTAACCTCAGGCCCTGGGGCTCCACTGCCTAGAGACAGGGGAACTGCCAAAGACCCAGTCTCCATGCCCAGGGAAGGTGCCGGTAAAGCCGTAGAGATGGCCGAAGAAGACTTGGCCAAGGCACTCCTCATAGCTCTGAAGGCCGGACCCCCAGAATCCTGGGAGGGTCCAGTCTCCGGAGCCATGATAGCAGACGGAAGTCCCGCGGCCGAAGCACCGAGAGGGAGGCTTGGAACCGACAGCATTGGTCCTGAAACGTCACCCCCGGGTCCGGCCGAAGAAGTCCGTGTGCTAAACTCGGACCCGAAGGCCGGGGTTGGAATAAGGGTCGGAGCCGACCCTAGGATCTCCACTGGCTCCATCAGCACCTGCTCCGACGGTGCCGAAGCGGTCGGAGGAGGAATGGCAATGGAATGGGCTATCGGCTCCGAAGCCAATTGGGTCGGAGCCGAAACAAGAAAGACTGGGGACTGGAAAAGTCTTTGGAGCACCCTGTCTATGTCCGAATCTGACATCCTTGATGACCTGGAAGAGACCGAATGGGTCCGAGTAGGCCTCTCCAACGGCTCCAAGGGACTAGGGGACCGGCTCCGAATCGACTCAACAATTATCGGCGCCAAAGGAATGTCCAAACCAATTTCCATCGGTGCCGAAGAGGGCTTCGGCGCCGAGGAGGAAGTGTCTGAGCGGACAACCTTCATCGGCTCCGAGATCAATGGAGCCGATGAAGGTGACCCGCCTCTCGATGCCCCAGCCGTCGGCTCCGAACCCAGAGGAGTCGAGGCTGGAGGCATCGAGGCAGACCGTTCAGCCCTCGGCTCCGAAGTCCGTGGAGCCGAAGGAGAAGCCTGCCTATGTTTTTTGGCGGTCGGTTCCGACGGACTGGTCGGAGCCGACGCCCTTTTCTTTTTAGCAGGAGAAGGAGAGGAAGCTAATGCCTCTTCAAATGAGGGTTTAATAAGGCCTTTTAGAATAAGTTTATTTTTCCTCTCTTGGAGGACCCTCGAGGAAAACGCGTGGCACACGCTACAGGACTCCTGCAAATGTTTGGCGCCCAAACAGTACACACAGAGAGAATGATCATCTGTGATTGACATCTTGAAGCTGCACTTAGTGCACTTTTTAAAACCTGAAGGCCTAGGAGCCTGAGACATTATGGCAACCAATTTAGTGTAACTAGCCAAAACCAAACACACTAACAATGACAGAAAAAATTCTTTTCTTTCCTTTTTTTTTTTTTTTAAACAAAGGCTGTCACAAATAGACAAAAATAACCAAAGGGGTCCAAAAGCCCCTAAATAAAACGGGACTAAAAGGACAACGGACTGACAGGGGAAGGCCCTTAAACTCAAATGGGACCTCTGGTCAGAAAAAACGCATTCACTACACAAGAACTTTACAGAAAATGCTCACTCAAACACAAAAACACAAGATAGCTGTTAAAACAGCTTTTTGTTGAAGATTTAGAAAATTCCTGACAGGAAAGTAAGTGAAAAAAGCACTACTTAGCTCAGCCAGCTCGAGACCACGTCTTTGCTTGTTAGCGGCAAACGAGATCTGGGGGACTGGTAGTGGTGCATCCTGGGATATAGTAAGCTCAGCCAATAAGAGACTTCACTCTTTGGCATAAGCGTGCCGAGTCGGAGCCGAGGATCGGCTCCGAACCCATCAGTCAGAATGTAGGCGAGATAGGATCACATAACATCATATGTTGCATTATCCTGGCAACATTATCCTGATTCCCATTGTTTCTGCAGGGCACATACCCAATGGCCATCTAGTAGGTCAATATGTAACTATTTGAAACTAATACTGAGAACACAAAGTACAACAGAATGAAATACCATCATCTCTATGCCTAACAGAAAATTATTTAAACTGCAGGTGACAGTGAATAACCACTACACCTGTACATAATGACACCCCTGTACTAGCCCACTAACCAAAGTTCAACATGGTAACATGCACTGGTACCCAAGAAAACACCTTATCTGGCCACTTTAAGTACCATGCTGTGCAATATATTAACAACAAAGCAAAGCAACCTACTACTCTGGGAGCTGCAGCCCTACAGAACATCCATCAAGAGGAAGAAGAGAGCAGCAACGAAGATGACTGTCATGCATATGTGGAAGGCAGATGGATATAATATGCACAGGTGATCTGGTGAGCCATCTGATATGCACAAAGACAAGTAACATAGCCACGTCTCGTAGACAATGATATATCAAGATACATTACCAGTGCACACTTTAAGAAGGTTAACATGATAAATACAGCTGGGTTGCTGTACTGATGAGACAGATATAGGACATGCTGAGAAGTCCATACCTCATTTACCTGCTGCATCAGACTTCACTACCATTGAAACTACAGGGCACATCATTTATGGCATGGAAAATCTATATAGACAATATGGGACACACAAGACATAGTAGTCAGCACATACCAGGATGTTTGCTTAAACCTCTGTGATATGCTAAAAGTAACACAGTCATTGTTGTTGATGAGTCAGTCCATGCCATATTACTGATTAGATCATGACCACAGGCCAACCCGTCATGACCATTATGCAGACCATTCAAGACTCTGAAATTTTGTCACCAGTAGCAAGTGGACTTTCTCCAGTCCTGGAATCTACAGTTGCTAGGATGGGTTAAAGTACAGGATCCAGAGGCAGATATTGGGGTACAACCACAATAAGATTTGCCAGGGATTGTTTGGTTGTCCAAAGAAGTAAATATAATGTCTAGAATAACAGCATCTGAGACAAGCTGAGCCGCTACCCATGATTTAGCAGATGCATGAGGTCCTGATGCCTGTGCCTGACCACTGTCCATCTGAGCATGGCACTGTGTGAGTCTAACACTCTGGTTTCAGTGTTACTAGCACATATACAAGGCCTCATAAGATGGCAGTTTTCAGTGCCCTGACTTATACGCTACCTCTAGTAATTCCCTCATTGCATACCATCCACAGCCCTTTAATAGCCATAGCCTACCTTACACCAAATGTCCAAAGTCTTCCTATACATTTTCCTTCTCTGTGATGCCCATACATTGCTACATCTGTGCTGCATACCTGCTTAGGTGTGCAGCTCTGCTACTTGCCGTGTTGTTCTTCTCCATTACTTTGAGACTTTCCTTCCTATTCTTTTTCTCTCAGAATTAAACCACTAGAGGATACGGCCCAAATATTATCTCTTACATGCATGTCCCTGTCATCCTCAACTTCCCCATGGCTTTGCCTACTGTACAAACACTTGCTTGCATTATGCTACCCCCTTCACATTGTTCTACACCCGGTTCCTCCCTTGGAGTTTGCACTGTGTGATTTCTAAATTCATACATTGCATGCAGTTCCACTGTAGGTAAAGCATGCCTGAGATTTGTGGTGTTTTAGGGTATCCGTTTTATGGAAGCAATGGTTCTGTGCCCTACACAGACTGGCTGTTCAGCTTTGCAGAACACTTTTTCTGGTTCATTGTGGACAGTGTTGCATTGCACGGTGTTATGGCAGCTCATGCATTCATGGTTGACGCACAATCTTAGCATGTGATATATGCATTTTTGAATGTGTAAGCCATGCATTTATGGCCATGCATTGCTTATTTATTATGTTTTATTGCAGTTTACCAGTCCCTTTCTTGGCATGTTCAAACACTTGATCTTGGTTGATTCCAGATCCATGATGTCGCAGCTCTATGTTTTGTTTTCGAGGATTGCTTCTTTCTTTATGCCATGTCTGCACTACTATATTATACTTCAATTTGATAATTGTCTGTGGCTCTTTCTGGAATATGTGCCTTGTGGTCCTCCTGTACTTTGCTGTGAATTGCAGTTTGCTTATGTAGGTTATACACAAGGGGTTTATAACTCAAAGTGTTTCCATTTATCAGTTTTAAAAATCTCACTGCATGCAGTTCGCAAGTATATGTTTTTTTCCTGCATGCCCTGGTCTTATGGACACATTATATTTACCAACCTTATTGTTTGATAATCCATATAAATGGCTTTCAGTTATGTAAGCTACTACTACTCTGTTGCAGCAATAACATTTATGAGTAAGACTGAGGCCTGGATTCCTTTATTTCTGGTTTGCAACATTACACTGGTTGTGCAGTTTCACAGTTCTGTGATGGAAGTCAGTGTTGTAAATAAAAACAACATTGTTAAATACATGTGTCTATATAAAAATGAATGCTGAAACATAATACCTTTCAGAACTTAATGGCTTCACTTTACTTATAATGAATGAATATAATAAAGTTATGATCATTGTATCTCTTACCATATTGAGTTTTATGGTGGTGTTGCACTCATATATTGCTGTGCATTGGTCAGTGACTAGTGTAAACAAAGACACACTAGACTTCCTGCATGCCTTTTATATACATTTTATTAAATTATAGTTTCATTAATATTAAGAATAATATATATATATATCCATAGACATTTATCAAAAATATCATGGATGAAGTGTGGGGACCTTTTCGTATGGCACTCTAGATAGATACCCTCACAGCTCTGAGATTACTTCCATTAAAAAGTTACTAATTTCAGAACTGTGAACAGGGTAATGTACTCAAATTTTACTAATGTCAGTGCTGGAAGTTAATGTGAATATCTCAAGCTACCAAAATAGTGCAGAATGTCAGGTGCATGCTACAAGCTTCTCCATTTCAACATGGCAGTTGAGGAAATTGGGCATAACAGTATTTATTCAACATTAAACCAACAACGGAGTGCAGTCACACGAAGAAAGATCTCTCAAAAGTTAAAGATGCACTTTTAATATCTCAAAACACGCAAAAAACACTTCCACATTAACGCTCTTCACCAAAAATAGCATTTTCGTCTCCTCACTGGACTTCATCAGATGCTAGTACTATTGATTTGTGCATTCAAATTTAATTGAAGCTTTTTTATTGGATTATTAGTTTTAATAGAGGTATATAAATATGTGTGTTTAATTAGTACTAGCATCTGATGAAGTCCAGTGAGGAGACCGGGACCCTGTTCTATAGTAAGAGAAGTCTCTGCAAAGGGAATCTATCCCTCCAGCATGTTCTATTCATTGTTGTGTTGAGGTTTATATCCCTAGAGCGTGTAGCTCGAGTAGATTTGGTTTTGCTAAGATGGAGCATGTTCAACAATTCTGGGTTGGACATGGCTCTGTACGTTAGACAGAGATCGCCTCTGAGAAAGCTGTATGCAACAGAGAACAGTCCTAGCTTTTTCAATCGTGCTGCATAGGGCAACTGTTTGAGGCCAGTAATTCTCTTGGTTAGGTACCTCTGTGGTCTCTCTAGCTGCTGGAGATGTCTAGACAGCTACATTCCAGTTGGTGCATTGTACTCAATAATGGGTCTGATGAGGGAAGAGTAGAGGGGCACCATTACATCCTTAGATCTTGATGCGAACCCTTTCATGATCTCTAGTGCACACTGCAGAGTGCATTCTTTTCAATCTTACCTTTAAGCATCCCTGTGACTAGCACTTTCTCTAATACCTGCTGGAAAGCACTAGGAAGCCTTAAACTCATACAAACACTGAACTCTCCTTGTTAACAAGGAGAAATTAATAGTAGGCACTAAACAGCCTATAATTGCAAAGTACCTTGCTAAGGAAACAGCTCCTATACTTTACAAAGAAAAAAAAAAGCCCCAAACCAGGCATGTCCAAGGGTCAGCTTCTGGTGATTTCTCCTGTCCACCTGGTGAATCTGGGCATACTGGGGCAATGCAGCAATTGCCTCATGTACACAGACAACCCTCTCCTCCTACCACCCAACACTACAACCTGTGAGAGATGCACTTACATAGCCAAAATGGAAGCAAAGCTCTCTCCACCCAAGATTGTGCTAAACAGTCAAGAGGAGAAGGTTAACACCCACACTACACCTCAAGCAACACATAGCCCTTCCAAACCAGCACCACCAACACCCACATATAGCAACACTAAATCCACATATGCAGAGGCCCTTAACTGTAACCTGCCCAAGCAACAAAGACCTCTGAAGCTGAAACGCAAACAAACACCAATCACAACCAGTGTATAACATAGTTCATAACACCAGTGTGCCACCCAGCAACAGCCCCTAAGGCAAGACAATGTACCTAACACTTTAGTCATAGGTGACTCTATAGTCCGGCACACTGATGTCCCTCTCACCAGGTTGAATAAGGAGAAAATTACAGTCAGCTGCCTGTCGGGTGCCAGGATCTGCCACATAACGCATGCACTCAAGTCACTCCACAACAAGTACAAATATGACTCTGTCATTGTCCATATTGGAGTGAATGACTTGAGACGTACCTCCCTGGACTACATGAAAAGAGACATGGAAGAGCTGTCAGATCATGTGGCCCAGGCAGGTATGACCCTAGCCCTGAGTAGTATCCTGCCTTCGCCCAGAATGATACCACAATATAAGGATAAAATGATTGACTTCAACAATTGGCTAAGCTTATGGTGTCATTCAAAGGGGATCCAGTATCTGTCTGCCTGGGATGACATGATTGACAGACCACGATGCTTTGCCAGGGATGGTCTGCACCTGTTGCCCCTGGGATTCAGGTTACTGGCTAAGGCTCTTGCCACCCCTATAGTGCCTTTTTAGGCAAACTTCAAAGGACAAAACCACCATCGTAACAGGTACAAGCATGCAAAATCTGAAGGTAATGCTACTCAATGCTAGAAGTCTAAACCTCAAAATGCACTCTCTCGAGGCACTCCTAAAAATGGAGAACATCAATATCTGTGCAGTAACTGAGACCTGGTTCAAGGCTCCAGAGAGCACGCCTGCAATACCAGGCTACAACTCTTACCACACTTTTCGGCCACCAAACCAGGACCGAAACACTAAAGGTGGAGGAGTGTCAATATTCACCAAGGATATTCACACCACCAGGCTAGTTGGCCAACACAATGTGTCTGAAATTCTCCAAGTGCAACTAACACTAGGTAAGACTGCAATCCAAATTGTAGCTTGCTACAGATCCCCCACCATACCCCAAGATTCTCACTACACCTTTCTAAACATACTGGAAAATATTAAGATAGAACCAAACACCCTAATACTGGGTGATTTTAACTACCCTGCCATTAACTGGGAAAACTACTCATGTCCCAACACCTTTGTGCAACGGTTCTTGGAATTCATAAATTCCAACGCCCTGGATCAACTAATCCATAGTCCCACCAGGGCTCCAATATCCTAGACCTGGTCATTACCAACATGGGAAATCAATGCTCCATACCTATGGTCACCCCCCTCGTTAGTCAGGTCTGACCATAGGCTAATCACCCTTAACATCCACATTCCACCCCACCCCCAGTAAAGAAACCACCATAAATAACTTCTCCAAAGCCAACTTCATGCTACTCAAGTCAGAAGTGACAAACTTCATGACACCCATGCAGACGGGAACTGAAAGTTCAACTGCTGAATCCTACACTAAGGCACTGTACGAGCACATCCACTCATGCATGAATCGTGCCATCCCAAATAGAACCAATATGCTCTCATCCAAAAAAAGGAAGCCAATCTGGTGGTCCCCTGCCATAAACAAACTTTACAACAAAAGGAAGAAACTTTTGCAGAAAAGAGGAAAATCCCAAGATGCAAAAAACTCCCTTACTAGCCTCAGTAAGAAACTGAGATGCCTCATAAAATCCTCCAAAGCTAGTTACGAAAATAAAATTGCCAAAGATTCCAAAGACAACCACAAAGCATTCTATAACTATGTCAAGAATCTAAATGGCAATGCTCAGATCTGCTCTGAGCTAAAACAGAATGGCATTAAATATACTGATCCGAAGGATATTGCCAATATCCTGGCAGATCGATTCAGTGCCAAATTCACCCCCTTCTCACCCCCTAAATGGCCCATCTCAATACCGGAAGATTGCCAAATTCCAGTAATAACGGCCACACAGGTACAAAACGCACTCTCTAAAGCCAAGAATACAGCATCCATGGGACCAGATGACATCCCGGGCTGTGTACTACATGAACTACAATATGAACTGGCACCTCACCTAAGTGTCATGTTTAATCATAGCCTCACCTCAGGTTTCGTGCCCACTGAGTGGCACAGAGCTACAGTTAGCCCAATCCACAAGGGGGGATCCACCTTGGATTCCGGAAACTACCGTCCCATCAGTCTGACAAGCCTTATCTGCAAGGCCATGGAGCGTATTATCATGGAACTTATAAACAAAGACATTGGCAACCTTCAAACACTGGACCCCACCCAGTTTGGGTTTGTGAAGGGCCGATCTTGTCTCCTGAACCTGACTGACTTCTTTGAATCAGTCTCCAGAGCCATGGACAAGGGTAAGGTGGTCCACACAGCCTATCTAGACCTTGCCAAGGCCTTTGACACCATCCCCCACTCTGGAATCATAGATAAACGTACTAAGTTGGGCATTAATCCCTATGTCACCCAATGGGTTGCTAAATGGCTTACTGATAGAACCCACACTGTAAAAGTAGCCGACTCCAAATCCAGCTCCAGACAAGTGACAAGTGGAGTACCTCAGTGTTCAGTCCTGGGGCCACTCTTGTTTGGCATCTACTTCTCTGAAGTACAGGTCAACACTAAGGGACACTGGCTAACAAAGTTTGCAGATGACTGCAAATTGGGAGCCATTATTGAATCCCCAAATGATGTGGATACTCTACAAAAGGGCCTTACAGAAACAGATGCTTGGTGCCAGAGCCATGGGCTCAAGCTCAATGCCAAGAAATGTATTGTTATCCCCTTTGGGGAAAAAACATGTATCCATGAATTACCATATAGGTGGCAGTACACTAAACACAGAAGGTGTGATAAGAGACTTAGGGACACAGGTGGACAGTGGTCTCACCTCCGATAACCACATCACCACAACAGTCAGGAAATCCTTCTATGTGGCACACCTCATCACAAAGGGCTTTTCATCCAGAAAAAAGGAGGTCATTGTCCCACTGTACTCATCCCTCATTAGACCCATTATAGAATACAATGCCCCATTTGGTATGTACCTCTCAAGACATCTGCAACAACTGGAAAGGCCTCAGAAATACCTCACTAAAAGAATCACAGGCCTAAAGCAGATGCCCTACGCTAACCGCCTTAAAAAACTCCAGCTATACTCTGTCGCATATCGTCTACTCAGAGGCGATCTCTGCTTAACATACAAGGCCATGTCAAACCCAGAGCTGTTGGACATGCTACACTTAAAGAAATCCCAATCCCTCAGAGCTACATGCTCCAGGGATCTAAACCTTGTCATCACAATAAACAAAACATGCTGGAGGGATAGGTTCCTGACCCAGAGACTCCCCAGACTCTGGAATAGATTGCCCATACATGTCAAGCAGAGTGCCTCTTTGGACCTCTTCAAGAGGAACCTTGACGATTGGATGGGAGAAAGGAAATTCACCCTAGGGATCACGTCAGTCGCCCTGCTAGACAGGGGTCCAGGAAAGTAAATAATGTGGGAAGAAATAGCCAGGGAATTGTTATGGCTAGGCTTGTATAGGCCCTAGGGCTGATAGCCTAGTACCAACCTATGAACCTATGAACCTATGATCAGATGGGTCACATAAAAGGATTTTCTAACCACTTTGGCAACATGGTTATCAAAGGAAAGCTGGCTATCTACTTGGGTCCCTGGATCCCTTATTTCTTCTTCAGATTTCAGGGGATTACCTCCTATGTTGTAGTTTGCGGGTACTCTGTTTTTTCCAAAGGGGATTACTACGCATTTTTTTGCATTTAGCTTGAGACTATGGCTTTGACACCATGCATCAGTATCATTTAGGCCCTTCTGGAGGATCTCCATGTTGGCCGGAGACTCTATTATAGCACCCAGTTTGCAGTCGTCCGCAAACCTAGTCAGCCATAGCCCTTCCTTGCTTGCCTGTACTTCTGGGAAGTATATGCCAAACAGGAGGGGCCCCAGGACAGAGCCCTGAGGCACACCACTCATTGCTGGTCTGGATTCGGACATAGATCCCACTACTCTTACTTTATGGGATCTGTCTGAGAGCCAGTTTGCGATCCATCTTGTGACATAAGGGTTTATGCCCAGGCTGGTGAGCTTATCAATAATACCCGAATGGGGAATGGTGTCAAATGCTTTAGCAAGGTCAAGGTAAGCCGTGTGTACCTCCTTTCCCTTATCTATAGCCTGAGTAACTGTCTCAAGGAAATCCACCAGGTTCAGGAGGCATGATCTGCCCTTGACGAAGCTGAACTGTGTGGGGTCCAGCAACTGGAGGTTCCCAATCTCTCCATTTATGAGTTCCATAATGATTTGCTCCATAGCCTTACAGATCAGACTGGTCAGGCTTATTGGTCGGTAGTTCCCAGGGTCAGTTGTGGCCCCACCCTTGTGTAGCAGGACCACCGTTGCCGTGTGCCATTCACTGGGCACATATCCTGTGGAGAGGCTGTGACTGAACAGGGTATTAAGATGTGGGGTTAATTCCTTTTGGAGCTCGCGTATGACACAGCCTGGGACACCATCTGGTCCCATGGAGGCAGTGTTTTTAGCTTTACATAGAGCCTTGTTAACCAATGTATCAGTAATAATTGGACTTACACAATCCCCTGGAATGGTAATAGGCCCTGTAGGTGGTGGGGGGGGGGGGAGAAATTTGCACTGAACATGTCAGCCAAGATGTTGGCAATGTCAGAAGGGTCAGTGTATTTTGTTCCATTTTGTACTAGCTCAGAACAGACCTGAGCATTGCCATTTAGGTTTTTGACGTAGCCATAGAAGGCCTTATGGTTATCCTTGGCATCCTTGGCAACTTTCTTTTCAAAATTAGCTTTAGTTGACTTGATGAGGGCCCTCAATTTCTTACTAATGCTGATCAGGGATGATTTTTCTACTTGAGATTTGGCCTTTTTTTGTATAAGTCTCTTCCTTTTATTGTAAAGTTTGCTTATGGCCAGGGTCCACCAGACTGATTTCTTCTTGCTTGAGGAAGGAGTCTTGGTTTTATTTGGGATAGCATGGTCCATGCAATCCTGAAGATGCATATAGAGTGCCATGGTGTAGAATTCCGCATCCTGGATATCATTATCCTTCTGCAAGGGAATAGTGAAGCTTTCCACTTCGGATGCAAGTAGTTTGAAGTTTGCTTTGGAAAGGTTTTTGACTATGTTTTTTTTGACTGGGGGAGGTGGAGGGGTGAGGATGTCCAGGGTTATCAGTTTGTGGTTGGATCTGACCAAGGAGGGAGTGATAACGGGTGTGGTACAGTGGGCGCCCATATTTGTGATGATTAAATCCAATATGTTGTCCCCTCTAGTGGGGGAACATACTAGTTGTTCAAGGGCATTTGAATTTATAAATTCTATGAATCGCTGAGCATAGGAGTTGGAACATTGGTAGTTCACCCAGTCTATACCAGGGTAGTTGAAATCACCCAAGATTATGGTGTTGGGTAGGACCTTTATATTTTCCAATGTCTCAAGGAATGCAGAGTGAGCATCTTGGGACATGGTGGGCGATCTATAACCGGCTACGACTTGAAATGTGGTTTTGCCTGCTGATAGTTGTGCATGGATGATCTCTGGGGCATCATGCTGCGCTGCTAACCTGGAGATATGGGTATCCTTGATGAATATGGATACACTTCCGCCCTTTGTACTGCGATCCTGTAACTGAGGCCGGAAGGTATGATATGAATTGTAACCTGGCAGTGCTGGGGTGCTCTTTTGAGCCTTGAACCAGGTTTCTGTCACTGCACAAACACTGATTTTCTCCATGCTGAGGAGAGCCTCGAGTGTGTGCATTTTGAGGTTGAGACTTCTGACGTTGAGTAGCATTACCCTTAGTTTTTGGTTACCTGTGCTGGTTACGGTGGTTGGTTTGTCCTTTGAGCCTTGCCTAAAAAAGGCACTATGGGGACGGCAAGAGCCTTGGCCAGTGTTCGAAAACCTAGGTGTGACAGGTGCAACTCATCTCTGGCAAAACAGCGAGGCTTGTCTATCATGTCATCCCAGGCAGACAGACACTGGATCCCCTTAGAATGACACGAGAAGCTTAGCCAATTGTTGAAATTGATAATTTTGTCTTTGTATTGTGGTATCATTCTAGGTGAAGGTAGTATGCTACTCAAGGTCAGTGTCATACCAGCTTGGGCTACATGATCAGAGAGCTCCTCAATGTCTCTTTTCATGTAGTCCAGATCATTCACACCAACATATACAATGACAGCGTCATACTTGTACTTGTTCTGGAGTGACCTAAGTGCTTGTGTTATGTGGCGGATCCGAGCACCCGACAGGTAGCTGACAGTAACCTTCTCCTTGTTCAGCCTGGTGAGTGGAACATCCGTGTGCCTTACTATAGAGTCTCCTATTACTAGCGTGTTAGGTATGGTGTTTTGCCTTAAGGGCTGTTGTGAGGCAGACTGCTGAGGTGAATTATGTGTTTTCTGGCTTGTGTTTGGGGGTGCAGGTTGGTTGCTTGTCTGCTTTGGAGGGCACTGTTTCTTTTTCAGATTGGTACCTAGTGCCTCCGAATATGTTTTTGTGTATTTATGCGTATGTTTTGCCGGTGCTTGTTTTGTAGATTCATGTGTGACAGGTGGTGTGATGCAAGTGTGTCCCTTATCCTCTTGACTGTCTGTTACAGTCATGGGTTGAGAGCGCTTAGCCTCCAGTCTGGCTGTGTATTTGCATCTCTCACAAGTGTTTGTGTCTAGAGGTAAGAGGAGAGGGTTGTCTGTATACATGAGGCAGTTGTGACATTGCCTCAGGATGCCCAATTCCACCAGATGAACTGGAGAGTACACCTGAAGCTGACCTCTGGAGATGCTTTGAAGAGTGAATTGAACTTAAGTCCTGTGGACGATCGAGGGTCTTATGCTATATTATGATAGTGCTGTCTAGGAAATTTGGAAAATAATAGAGCTGTCTGGGAGATTAGGACAAGTGCTGATTTCTGTTTTGCAAGTGCTGCAATAAGAGCAGCTGATCTGAAGCACCTGATTTGAGGCTTGCTTAGTTCTAAGGGAAAATTTACAGAGCAGACTCTTGTGGGGCCGGGAACAGTATACCCCAACTAACCGACGCTGCTCTGTGCACAAAACCGCACAAAAAGAGAGAGTTGCAGGGTTTTTCCTCTAGATAAGTGAGGAAAGTGAGTACAAGAGCTGTTTTTCTCTAAGCAAGTGAGAAAAGTAAGTACAAAAACTGTTTTCCTCTAGGTAATGAGGAAGATGGAGTGCTATAGTAATTAGTAGCTTATTTAGTGCTTACATGTTCTGAACAAGTGCTGAGCATAAACAAGCAAATTTAAGTGCTAAAACTAAGAATCTGTATCTGCACTAGATGAGTTACAGGAAAGAAACAAGTGCAAATACAGGCTTTCAAATCAGAAAGTTGAGAGAGATGGAAGAGATTGCCCAAACGGCCAATAACTACAAATTCTGGGCCAGAACCACTACTTATGTGGTAGACAGGTTACCTAGTGCTTACCACTCCCAGTGATAAGCTAGAAGGCTTCCCTCCAACACAGAAAGGCTTGGGGGACTCAGAAGCTTACATACAGTCCTCGATATAGCAAATCTGTATCTGGAACACTAGTTACAGGAAAGGTAGGAAACAGGCTTACAGTTTTTTTTTTTTTTTTTACAGAAAAGTAGCAAAAACAGTAGGAAAAAACAATTCATATGCAGTGCAAGCTAGCACACTTGAGTATGCAGCAATATTAGACCAAACACAGTTTAAAAAATGCAATTAAATTAAAAAGGACTAAAAGCAAGTACAGAAAGAGTTTATTAGGTAGAATGTGGTAAAGAGATGGGACGGGGGAGTGTCCCAGATCAAATCTACAGTGGGGTGGGCAACTGCAAAAGCCACCAAATTTAAACTACAAACCAGAAATAGGGAGGGTGGGTGAGACAAAACAGTTTCAACAGAGATCTAAGCAAAAACTAACAGTACAAACTTTAAAACCAAAAAAATATTCTCAGCTCTGTATATTTGCTGATCAGTCTCTCAGAACAGTGAGACAACAGTTTCAACACAGATCTAAGCAACAATTAAACTCTATAACCAAAAAAATATATACTCAGCTCTGTATAATTGCAGATAATATGTAAGGCAGTCTCTCAGAACACAGGTTCCAGCAATTTGAATGCAGCTGTTACTATGAGCCTGCCCAGCGAATAAAAACAATTATTTGTTGCTATATGTTATTTTCCTCTCCAGAGTTTCATGCACTTGGTCACTTCTTTCAACATGTGATCAGTCTATCCAATAAGAATTGGACCCTATTGTCCTAAGGTTATAACAGTGAAGTTTCAGAATGAAAGTGACCTTTATGGGCAGCTTCTTGCATACTACGCAAACTGATCATAAAACTGATTTCAACCATTTAATTTCTTTAAGTATTGCTTTCTAGTCACTGTGAGACAGAGATACCAACTTGGATGTTAAGTCTCAACAAACAGCTTTCATAATAAATAAATAAATAGATAAATAAATAAATATGTATAATTGCAGTTGAATGAAAATGAACACATAAATAAGCAGGAATGCTCCTGAAATGTTGCACATTCCCTTTATTAACCAGTACTTGTATCATCTAACTACAGGGAAGTTAGGATATAGTGTTTTCTTTTTCCTGGTATAGCCCAGTAACTGTGTAGAACATAAAAGCATCCCAAAGAATAATTTGAAGGAAACAAGGCAAACCAAACAGCTCACTTTCTAATCCATTGACTGCAAGTCTAATTTTGTCTCTGCATATTTTGGCAGGAATATAAATAATTTGCACTGGCAGACTTACATATTCTGTTAAACTGAATGATACAAGGGAAGCACCATTTTTATATATATAGCACATATCTACATCTATATCCTGAATTGATTTTCATTTAGAAAAATGTAGAATTGTTTCTGGAAGCTATAAACTGACTGATATACAGAAAAAAAAGGCTTACCGATGGCCACACAACAGCACCATAGCAATCAGTGGCTTCTTTAATTTTTATTTCATAGCCACCAAAGTGGAAACCCTCCCACGTTGTGTTGGTAATTAAGGAAGGACTAAAACTTCTATTCAGGATTTCCTTGGCAAGACTGTCATTCCTCTTCATAGCTATTAATGAAGCAGAAATAACTATAATTATCTGGTGAAATTAATAAGAATTGATATTAGAGCAAGACACTTGCACTGTCATGGTTAGAATAGGGTTTTGTAAATATCTGAATATAAATGCTACATATACAGCATGAAAACAGCAGAAAACAAATTAAGTGAAGCTTAGTCAATTATAACTAAAAAGAGAATCCTTTTCAGAATGCCTAATTTGAGTTCCTGCATAAAAAGGCAACTTATATTGTTCAGCGAGTTAGTTATAGTTCACACTTATAATGTAACCTGTGTTCCATAAGCTTTAATTGGTCTGCCAGACACGTACTTGCATACAGCATCCCTTAACCAAGTTAGGATCATATATTTTAACTTTCCAGAAATATTCACTGAAATAAATGAAGTGAAATTCTTTGACTTAAAACATCTCTTCTTTAACAATAACTGCTTCTTAAACACAAAATATATTTCCCTGCTGACTGCATTCTATAGGATCACATGCGTTATTCTATAAATCCATTTGACTTCTCCTGAACAATGTGATTCAAAGGAGGGAACATCAGGAATAAGTAACTTTAAATCTGCATATTAAGTGCAGAATGAGCAAAGCTGCTGAATAGTGTTTATGTAACCCAGGTACACAGTATTACAATCAGAAGCATGAGGTTTTGCTCTTTTAATTTCAGTCTGTTATGAAACAATACTCAAAACTTCTTACAGCATGCTAATTTGACCTGATGAAACTGTGATAAATCAACAAATATAGTAATCTGGGTGCCTGGTTGTCTACACTGATCGGTTAGACTGGGAGGACAGGAAAATGATAAGAAAACGGACTCAGAACAAAGCCATTGATATACGTTTAGTGACCCGAGTATAGCCAAATGTATTACTTCTGAAGGTCACATGCATTATTTGATTCTGTAACATCCCAGGCTGCATTCTACATGAACTACAGAATGAACTGGCACCCCACCTAAGTACCATGTTCAATCATAGCCTCACCTCAGGCTTTGTGCTCACTGAATGGCGCACAGCAACAGTTATCCCACTCCACAAAGGGGGAGCCACCACGGACCCCGGGAACTACCACCCCATTAGCCTGACGAGCCTGGTCTGCAAGGCTATGGAGCGTATCATCATGGAACTTATAAACAATGACATTGGTAATCTCCAAATTCTGGACCCTACCCAGTTCGGGTTTGTAAAAGGCAGATCATGTCTCCTAAACCTGATAGACTTCTTTGAAGTGGTCACCAAAGCTGTAGATGAGGGTAAGGTGGTACACACACAGCCTATCTAGATCTCGCCAAGGCTTTCGACACCATCCCCCACTTTGGAATTATAGACAAACTCACTAAACTAGGTATAAATCCCTATGTCGCAAGATGGGTTGCCAACTGGCTCACTGACCGAACACACACTGTGAAAGTAGCAGACTCTAAATCCAACTTCAGACCAGTGACAAGTGAAGTACCACAGGGTTCAGTCCTAGGTACTCTCCTGTTTGGTATCTACTTCTCTGAAGTACAGGCTAACACAGAAGGACTTTGGCTAACAAAGTTCGCAGATGACTGCAATCTAGGAGCCATAATCAAATCTCCTAACGATGTGGACATCCTACAAAAGGGCCTCACTGAGACAGATGCCTGGTGTCAAAGCCATGGCCTCAAGCTCAATGCCAAAAAGTGCATTGTCATCCCATTTGGTAAAAACTCTGTACCCATGAACTACCACATAGGCGGTAGTCTACTTAACACCGAAAGTGTGATAAGAGACCTTGGGACACAGGTGGACAGTAGTCTCTACTTTGATAATCACATCACCACAGTAGTCAGGAAATCCTTCTACGTGGCACACATCATCACAAAAGGTTTCTCATCCAGGAAAAAAAAGGTCATTGTTCCCCTCTACTCATCACTCATTAGACCCATTATAGAGTACAACGCCCCTTTTGGTATGTACGTCACAAGACATCTACAACAAATGGAAAGGCCACAGAAGTACCTCACAAAGAGGATTACTGGCCTCAAACAGATGCCCTATGCAGACCGTCTCAAAAATCTCCAGCTTTACTCTGTCACATATCGCCTACTCAGAGGCGATCTCTGCCTAACATACAAAGCTATGTCAAACCCAGAGCTGTTGGACATGCTCCACGTAAAGAAATCCCAATCCCGCCGAGCTACATGCTCTAGGGACCTAAACCTTGTCACCACAATAAACAGAACATGCTGGAGGGATAGATTCCTGTCTCAGAGACTTCCCATACTTAGGAACAAACTACCTATCTATATCAAACAAAGCCCCTCATTAGCACTCTTCAAGAAAAATCTTGATGATTGGATGGGAGATAGGAAATTCACCCCGGGGATCACTTCTGTGGCTCTGCTTGACAGGGGCACAGGAAAATAATTTTCTTCAGATGGTGGACAATAAACTACCGATTAAAAAAAGCCAGGGTACTGTTTGGCTAGGCTTATACAGGCCCTAGGGCCAATAGCCTAGTACCTACCTATGAACCTATAAAGATATCCATGAAATATCAGGGATATTAATCATTAGAGTATGTAGTGTGTCAGTGACATAACTATGAAACGACCAATCGAACACTTTATCTTTATCAAGGTATATCACATTAATAGGCAAATTACTCTTAAAACTACCCAGTATAGTACCACACAGATAGATAAAGCTTGTGGAATATGATCTGCAAGCTGTAAAACCAAAATTTATGGAACAGACCAAATATTCAAATAACAATTCTGTGAATTATTTTACTTGGTCTCCTTCCAATTATTTGAGAAAACAATACAAAAATGACTGATGTGTAATTATTTTCTGATGTTTTTTTTCATTCTCTATATATAAAAGTCACTGATGCCATCTTTCAGAAATTGGAACTTAACCTAACGCAGGAGATACATTGAAGAGATATGCTAAAGCATTGGTTAATGAAACATGAAGTTCCTTAATAAATACAGGACAATCAAGACACGTTCCAAGAAATATAAACTTTTAAGTATTGCAGATCCAATATCACAAACTGAAATTAAGAAAAATAATTCATTCAACTTAGCTAGTGATTATTTGTGTGACAGAAGAAAACTGAGCAGAAATAAACAACAAATGCCATTGTTCATTATTTTTGATATAGTAGTGCTGTCAATGAGTAGGGGGTGATAAATGTGAACTGAGTTTACAACCTATGTTTGCAAAGCTGTTTTTTTAATATTAGGAAGGCTATGCTTTATTACTTAACAATCTTGATTCTGTCATTTGAAACTTTACTTTTTTATATCTTCCCCCCTGTATCAACTGTCAAGCCCTTTTCAATCAGATAACAACAAAGTTCAGCTCACATGAATTTAATCAGTAGTTTATTGTCCACCATCTTAAGTATTACTCAACTTTGGATGAAAATGTTTCACTGGTAATTAAAGTAATATAAGCTGAACTTTGTTGGGGTTGCAGTGTTTTCTTTGGTTACTGTTTTTTGTTTATACTCTTGTAGCCTATTTTTATCCCTTCTCAATAGGACTGGACCTATTCGTTACCTAGATGTGGAAGAATGTCCACAGATCCCCCAGCATTAGAACCATCCAGGGAGTGCCATCATCAAGGCAGCTTTGGCAACTGCTCTTACTGGCATCCCTGTAATGACAGCAATACATAGTTATAACTTAAGCCCACCACTGGTGGTGATGTGGACACTTGTGTCATCACAAAGACCATCCATGCCCCTACGTCATACAAGTCCATACTTCTCCATACATGACAGACAAGAGCTGCCATCACTTACCTGGCTAGTGACATCCAGCCTGTATGCAGTCTGTTCCCCATTCAGGACCTGCCTCTGCCCACCAAATGAGACCATATCATCTAATGGAGCAATGGACATAACTAGACTGAAGCCCACTGATCCATCCTCCAGGATGGGCATGCCCACCCTTCCCTTCTTAGGCCATCAAGCACTCAAGCCATCATTCAAATTCTGGTTATCTGGCTTGTAGTTATATCTGATCCAAGCTAGGGAAAGTGTTACAATTAGAAAATTACATAGAAGCTTATCTCCTACAATATTATAAAATATATATATATATATATATATATATATATATATATATATATATATATATATATGGGTCTAGGACTAATGCGTGAACGCGGCCGTTTCACCGAATCTGAAATGGCTGGTCATACTTATGCGAAAGTGCTTTCCACCAAAGAAGCACTTTTGCGGAAGTATGCCTGGAGGTAGAGGGAGCTGTGGGGGAGTGACTGTTGCAGAGATCATACTGTGGTGCGGTTAAGGGAATTTTTCCCTTTTCCCCACTGTAGTGAGATCTCGGAGTGAGAATAATAAAGTAGGGGGGTGCAGGGGCTTGCCCCCCTGCATAAATGTTAATTTACTGTTTTTTATTTTTTTAACATACTTTAGTGAAAGCGCTTTTTTGGTGAAAAGCGCTTTCGCTAAAGTGTGTTCGGTGATAATGGATTCGGACTTTTTATATATATATATATATATATATATATATATATATATATATATATATATGGGTCTAGGACTAATGCGTGAACGGCCATTTCACCGAATCTGAAATGGCTGGTCATACTTATGCGAAAGTGCTTTCCACCAAAGAAGCACTTTTGCGGAAGTATGCCTGGAGGTAGAGGGAGCTGTGGGGGAGTGACTGTTGCAGAGATCATACTGTGGTGCGGTTAAGGGAATTTTTCCCTTTTCCCCACTGTAGTGAGATCTTGGAGTGAGAATAATAAAGTAGGGGGGTGCAGGGGCTTGCCCCCCCTGCATAAATGTTAATTTACTGTTTTTTATTTTTTTAACATACTTTAGTGAAAGCGCTTTTTTGGTGAAAAGCGCTTTCGCTAAAGTGTGTTCGGTGATAATGGATTCGGACTTTTTATATATATATATATATATATATATATATATATATATATATATATATATAGTAAAGCACTCAGAAAGATTATGACATTTCTTTTTAGTCAATTAATAAACAGAGCTTGAAGACACTCTAGATTTATGTTGAGTTTAATTTAAGGCTTGCCATCCAATACACAATATACATATTAATAATAATACTGAAATAAATATGAGCTTAATTTCATCGAATGTTTGTGCATTGGTAAAGTCAGATCCCTTGGAAGTAAATGGATCCTTTAACAAAATGTCTATGCTTCCACCTCAGGAAATCTCCATTTTATTTAAATATATTATATACCTTAAGAACTAGCAGAAGCTACCTCATTTAGTCTCTAATTTTCTATAATTACACTAATAAATCATATCTGTTTTCCAGTACAACTTGACTATGTGATTTTATTTCTGCTGTTCAATGCTAACATACAAATCTAATTTTGCTCATGTCATCACAATTCTTCCCTTGAAGGTATGAAAAGACTTATTGTTGAATAATGGGATGTGGACACTGATTTTCGTACATTAGACTGGCACACTCTCGCTCTTTCTCTTTCTCTCTCTCTCTCTCTCTCTCAATGTTGGAAGGGATACTATCTTTCCATTAGAAAGGGCTAGTTTACATTAGTACCCTTCCAAGCATGTTACATGCAAATGGTCAAATTCCAAAAGAGTTGCTCTCAGTGTAAGTCTGCCCTGATTCCAAAAGACCTGCTCTCAGTGTAAGTGGCGTACTCTGGTGTAAGGCCTGTCTATAAATAGACTTACTACAGGATCAGATTCCAAAAGACCTGCTCTCAGCCTGCTCTCAGTATAAGTTTGGAATTGGGGCCACTATGTTTTGTCTGATGTAACAGATTGCTCATTACAAATTTACTTTGACTTTCTTACATAAATAGTAAAAGGAGAACAAATGCAATCTCAGAAAACACACAACTTATATCAGATTGTTGTAAAATGTTTACAATATTTGCTAAAGACATATAATACATTTTACAGGGTTACTATTAGAAATGGAAATATTAATGCCAACATGAATATTAATGAGGCTAAAGTATAACTCTTTCATTAGTTTAGATTCTCCAATTACTAATACGTTACCATATTTGCTGGAATTGAACCATCTATCTATCTAGTTACACAAGTCTGAGAACATTCTACTAACCACAAGCACGACAGGTGAAGTCTGACAACAAGGGTGATATAGTGCACATCTGAAAAGATGGCATTATCAGTGATTTGCAAAGGGGTTGTGTCTGCTAAAAGGGAGGTAAACTGGTGAAAGAACTGCTTCCTGGTTAAATGTGCAAATCAACAATGTGTGTTAAGTGAAACAAGTTAGTAATTACTGGATTCAAACCAAGCTAGAGAACATTGTATTAACTGCAAGTGTCACAGATGAAGTCTGACTACAAGTGAGAGACAATGCGGTTTACTATCATGTTCCCGAGATGGACTTGGTCAAATTCACTTCAACTGGTAATGTCGAACACCAATAATGTGGAAGTATAAACCTCACCCCCCATCTTGACCCATGTCAGCACTTGTCCCAAGATCACATTTGATTTGTATTTCAGCAATACCGAATTTTGGCAATGTCAGTTTTCGCAGACGTAAGTCAATGCTACAACCATTCGACTGAGTCTGTCTCGGGAACATGATAGTAAACCAGGCAATGTACATTTGAAAGGATAACATCAGTGATTTGCCAAGAAAATGCATATGTTAAAAAGGATATAAACTGTAGGAAGAACCCTCTCCCACTGAAAATGTACAGATTACCAATGTACGTTGTCATATCTACCTACATTTACCTTTACATGCACACACATGCTCTGAGACAAGACAGTAATTGCAGGATTTTAACCACCTACCTATCTAGTTACACAATATAGAGAACATTGTATTAACAGCCAGCACCACAGGAAAAGTCTGATTATAAGGATGAGATAGTGCACTTTCGAAAAGATGTCACATCATCATTGAGTTAGAGACAACATGTGGTCTAAAACCGGAATGCAGTAATGGGAGAGCACTGTCCCAGTGTAAGTTTTTTGAGTGGAATATACACATCAGCTCTGTTGTTGAAGCCATATTTACCTAACACTAGAGACACACCCTCTTTTAGTATTTGCACACTGTTGTATTCAAATCACCTACCTGTCTAGTTACACAGTCTAGAGAATGCAATTATAATGGTGAGATAGTGCACATGGATGACCTCATCACTGTGTTTTCAAGAATGTGTCTTAGATAAAACTTTATGAAAGTGATGGGGGAGTCCTCTCCTGGGTTAAAGGCTTCTCCTGAGTGAAACTATCTACACTGGATGTCTGTAAAGCCTTTCTTACTTAGCACTACAAACACACACACACATGCACACACACACACACACACACACACACACACACACACACACACACACACACACATACACACACACACACACCTTATTCCCTGCTGTATAGGAACCACATACCTATCTAGTTACACAAGCTAGAGCACATTGTATCAACCACAAGCACCACAGTATAAGTCTGACTACTAGTGCACATTTGAGACAATGACATAATCACTGTGTTACAGAGCATATGGTGTGAAGAACATACTTCTATGAAAAGAAATGCGCATTGACAAGCATGCATTACAGTAATGTGATGACGGAAAATAATGACTTACTGATCAGATAAATCATATATCCTTTTATTCATGTTATTCATGTGTGAGTGAGATGTTGCTGTTTCACACTATGTTGTACTGACTATGTCACTAATGGATGATAACCATAGTTGTCAAACAGTGGACTGAGACGCAAGTATTCATGACTGTTTATCTCATGATCATTGTATGCAATTCTTCATTAGTTGGTGTGTTACTAAGAATATTTAACGCTATGTGTACAATGCTAAATGTCAATAAAAAGCATAACAAGTCCAACATATGAAAGGACACTACATAATACTCAGCAAATAATTTATGTTTGCAAATGTCCAACATCACTGTACATAATCAGCAAGTCTAATGTATTGTTATGTAAGCATAATGTAGATACTGTAATGTGTACATGCAATGACATTAAAGTCATTATATATTGTGTGCAAGCCATTAAAACATAATCAGTAAATATGACTGCAAAGTATTTGTGCATCTGTATTTATTTTTTCAGTTGTAACACCTAGGCAGGGAATCAGCAGTGGTCTGGGGTGCTGCATTCTAAGCTTTGTGATGAGTCATACTGATTTTAATTAAAAGTACAGATGTATACACAGATTTGAATCGGAGGCCTTTCTGAACTGAAGTACCCCTTAGGTAAATACATTTGCTTCTATGACAACATTGACCTCTGTAGAAACTACATGATAATACATATCTACATATCAGCCATAAAATAATTTACAAAATGTAAAAATTACATTTGTGCATACTGTTGTATATCAGTACAACATAAATCCCTGAGCTGACTGGAAGTCTTGCAGTTACAGGTTGTAAGGTAAGATGAGATTTGGATGATTGTGAAACAGATAAAGAACCAAGCAGGGTACTCCTGGTGGACTGACATATGTCTTCATCATCTGACATGGCAAAATGAAATGTAAGCTTATATGTACTGATGCCCTGAAAAGTATGATCTGGCTTGCATTCATACCTGATGCATATGTACCCTGTGCCCCTCTGATGTGAGCCAGTCTCTCTCCTGATATAACTCTCTATTCTGGGCAATCATTTCAGCTGCTGTACAGAACAGAAAACAGACAAAAACTTGAAGCATAATAAATAACTGTATTGGCTGGCAAATCCATGCTATATTATTGACTGGTGATGGGACACTATACTTGCATAACTCAGGGGTGTTTGTAGTCCTAAATTCAGCCTCTCATTGGCTCAGGAGGACCTACTTGTGCCTCTTAATGTAATTATAATGGTGACAACATTGTTCCCCAGTGCATGGAATGGAGTTAGCGCTGGAACCAACCATGGCCAAGCTATAGCAAACCTCAGCCTTGTAATGAAGCCTCCAGCTTGACAAGGAGTGCCATAAAGATCCTGGATTCCTTTTTGCACCATCTTTGGGAATCTAAATGAAACACTCCCTCATCATTGCTTGTCGTGTCATCTGAAGGCTACGAATTATGGCAGAGAACTGGTGCCCAATTCAGATCTTGCATATACCAGCCTGTGCGCAATGACACACAGCATTGTCAGCTGCATTTGCATACTTGAAAGCACAAAAATGGCTCAGCCACACCCAGACATGTTAAGCCACATTTTTATTGTCATGGACACAGTTTTGATGAAAGCTTATCTCACAGACATCATTCTCATTCATGTGGCACTCCAACTTCTAGCCAAGGTCATAGAACTAGCAGTGTAACTCCTGGCAGAGGTAGTTCTTGTAGTCAGGGACAGCAATGGTGAACTAACTCCTCTACCATGCATGTCTCACACCTGTCCAGGGTACCAGGGCATAGTGCTTTGATTGTGTTCATGCAGGCTCACATACTGTAAAACTCATCTTGGCCATGCCAGTGCACGCGCGCGCACACACACACACACACACACACACACACACACACACACACACACACACACACAAAACACAGATAAACATTACTACTGAATGATTTACATCTATTCCTACTGGCGCTGACAATGGATAGTTGCTGATAATCTGATTTCTCGATCACTTATTTGGTATCATGCTTGCCATCCTGTACCTCCCCCATGCAAGTGATAATGACTGTGCCCTGCGCCTTTGCACATTTCTTTGAGACTTACTGTTACCTATGTCTGATGCACAGAGTGGATAGCTAGTGCTTGCTTACTCAGATGCTTACTTTAATCAAATATATTGTACTGTTATTTTTTTATGTTTTTTTTCTGCTCATTTCAAACTGATTTGTAGTGCAGTTCTTGATCCTCATTGTGTTTGCAGTCCTACAAAATAGTAAATAGTGCTTGCTCAGCACCTTGTGCAAATGATGCTAAGATTGCCTTGGTTACTGTTGGGTGCAGACATTGAGGAACTTTAATACATGCTACATATTACTGGGCAGGTAAGTACTTATGTTGCATATATCACTCCCAGGTTACTGCTGACAATCCTGTACAGTTGAGCCGTGTTTCATCTTAATGATGTATGATTCTTGCATATGAGGATCATCATTTCTGTCTCTTGTTTACAGGTTCATCACTTATCTTGCTTAATACTGCTACTACAAGTTGTGCCTTCTGGGGTTTACTCTGTTTGATGCTCACAGAACACAATCCATTACATGAGTAAGTAAAATTTGAGAACTTTGCATGCATCACTTTTATTGTTTATGTGCTTATCTACTTATGTTTTCACTTAGATAGTGAGTGCGTGGACTATCTTCTGCTCTTATTCAGGGCCATACCATATTGTGCATGCCTACGTCTGCCATGATCAGCCACAGCTGCTAGGTTCTTCCTCAGACTCTTCATCTGTATATGCTGGCACTGCTGGCCTTGTCTGTGGTGCTGGGAACTGTGTCCTTGGCCTAGTTGTCCTTATTGCAGCTATTTCTGGGCAATTATATTGTGCAACATGGCACAGACAGTGAGTATTTTGGCCAAGGTGTCTGGATCATACAGCAGGATATCACATGATGTGTCTAGACACCGGAACCTTGACATGAGTAAGCCAAATACATGTTTTATAATACTCCTAGTTTGAGTGTGTACATATCCTTTCTCAGTGGGGTTGTGAAGGTTTCTCATGGGTATAATGAGCCAGGGCACCAGTGCATAACCTTCATCTCCCACTATATGCCCTTGTAGAAAGTCACCCCTAGCAAATCCATACAGGTCACAGATGCACCATATGTGTAAGTCGTAAAAAATACCAGGCTTACCTGCACACACACACTGTACATAATCCCTTAGGCATTCCAGACCACCTGTTGATAGAGACAGATCTTTTCCTGTTAATGTACTTCCTTCCATGTTCATCAGGTGGGGCTTTTGTTTTGATGTATGTGCAGCCTTTGGCTCTCAGAACCACAGGGAAGTCTGCAATGGCATATAAATGTTGCTTGGTTATTGCTGTCTAGTCTGGTGTATGTGGAAGTCAGATATGATCCCTAACATGTAGCATTGCATTTAGAAAATCAATGCAGTACTCTTAAGGCTGAGGCCTGTGATACCCCTAATATATCCCCTATGAGTCTCTGAAAAGTGCCTGTAGCTAGTATATGCAATGTTATACATACCTTGGTTTCCATTGGGATGGGTTCTCTATGATTTCTCTAAGGCCTCAGGTGAAGGCTGCAGAGGGTGCATATTACCTCTAAGGTATCACTGTCCACCTTGTGTCACTCTACAATCTCTGTACCATGATATCTATAATATGTCAAACATGATTTGAACACTCTTTTCCTTCTAGGCTGAGGTCTAGCAGCTGCAGCACCTTGTGTTAAAGCCTGTTGAACATACAGGTTAACGATAGCCGTGATAACCTTCTAACATTTTTTTCTATGGTTTGTGGCTATATTCCAAAGAGTATTAGAATTCAGGGCTAAAGAGATTGAGGTGCATAGGATTTTATAAGTTTCTAAATCGCTCCGCCATGTTGAAATTCTTCATTAGCATCCATTTATGCCTTCATTAGAATATTCTGCAGCTTACCTCTGTTTTTTTTTGGGTTTTGCACAGCATGTAACACTATTTACTGAATACCAAACCGCATGCTCACCACTGAGAGCCGCACACAACAGCTTAGCCTGAAGTCTAGGCATTTATAAATCTAGACCTTTGTCTTTTATTCTAACATGATTACTAGCTCTTAACTTGCACTACTTTTCACTTTTACAATAATAACAATAATAATAATAACTATAGTATTTGTTGATAAATGTTCAGTTCTAATTGAAAAAAAAATAGAATGCAAGACTTGGCATTTGAAACTGCACTCAATGGGCATATGCTTTTTAAGTAATGCATTAATAGTGACAGGTCTTCTTTTAACACAGTAATGACCACAGAACCTGCTTCTAGATTTCTGGACTGGTTTTCCCATATAAAGTGCTTCACAGTCACATATTGCTATAAATGCCATATGGGTAGTACCATAGTAAGATAAATAGCTGTTACATTGTTGTGCTTTATATAGTAGATTGTGCTTAAATATAGCATGCTACCGACTAAAATATTTTAATATTATTTTTCCTTCTCTAAACAGTAGCAGGAGTCACTGATCATGTAGCACAAAATAGTGCAAGCACGTCAAAACAAAACAACCACTGCCAGTCTAACTGCTAATCTAATCTAAATCAATAATACACCTGTGCATAAAGTGAAGGCCAAAGAAGAAACACAACAGCAAAGGCTTTGGCTGCAAAGAAATTATTCTTTACATACTAATTGTCTCTTGGGAATCTAGAAAATTAGTATCAGTGCTAAATAGAATACCAGTCAAAGCAGCATCTTCAATCATATAACCAGACTAGCCTCAGTCGTACTGAATGTATTACTGACAACATAGTTTAAGGAGCAAACAAAGCCAAAATCATACTAAAAAAATTAAACATTCGCATACCCTGAACATTATTTATTATTTATTTACAATTTGTTGACTGGGTTAGTCCCACTAAACCAATGGCCTCTTTTCAGAGGGAAGACTCAAGGTGGAATTCATACTGAGTAGAGAGAATTTAGCTAGGACACCAGGGAACTTCCCATACTCGTTTTTTATAAGTGCAATGTGATCTTTTACATTCAAATGAGCTGCCACCATGTCAAACAGAGGGGGCCTTGATTTAATATTTCATTTAAAGACAGCACACTGAGGAGGTGCAGCACCCCGGTTATACTGCACTGTGGTGTCGGTATTTCAAAATGAATCCCCGGGGTAGGGATAAAATCCACATTCTTCTGTCACCAAATACAAGTGAGGGACCTGTTCAGCTGCTGCAACTGCTAATAAAAACAAACTTTTCAAATCAACTGATATTACTTGTGGCTGACAGGCATAACAATGACTAACAACTAAAGCTACATTGTCTTTCATTTTTGTGCAAAATCTTAAACACAGAAATATAAGTAATTAGGTAGACTCTTCAAGCATAATGAAATGCAATATCTAAATCAGCTTTTAGTATTTCCCAGTTTGTATTCATTACTTTCCATACCTTAAAACTACTATGACGAAAGTTATTTCTTTAACCATTTTTCTTCTTGGAACTATTGACATTGTCATATTAACTGTCCATCCCACAATTTAACAACTGTACGATCTCAGTATCTAATAGCTCCTTATCATTTTCAACAATAATGATAACAGCATCATTGCTTCTTCTAGTTCAGAAATTATGGCCATAACATATTTACTTTCATATATATTGCAAAAACACTAGTTGTGTTGTGCCATATACTAATATCTTATTTAACTACATTAATCGGGGTGAATACTGGATAACAACGCATGGCATGATATTTATTCCTTTGTCAACTGGCTTTCTATAATCTAATCTCCAAGTAAAGGACATATAGCAAGTCTGTAAGGAAATGCTGCCTTTATTAATGTTAAAAATCAAGCATAATATTCATTTCTCTGTAATTCATCATGTATGCAAAACATCACACAGTAAATAATACTTAGCTTATCAAATGCAAAGTTGTCAGTAAAACTTTGTATAGATTTTAACATGCCGAAAACAAGCATAATGGCCAGGATTCAGAAACATGTTGTGGCAAAAAGGATTTTTAGTGCATTCATGGAAATCAGTGATTCAAAGATACATTAGCCACAATGAGGATAGACCTCATTATACCAGCTACATGCACACACATAAAGTCAGAGACATCACCACACACACACACACACACACACACACACACACACACACACACACACACACACACACACACACACACACATATTCTACTACCTATCCCTGACTAATCCCCCCACTACTGTAATCACCCAGGCAGACACACACACACACACACACACACACACACACACACACACACACACACACACACATCCTACTAACTATCCCTGACTAATCCCCCCACTACTGTAATCACCCAGGCACACACACGCACACACACACGCACACACATATCCTACTACCTACCCCTGACTAATCCCCCCACTACTGTAATCACCCAGGCAGACATGCACACACACACACACACACACACACACACACACACACACACACACACATGCACACATCCTACTACCTATCTCTGACTAATCCCCCCACTACTGTAATCACACAGGCAGACACGCACACACACACACACACGCACACACACACACACACACACACACACACACACACACACACACACACACACACACACACACACACACACACACACACACACACACACACACACACACACACACACACACACATACACACAAAATGTTATTCCAAAAGTTATAGGAGTCTCTAATGTAGGGAGCATTTAGACAAACAGATGATTATTTTTTCATCAACTAATAGTGTCTCTTTAAAAATCCATGACCTTATAGCATCAGTTACAAGTACAGGTTAAAATGTTGTTATGCTCTATTGGTAGGTTCCATGTTACTGGAGAAACTGAGGTACTCTTCAGTGCAACAATCGCAGGTATCCTCCCTTAACATTTTGTGGTACTGTATGAGGAAGTCGGGAGTGTCAGAGAAGTATGTAAGAGTGGTACAGGATATGTACGAGGGTAGTGTGACAGCAGTGAGGTCTGTGGTGGGAGTGACAGATGCATTTAAGATGGAGGTGGGATTACATCAAGGATCAGCTCTGAGCCCTTTCTTATTTGCAATGGTGATGGACAGGTTGAGAGACAAGATCAGACAGGACTCCCCGTGGACTATGATGTTTGCAGATGACATTGTGATCTGTAGTGAGAGTAGAGAACAGGTGGAGGAGACCCTGGAGAGATGGAGATATGCTCTAAAGAGAAGAGGAATGAAGGTCAGCAGGACTAAGACAGAATATATGTGAATGAATGAGAGAGAGGATAGAAGAATGGTGAGGATGCAAGGAGTAGAGGTGGCGAAGGTGGATGAGTTTAAATACTTGGGATCAATAGTTCAGGGTAATGGTGAGTGTGGAAGAGAGGTGAAGAAGAGAGTACAGGCAGGATGGAGTGGGTGGAGAAGAGTGTCATGAGTGATTTGTGACAGACGAGTACTAGTAAGGGTGAAAGGGAAGGTCTACAAGAGGGTAATGAGACCAGCTATGTTACGTGGGTTGGAGACAGTGGCATTGACAAAAAGGCAGGAGTTAGTGCTGGATGTGGCAGAGTTAAAGATGTTAAGATTTGCACTGGGTGTGGCGAGGGTGGACAGGATTAGGAATAAGTATATTAAAGGGTCAGTCCAGGTTGGAAGGTTTGGAGACAAAGCCAGAGAGACACAATTACATTGGTTTGGACATGTGCTGAGGAGGGATGTTGAGTATATTGGGAAAAAGATGCTAAGGATGAAGCTACCAGGTAACAGGAAAAGAGGAAGGCCTAAGATAAGGTTTATGGATGTGGTGAGAGAGGACATGCTGGTGGTTGGTATGACAGAGCAAAATGCAAAGGACAGGAAGAAATGGAAACAGATGATCCACTGTGGCGACCCCTAACGGGAAAAGCCGAAAGATGATGATGATGATGATGATGATGATGATGATGAATGTGTTTAATATTATCAGAAACTGAGCAGATGCAATGTTATTCATTTAGGCAATAAAAAAATGAATGCAAGAGAAAGAATTAAAAAAGAAAAAAGAACATTCCTAATAATTATTACTATGGATTACTATAGAACTAACTTGCCCAAGCACCCAAAGCCTATATATGGAGAGATGAGTAATCTAATGTTTGATTTCTTTATTTGTACAACTTCTGACAAATGATTTTGCCATTCGTAAAAAAAATCTTTATTGTAAAGGTATATTCTGATCTAGTACACTGACATAATTTTTTTTGTTTTCATGCTAAATATTATCAGTGTTTTGTTGTCAGTGCATGCATTCTAGAAAAGCAAATGGCAAGTGAAAAGTTTCTAAAGTGACTTCCCACAAATGCTGAATAACGAGACACTCTGTCCTGGGATGATTCTATCCATTCTATCTATGATCCATCAAAAACATGCCAATGCTAGCAAGATATGTTTAAGCTATGTTTAAAATGTTTGTCTGAATTATGTAACTTTTAGAAAATGTTATACTATCATTACAGATTACCCAACCTTTTTTGAAGCCAACAGAGCATCTGTGGTGCCCTCCATGGGGAGAGGGCCCTTTCAAACTCAGAGGTCTGGGCTTCAGCCCTTGATCCATTTGCCTACCTAGGTGCTTCCCTGTATAATGGCTAGCCATCTGACAGTGTGATCATTGGATCTAAATGATTGTCACTGTTGAAGTAACACCCCAACCCAATGAGCAAAAATGGGAAAAAGGGGGTTTGGATGGATGGTGATACATTATCCTGGAAATCATTATGAAACTAGTAATGCATTTAATTTAGATAACATTTTTTTGCAAATCCCAGTAAACACTTTCTGCTTTTTAATTCATCAGATAATCACTTTTCCACAAAATAGTCTCTGTAATTAAATGCATTTTAAGTTCTTTAAAGATAAGATTGTATAATAGTTATAATTACCTAAAAGAAACAAAGGACAAAAAGTGATAATACAACAATTGTTTGGATACTATTTTTTCAAATAATATGCATCATGATTTGATTTACTAATTTCCTACAAAAGGTATGCTTCCAATTAAGTCAGTCTAAATATAATTGTCTTGTTAAACGCAGGAACTTTAAAGGATTCTAATATCCATCTTATTATCACAATAGAGCAAGGAATATGTGGGTAACATCTGCACATAAAAATATAAGCCAAATTATGTTTAACTTTTTTGAATTTACTTTTGTTCTAGAAAATGAAGCGATGGAGTGTTTTGTATATGTCAGAACAGAATGAACGAATGGCAAACAACTGTCTGCTATGTAAAATAAAGAGCAAGAGAGAAATGGCTCGGACTAATAAAACTTCAATTCATTTAATGGTATATCATAAAATAAAGTTGAGCGCTTTCATCTGCAACAACGCAGACTTCTTCAGAACAATTACCTGATATCCAAACATACTATTTAAAAACTTTTTGGCACCAATTTTACGCTACATGAATTTAAAGTGCCAGTGCCTATGTTAAACTGATATAATTCACTAACAAACAAATCAAAATCTAAGTATCTGCCCTTAGTCCATAAACTTCATATAAATGTTAACTGGACCTGGCTGATGGCTACAAAAGAAAATGAATGTAGGGGATTTTCCTTGGCATGCTTTGCTAGAGCATTTTTCACCTTGAGGAGGGGAGGAGCCGATTCACTGATTCTTGAGGGCAGAGAATTGATTTGGCAACTGAGATTGGATGCCTGTCACCACCCGGGCATCAATGGCAGATTATCTATAACATGTATGTTGAAACTCAAGAGTTTAAATGGATAATCATTTGGCTTGCCAGTAGTTCCTGATAGGTTATATAATATCAAATATACGATGGTTTATTTCCAAGTAACCCGTTTGTGTCATACACTTACATGGTTTGTGTATATCTCCGCTGTCAATATAGCATATATTTTTTTTATTTTTATTTTCATTTATTATGTAGAGTTAATTTATAGATATTTATAAACTCCCTATATATCGTAGCTTTTCGCAGCTGGCTGTTATACCGATTAGTAATGACATTCAAGGTTTTCTTTTGGTCCATACTGATTTTTTAAAAATATCAACTTTTAAAATAAGCATCCTGCACTCAGTGCTGTTCATTAAATCTATATATATTCATATGTTTTTAATTGGTTTCAGAGGTCTCTGAACAATAATGTGTTCTGAATGTATCAGGCTATATTTTTAAGTTTCTTTTATACGGAGATGTAAAGGGTATTTAAAAGGGGTGGTGATTGTGTGATGTTTCCGTTTTTTCAGACTTTCTGAAGAAGTTGGTATATTTTAAGTGACGAAAAGTTTGTGAGAAGCTTAACTCATAACATTTTTTATTTCTTCTATTTGACGTTTGGAGATTCATTTTGTAGTTCCTGAGTACTGAGTGACACATCAATTAGTATTGTCTTCTAACAGAGCTTGGTCCTCTGGTTGCGTTTTTGGCTGTTGTTGCTTTTGTGTAGAGTCTGAATGCACTCCCTGTCTGTGTGAGAGATTTATCTATCTGCTTTTGTTTCTTCCCCTAATTTTTCTTCTGTATTATATATGTCTCTGGCCATTTGTATTTTTACTTTCATACCAATTTAAAACCAGAGGGGTACGTAGAAGACAACTATCCATTTTTAGAGGGGCAAGAAGACAGGCACTATTCAAAGACAGGATTTATATGTCATAGTATTTGTTTTCTTAGTTTATCGGTGAGCTACTATTTTGTTAGTTTCAGACATTAAGCTTTAGAAACTGCTTATTTTTCACAACTATTGCATTACTAAGTATTACATTAAAATTTCTACATATAACATTATTCACTTCTTTACTAATGGCTGAATGTGTATTTAACATTCATGATTCTCCATATCTTTGTCTCTTAATGTATGGTTTATTAGTTCCATTTCTGTCAAAGTAAGATAAAACACCACTGGATCATTAGAATTTTAATTTATTTTAATAATTTTGGATGCTAGTGTGTTGACAGGAACTACTGCCATGTTTTGTACTTCTAAATGCATGCCTTTATGCTTTAGTCAAGAATCCCCAATGTCTCTTATATATCCATACTGCGTATGCTGGGACTGCATTTAAATGTCTCATATATCCATACTGCGTATGCTGGGACTGCATTTAAATGTCTCTTATATATCCATACTATGTATGCTGGGACCGTGTTTCTCCTGATATATGCTGCTGAGGGAAGTTTGTTTTGTTTCTGCTTATATTCTTATGCTGGGATTGTATTTCTGCTGGGGGTGTGTGTTGTTGATATATATGTGTATATATATATATATATATATATATATATGTATATATATATATATATATATATATATATATATATATATATATATATATATATATGTATATATATATATATACATATATATATATATACATACATATATATATATATATATATATATATATATAAAATGCTGGGGGAAGTGTGTGTGTGTGTGTGTGTGTGTGTGTGTGTGTGTGTGTGTGTGTGTGTGTTATTCTTCAAGGGCAGCAGGCATTGAATTTGTTGATGAAACACTGAAATATAAAGTTGTTTTCTAACAACAACTTCTTCATTAGTTTCAGATCTCTTTAATGTGGAATTATTCCGATGACTTTTACTTCTTCAGAGATTGTGCATATTGACTGATATTGGTGGATTGTAATAGCAGAAGTTTGAGTGTCTTTTATGGTTGAAATGTTCTGAATTGGGAAGTTTGTCATTATTGGTTCAAATGCTTTGTTTCATTGCTTACTGGCAAAATGTTCAAAACTATAAATTTAAAATACACTCTATCAAGTGGTGCTGTATTATATAAGGGATATAATTCAATCATTATATATTATAATTGATTCACCTTCCTGATTGTATTAAAGAACTCTTGCATGATCATAAAGATGTGTGCAAGAGGCCTATGACTTGAAAACAGCCCAAAGGCAAACTTGACCCGCCACTGGCCAAATGCATTTTCTCTGAATGTGGGTTTTAATGCTGTTTCGGTGAATGTGAGTTTCAAAGGTAGAGAAGTTTTAATGTCAAGTCTGTTTTCATTGTAAGACCATGGCTTTGTGTAGCAAATGTCTATCAGTGTTTGTGCTATAAAATTTGAAATAAAATTTGTAAATTAAATCCATATATATGTCATCATTGTAGAAGTAAAGCATAAAACAGTATGCACACTGATTTAGAGTTCTGAACAGTGTTTATGGCAACTGGGGAGAAATAGCCAAGTAAGAGGACACTGGAATGGCTGCGTGTGTGTGTGTGTGGGGCGGCTCTGGGTTTGCACCCCCTGCAAAAAATCCTGCGGGCTCCCTTGGAAGGGGGGGGGGACATGTTTATCACATCATTGCTGTTGCTTGTCCTTAGACCAAAAAAATTGCTTTACAAATATACAAAATGTGAAATAAGTTTATAAGTCTTCCAGGAATAAATGTTCTTATCAGACAAGCTTTCTGACAGCTAGGTATTGCTGTGGGACTCCATGAAAGTTTCAAATTTTACTCCTGGGGTTATGACCCACCTTTTAATGTGCATTTTGCATGTGATTGTGGACATAATAATGCAACAGTGGCATTGGTAGTATGTGGGGCACAACACAATTGCAGAAACATCATCAATGCGCTAATTTTAATAGGTTTGTGTTCCTGTTTCTTAACTCCACTTTCTGACCTTTCCTTTATTTAGGTATTAGTCTTGTTGCCTAAGAAGCTCAAACATAATGCTGTAGCTCACATCTTGTCCTTCCTTGTCATCTCTCACTTATTTACTGACAAACTGAAGCAGTATTTCATTCATGAAATTCCATTTCACTACAGTAGCTCAAGTTTCTCGTGTATCTTTGAAACTGACTTGAGTGTATCTTGAGTCATGTTTTTGCTGAACAATATACGTGTTTCCATTTTGGAGAGATGCCTTTCTGTTTTTTTGGGGGGTTTTTTTGTGTTATCAGACAAAGAAAGTAACAAAGCACATATGGGCTATTTGGTGCAGAATCAATAATTGTTCCTTTAGCCTAGACTTGATCACTGGTACTGCTTATCCTCTATTTTGTCACTTTTCCATTTGAATCTCCAAAGTGCACCTTTGCCCCATCTGTGACCAGCCAGGTAAGTTGTTACTTTACATGATATACTTGTGATGGCTGAAAAAGGCACCTTATCTATCGAGTCTGACTTATTTGTGTTGCTAGGACTCTGCAATCTTACTAATTATTATCTATCAAGGTAATTTGCTTCAGTTACTTTGTACTTTTGCATGAACAAAAGTTTTAGCTGTCTAGGCTGAACTTGCACCCTTGGATTGGTAGGCAGGCCCCCTCCTCTTTATCCTGTCTTTCCTCTTAAGTTGCATATAATCACGCTGTCACCTGAGTATCTTGTGGATTTCATATCATGTCTCACTTTTCTCACCTATACAGTATTTTCTTTCCATAGCTTCTCATCCCTCTTATCCTCTGTTCCTTTCAGTAGCCTCATCAGCCTTTCTTCGTACGTTCATAGCTACTGTGATACCCTTAGCCCTATCTGGGAACCAGAAATGAACATGGCACTCCAACTATGACCTGATCAAGGATCTACAGAGGGCCAGTTTAACCTCTGTGTGCCCAGAGTCTATCCCCATAAGCATGCTATATCGACTCCAGAATTTTTGCTTGTAGAAAGTGGTTCATCACTGCTGTTACCACCATTGCAACGTCTTTTTTCATGATCTGCGCTTTTTAGATTATGCCTCTTGGCTGCTATTCCACTTGAGGGTTATTAAACCTAAGGGAAGTACTTTACATTTCCATGCAATAAACCTTAGATACCACTTCTCACCCCTTTCTTCAAATATCTTACGTCACATTGAAGGCTTGTACCCCATCCATGACAGTTATTCTTGTCTTAATGCATACATGTTAATCTTTATGATGTTATTTGTCAACAAAATAAAAATTCAGACTAGCATTGCCCCCAAAACCAATGTCAGTGGAACCACACTCACCACATCTTTTTTCTTTGATAGTGTTCCTAAAGTGCTACTCTGCTTTATGCCATCCAGCCTTCCTTCTACCCATTTCTGTCAGTTTCTCTCCTACTCTAAGTCCCTTCCATTTGTTTGTGAGTCTCCTGTTGCACACAGAAGGAAAAAGGCTTTACTAGCAGCAAGATAAACAACACTGACTACATTTGTTTTGTCAACTTCCAGTGTAACTCATCCATAAAACTGAGTAGTCTTGATGGATCCTAGTGATCTTTTTGCTACAATTGTACTGGTACGTGTCCTACAGATTCTTGTTCTGTATAATACAAATTTGCCTTTCTCTTTCTATGTTCTTCATTACTTCCCATGTTGTTGAGGAAAGTCTCAATGATCAAGTGCAAAGGTTTTTATGTTTTTTAACCATTTATTTTTGTTACAGTTATATCCTCCATTTGTAAAGTGGGCTTTCTTATTCTAAAATGTGTATTGTTTATTTTAATTACTTCAGTGGACCTATAGTTATGAAGTTTAATAAAAAGAAGTTATGTACCTACCATAACGTTCCATGTTGCTTGTCTTCATCTCGCCTTCTTTCTTGCTGGTTGGGATCGGAGCCGATCCTCGGCTCCAACTCGGCCATCTTCTATAGCTCGAGAGCTGTTTACTGGCTTGAGGCTACCCCTTATCCCATGATGCCTAGCGCTAGCTACCCAGATCTCGTTTGTAATAGCTAACCCCAGACATAGCCAGAGAATCAACCTGTCCAAACAAACAGGTTGAGCAAACCTGTCACTCTTTCAGTCAGTTGAAGAAACAAACCAGAGAACACTCAGCCAGTGAAACCAAAACTCCTCTCAATCCAATAGAACAGGGAGACGGAGGGTGGGACGCAAGAAAGAAGGCGAGATGAAGACAACCAACATGGAATTTTCTGGTAGGTACATAACTTCTTTATGTTAAGTTGTCTAGCTCGCCTTCATTCTTGCTGGTTGGGACAGCGTCCCTAGCACCTACAATCCTGGGCAGCTCATTGGAACAGACTCTTTAGAACAGTGGAACCAAAGTCAGCTCTGCTCCTGGAGACCATATCTAGCTTGTAATGAGAAATAAAGGTATGAGGATTTGCCCACGTAGCAGCTGCACAGATAGAATCCATGGGCAACCTAGATTGGAAGGCCACAGAGGTGTTCAAAGCCCTAGTAGAATGACCTTTTGGTTTGATAGGCAACTCTTTGTTTCTCAATTGATAAATAAAAGTAATAATGTGAGACAACCACCTGGATAAGGTCACTTTGGAAACTGGGAGACCTTGTTTGCCTAGGGTGTAGGAAAGGAATAGTTGGTCCGACTTCCTTATATCCTTAGTCCTATGCAAGTAGAAATGCAATTGTCTATGAACATCCAATTGGTGTAATTTGTATTCTGCCTTGTTGGTGTGGTTAGGGAAAACACAGGAAGGTCTATAGATTGGTTTAAATTGTTTTCTGAGCAGACTTTCGGAAGGAAAGAGGGATTAGTCCTCAGAGCAACCCTGTCCTTATGAAAAACCAAGTATGGAGGACGAACACATAGTGCCTGAAGTTCAGAGACATGTCTGGCTGAAGTAATAGCTACCAGAAAAAGTGTTTTCCAAGACAGAAACTTAATGGAGCAGGATGCTGCAGGTTCAAAGGGGGCATAATTAAGGAGGTTAGTACCAAATTAAGGTCCCAAGGAGGAGGGGGATCTCTCATTGGAGGTCTAAGGAGACTAGTCCCTCTTAAAAAGGCTTTACAGAGCTTATGAGACATAATGGTTGAATTTGACAACCCAACATGAAAGTTAGAAATCGCCGCCAATTGAACCCTGATTGTAGCAGAAGCGAACCCAGAATGAAAAAGCTGTGCTAGGAACTCCAAAATTTCGTGGACTGGGGCTGAAAAAGGATCTGCGTTCCTAGCCTCTGCCCAACAAGAAAAACATTTCCATTTGCTAGCATAAGTCTTTCTAGTTGTGGACTTGTGAGAGGAGATGATAATCTCATGCACGGCCGGGGAAATGCTGGGAAGCCTGGCTAAGTTTGGAAGTGGAGCAACCAAGCTGTGAGCTGGAGTGTTTGGAGGGATTGATGCAGCCTGCCTGATTGATGAATCAGTAGGTCTGGAATCAGATCCAGAGTCCAGGGCTGATCGAGAAGGTAATGGTGCAGGAATGGAAACCATATCTGTCGAGGCCAGTAGGGGGCAATGAGGATCATTTTGCAACCCAACGATATTGCTTTCTGTATGAGTTTTGGTATCAGGGGAAATGGAGGGAAGGCATAAATAAGTCCCTGAGGCCAGTTGTGGACTAGAGCGTCTCTGGGTGCATGACCTGTAAGCGGAAGAAGGGAGAAGTAGTTGCTGCATTTGCTTTTGAAGGGGGTGGCAAAAAGATCGCAGCAAGGCTGTCCCCATTTGCGGAAGATCAGATCCGCAACTACCTGATTCAGAGACCACTCGTGAGGCATGAGAATAGCTCTGCTGAGCCTGTCCGCTATGACGTTGGACCTCCCAGGGATATGCGTCACAATCAGAAATAGTTGGGAAGAAATCGCCCACTGCCAGAGTCTGAGTGTTTCTCAACATAGGGGGTAGGACTTGGTTCCGCCCTGCTTGTTGATGTACCACACCACTGACATGTTGCCCGTTTGAATTGCAATGGTCCCAGAAGGGTGAGAGTCTTGAAGAGCTTGCAACATTAGGAGCACGGCTCTCATTTCTAGGACGTTTATATGCAGGTGGTACTCGTGAGGCTGCCAAGTGCCTTGGACTGTCCTGCCCTGATAATGCCCCCCCCCACCCTATCAGGGAGGCATCTGTGGTCACTGTGGCTACCGGAGGGGGCTGAATGAAGGGTCTGCCCTGAGTCACTAGTGGAGAGACCATCCACCAGGAAAGGTGCCTTTTGCATGCTTCTGTAATCATGATCGTGTGAGACATGGGCAGCTGTTGGAAAGACCACTGTGTGAACAGAAGCCACTGAAGGATCCTCATGTGAAAGTGGGCCAGTGGGATTAGAAGAATGGCTGCTGCAATGGAACCCAGAGTTTGAAGAACGAACCTGACTTGGATTCTTTTACTCTGCATCAGAATTTCTACTTGCTGACGAATTGTAGACACCTTTTCTGCCGGTAGCCTTGCGGACATGTTCCTTGTGTCTTAGTCTGCACCTACATAGGTGATAGATTGACAGGGCAACAAGACAGATTTTTCAAAGTTTATTGTAATTCCTAACTGGGAGCAGATTGTGATTGTGTAGTCCCTGGCTTGAAGAAGTTGATGCCTGGTAGTAGCAGTGAGGAGCCAGTCGTCTAGATATGGAAACACCTGGAATCCTCAACGTCTCAGGTGAGCCGTGACCACTGCCATACATTTGGTGAACACCCTGGGGGGAAGAGCTCTGAACTGGTAATGACTGGCTCCCAGCTGGAAGCGAAGGAATTTCCTGGAGCGCCTGTCCATTTTGATGTGGCAGTACGTATCCTGAAGATCTATGGAGCACATCCAATTGTCCTGACCCAGAAAGGGTAGAATGGACTGTAGCGTGACCATCTGAAAATTTGTTCTTTGAACAGACTTGTTTAGTCAGCTGAGATCCAGAATCGGTCTCCAGTCCCCTGTCTTTTTTGGTACCAAAAAGAACCTTGAGTAAGTTCGGGATCCATGTTGGTCTGCTGGGACTTCCTGGATGACTCTTTTTTTCTAGCAGTCTTGAAAATTCTATGACTGCTTGGTCCCTCAGATTGGGTGGAACATCTGGAAGGGATTTGCTCGATGGTAAGGGGGGGTTGAGAGAAGGGAATTTTATAACCTCCTGATATAATTGACCGTACCCATCTGTCTTGTGTTAAATTTAGCGAGACTTTTGGGTACAGTGAAAGTTTTCCCCCGACTGCTTCCAGAGGTGGGCAGCTGGACAACCCTTCGGGGATGCTGAAAGGGCTTCTCAGAGAAGGATTCTCTGATGCCCTGGTTCTGCAGACCCCCTCTGCCACGAGGGCAGCGTTTATTGTTGTTATTTCCCCCTCTGCCCCTGGAGGAAAAATCACTACGTGTGTCAGGCGAGGTTCCCTGGTATTTTTGGAACCACATTTTACCACTCTTCTGACCCTTGGGGTATGGTCTGGAAGGAGTGGAAAAATGAACTCCCACAGCAGAGAGAGTCTTGTCTTCTTGCTCACACCTAGTCAAAGTGTCTTTCACCTGTGGTCCAAAAAGAAAGGAACCATCAAAAGGGGTGTTGGTGAATGACGCTCTAAAGGGTTCCGCAAAGTTACACAGCCACATCCATGCATGTCTCCTAAGGGCCACACCCATACCTGCGGCTCTACTTGCACCATCGGCTGCATAAGAGATGAGCCTCATGGAGGAGTTGACTAGAGAATTAAGGGTCGCCAGCTGGGAAGCCACTTTGGCTTGAGCCCCCTCAGCTGATGGATCTTCAAGGGTATCTCCGAGCTCTTTAAAGAGATCCCTCTGAAGCCGGGTAAAATGGCATAAGTAGTTCAGTGACTTCATGGAAAAGGTCGCTGAAGCAAACATTCACTTCCCATATCTGTTCATGGTCCTAGATTCCTTGTTAGGAGGATGGACAGACAAAGAGGTTTCCGCTAACTCTTTTTTGGTGGCTGTTGCTACCACCATGACATCAACAGGAATACCTTTGGTAAGGAACTGCTTATCATGGGGTGCTGTGATGAACTTGCCAGGTCTCCTCAGAGTTGGTTCCACTGTATCCGGGGCTGACCAAGCCTTTCGAGCCACCATGGACATAAGTGGATCGAAAGGCAGAGAAACCCAGGAGGTGGAAGGTCGGGAACCGAATGCATCCAGGAATACAGACTCATCCTCGGTAGGGGAAAGGGAATTCTAGTTCCCCCTCTGCTTAAGCATTTTGAGGATGTACAAAAAGGAAGCATCTTCAGAGGGGGATCTCGGGGCCCTTCCGAATCATCTAAGTCTGTATCTGAAGTGACAGACTCAGGGGAGTCAATGTGCTTCCTCTTGCACTCTTCTTATGAGGGGGGCTCCTCTGAATGTTCACAGGAGGCCTTGGAAGAAGAGGAAACACCCAATGGGGTGCCCTGGAGTGCCGGTTCCCCACGCTTGGGGTCTGGAGGAGGAGCAGAGGTTGGCACAGGCACTACAGGGGACGGAGCCGGTGGGGCCGATAGTGGAGCTGACTCAGTGGCCAGCACACTCCTCATAACATCGAAGGCATCCCTGCCATGATGCAGAAAAAGCTCTGGTTCCGAGGAAATTGGAATCCTTCTCCGCACCAAGGGAGACAGCTCCGAGGCCGATGTAGGAGCCGAGCTAACCTGCGCCGAAGCTCTGAGAGGGAGAATGGGGTCAGACAAGGGTCCGATGCCACTCGCCCCCTCGGAGCTGACGAGAGAGCCCCAGTGCCCAGATCCCTCGATGGATGGCACCATCGAGGGAATCGGAGTCGATGACGGAACCGAAGGAGATAAAGTTATCGGTGCCAACGGTTCCACTACTCGAACCCCAACGAACTCCAGCTCCGAGCTCAATGGAGTCGGAGGAGGAACATCGATAGAAGTGGATGGAGCCGACACCTATTGAGGAGGGCTGGACAACATTTTGGCAAGTGCCTGCGACTTTAGCAACCTACTGACCACTCTCTCCATGATCCTAGGGCCTAGAGGATCGAGAGCAGTGAGAAGATCTGTGACTGCGCTCGCTTTGCAGCAGGGGAGACCGAGGAGCCAAATGTATCAATTCCAGAGAAGGAGACCTCAGCCTCTTGTGGCTCCATGAAGGCTCCAAAGTTTCTGATGGAGCCGACAGGGAGATAGTCTTATCAGTTCCAGCCGGAACCGAAGTAGCAGGTAAAGACTGAACCAAAGATGGCTCCGAACTTGGAGCTGACGATTTGGTAGATTTACGGGATTTCACAGGCTGAGTCTTGGCCGGTGAATCCTGGGGCTTTAAAAGGCCCCTAAGAATAAGCTTATTCTTACGCTCCTGCAGAACTCTTGGACTAAATGCATGGCAGACAGAACAAGAGTCCTGCAGGTGCACAGCGCTTAAACAATAGACGCAAGAAGTGTGCCCATCTGTCAGTGACATTTTCTGACAGCATGAGTCACACTTCTTGAACCTAGACACCTTGGATTCTTTGGACATCCTGTAACAGAAAAATATAACAATAGCTACCAAACAAAATTAAATTAAGGAGAAAAAAACACAGTACAGTACAGACTAAAGCTAAAGTTTTTTTTTTTTTTTAATAGGAAAGCCTCTAACTCAAATGGCTAGCCTATAAAGAAGATAGAAGGAAAGCCTCTAACTTAAATGGCTAACCTGACAGGAATAAGGAGAAAGGGGGGGGAGAACTCTCTAAATTAAACGAGTTCTAAAGGGACGGGAAGGAATCTACAAATACACACTTACCAACACAACAAATATATGACTAACAACTAACAAAAATCCCTAGGAAAAAGACTATTTCTGGTAAAGAAGTTCTAGAAAGAAACTTTATACAAGCGTGAGCCAGAAAAACGACACCTCGCAGCTGAAGCGGCAAACAAGATCTGGGTAGCTAGCGCTAGGCATCATGGGATAAGGGGTAGCCTCAAGCCAGTAAACAGCTCTCGAGCTATAGAAGATGGCTGAGTCGGAGCCGAGGATCAGCTCCCATCCCAACCAGCAAGAACGAAGGCGAGATAGACAACTTAGCATCTGGTGTTTTGGTTTATTGTTTGCTGATCAAGTGTCCAATTTCTTCATGATTCCATGTCATCCAGACCCACCTTCTGATGATTTATTACAGGGGGGAAACAGTTCTGTAGTTGTTTGGAATGTTTTGTGTAGTGTACAGCAGATTTTATTACAAAGTAACAAGAATGCAGCAGAGTTATTCATTCAGACAATAAATAAATAAACACAGCTGTATTCAAGTGAAAGATAAAAGTAAGATGGAACAGGATAAGATTCCCAGTGAGGTGCATAGTGCTTGGCATACAGTGTAATTAAAGTATTCGGTGTAAATGAGGGTGATCTGCTGATGAGAAAATAAGAATGTTTGTCAGAAGCATCTGTAAAAAGTATGCAGCACAAAATGGGAAATTTGCTACAAGGAGAAGACTAAGTTAATACACTTTAGGAAATACATAAAAGTATGTATTAGAATTTCTTATTAGGTATTTTTCCTTCCCCTGCCCACTCACTATCAACCCTTCCCTACTGGATGCCAATTTGATCAAAGGGGGCTACAATACAGGCAGACACTGTGGTTGGTGTGCTTTCACTTGTGTCCTAACAAGGGCATTTTACTATGAATAGTCTTACCCCTCCTCTGGCAGTGATATAAGCACATGTATGCATGCATGCTTCACCACACGTACTGATAAAGGGTTACATGACTAGTTTGGGTAACCATGCCCACATCTTCCATGCATTGGTTCTCCATGTCTTGATGTGCCTCCACCCTCCAGTGGAAGCTGTATCAGCAAAGTAAGAGAATGATCTGGGTGAACCATCAACCATCCCCTGGGCCCCTAGCCTACACCAACAGGCACCAGAGCCACTTATCCAACTTAGGTCGACTGGGCCATAGTCTGGGTATTATCCCTTTGTAGCAGTGGTGCAGGCAGGGCCAAGAGCACTGCTGATTACATGGGCAGATGGGACAGAGAATGGAATTATACTTAAACTGTTAGCTTTAATAAAATGAACCCAATTTATATATTTTTTTCAAATTTAGTTTCCACTGCCTGCTGATATCAGATACTCTAAACTTATAACCAATAGACAAACAAAACTGTCAAGGACAATATGATGTATAGTGGGTTATTTAAATGTGAACTGGACTTTATTCATTGTTCTGAAGAAGTCCTTACTATGAAGATGAAACCTGGGTTAACGTGTGTTTTATGTTCTGGATGCTGCTAATACATTTGTCTGGTTGACTCATATTGTCCTTGATATCAGATACTGTCCAGATCAGTCAGCCCATTTGTTCCCTGCCAGGCTTGAGCTGATCAAGTCAGTTACCATGTAGACAGCCATCAGGGATAGTTCAAGCTTCTTCCACTTTTATCCCTCACCCTATCCATGCAGTTACCTGGTTAAGCACAGGGGGGACATCCCCCCCACCACCAACACACAGCACAAGTGGTGGTATCTCTGGTCTCCACCAGGGAAATAACACTACCCAGTGTGCCTCTAAATGAGTGCTATCCCCACTCTCTCCCCCAGTAAAAGTAAGTGGGCCATGCTCCTTCACTCCTTCCCCTCCCCATCTGCTGGAGCTCAAACTCCGGTCACCTGGATGCTTGTCAGGGCTCCAACCCTATGCACTGCTCCTGTAGTTACCAGTTTAAAAAATGTTAAATAAAAATAACTAAAACAAAATAAATAAGCATATGAGCCTATATAATATTTTGAGTAAATGTCTTGGAGGAAGACTTTAACAGGAAATAACACCATGCGTTACAATAACGACGAATCAAGAAGAATGAGGTAAGAAGATGATGACTGTCGATTTTATCAATAAGAGATGTTTTAATTGTTGAAGGAGAAGAAAATTATTATTTAATTTTATCTACTTATTTATTTATTTTAAGTATGAATACATTTATTGTTGTGTTTCAAGACCAATAGAAGAAATTTTCAATAAAACGTTTTCTAGGATTTATCATTGAAGAGGAACTCATAGACAACCATCACATCATAGCTATAACTTCCTAAACCATTCAAATGCTGAGTTTACTCCGTAGAGCAAAGCAATTTTTAAAAGACTACATCATGTTGGAGACCACTAGAATGTTTCTTTTACTAAGCCTCATACCTCTCAACTGTGCAGATTTGTGCAGTATGTCTAGATTTTTGCCTCATATTCTTGGCCTGTTTCTCATCAATTTGTGTTTTTCTAACAAACTGCTGAAGATTAGTGTCGGTAAATAATGACATACATTTGCATTTCAGACTTCAGAAAAATGCATAATAACATATATCTTGTTATTCTAGCAACTTTCTAAATTTATAAGAGCAGTATTTAAAAACTGCCCTATTTTTGTGTGTTTGCCCCCATTATCTTAGTCTTTGTCCAGATTTCCTGTGCTAAGTGATTGAGAGGTATGATAAGGCTCACTGATGCTTTCCACATAATGAAAAACATTACCACCATCAATACATTCTAGTAGGTATATAAATGAGTGTCCTGCTTCAAAATGGCACAGCCTTCTCATGCCCATCATTATTATTCTTTAAAACAGAGGAACTGGCTAGAGTTACCAAGTCATTTAAAATTAATTCAGCCCTTTCCCAACCTTACTCATGTGTGCTGACCCTTATCCTACCCCTACCCCTGCCCCATCGCCATTCCTATACATTAGGGTTTTAAACTCCCTTTTCCTACCACTACCAGTATACAGACAAATTATGTCTTGGGTGCAGCAGTTTAAATGCAAAAGGTAAGTTTAAGGCAAATTTTCAATCAATTTTTTTAATGATTCTTTGTTTATTTATTCTTCATTGACCATATAAATTTCTCACATAATATTAATTATCCTACCAAAACTCCATGAGTCCTGTGAGGGTTCCTCCTTATGCAATTGATTGCTAAGATGTAGTTTGCTGTGGTTAATTTGACCATTTGTGATTCTATGGTCTTGGTGGTCAACAAATGCACCTATATGCATATCCCTGTGTCTATAACAAAGTATGTTTTGTATTTATAATTTCTTTAGGATCTGCTTTTTATGCTGTTCAACAGCTTTTAAAGCAGGATTTTCAACTTTTGCACACTTAGGCCAACATGTTAACACACAGAATATCTATCAAAATAGAACTTGACAAAATGCAGAATTTTGTGTAATGATACATAGGCATCAACAAATGGATTACAACAAGATTCTCATATGGCCTCCATTTTCTGTCCTAAATTATTTTCTGCCTTAAGAATATTTTGATGACATTCCATTGATAAATGTGTAGCACAGAAGTATGGATAACTGATAACAACAATAACATTTCCAAAAATGAGAACATACAGAGACCTTTTTTACAGATTGTCAGATCTAGTTTTCCAGTCAAAGGTAGTCCTATTGGATGTTCATTCACTGATACAGAACCAATAACATTGCAAATGAAGATTGTTGATTGTCATAAGCACTGCATGGGAACCAGTGGAACCAAAGGAAACTTACAGTGGTTGTTGACTATCGCAGTGCTTAACACCAAGAGATATATAATCTATATATGTACAAATGTACCTAAGCTAGACACTAGTTTGTAATACTCTCCAGAAGAAATCCAGAATTGCTTTAGTCACCCTAATCATAAGTAATAATACCAATTCATGCTATGGTGGTTTTGAAGAACTGGGCAATTTGGTAAAGAGTACCTAAATAAGAACCTGTGACTTTATAATAGCAACATACATGACCTTCCTACTGATGTTCATCATATCTCTTTGCAACCTAATGAAGCCAACAGGAAATGCAAATGATAGACAAACTATAGAATATTTTCTTTGTCGGCATCATAGAAATACTTTCAAAAATACATATAACTCATTTTTTTCTAACTTGAAATTACATGGCCCTCCTGAAGAAAGGTGGTGTGGCCTGAAGGAGGTTACTGGTAAGGTTTAAATGGTTATAAGACCCATATGCCTATATATATATATATATATATATATATATATATATATATATATGTGTGTGTGTGTGGATCTACTTAAAAAATTAGTTGAACACTACTTATGCTGACATGTATAACGTCGAACCAAATTGATCGACATTATGCATGTTGACATGCTACTACATATGCGTCAAGATTAATTAAAAAAAAAACAAAGCATCTTTTTTTGCAGGGGGTAAGCTCCCTGCACATCTCCCCTGCTAATTATATATTCTGACTCTGAGATTGCATAATCCCTGGAGAAAAGGGTATATTCCTCACCCAAAGACCGTCAATTTCACATTCCTGTTGACCATCTGTTTAGTTGACCAAACTGTGTTGATAAAAATGATGTCGACCAAAGTATTGTTCAGAACATTTAGTGGGACTCATATATATATATATATATATATAGAGAGAGAGAGAGAGAGAGAGAGAGAGAGAGGAATCAAGAACTCTATGAATAATGCCTGATTTATTATGGATCCTTCTTGGTATCAATAAGCAGGTTCTGCACCTGACATCTTTTGTAATAATAGTGTTATCTTTAACTGGAATGATCTGAAAACATTTACAAATGATTGTACATTCTCTTAATATTTGAGTACATGCCAACCCTGTCACTTTATAACATTTTAGTACTGTGACTCTACCCAGGCCACTAAAATGTACACATATTTTACTTTTTGACATTACAATATAACTAGATTACAATATAACTAGCATGGCTGTACTTCATTGACAGATATAAGGCTGTTATGCATAATGCATGTGATCATGTAAAATGGATGAAGGCCGCCTGAAAACTGAAAGGCTACTCAGACCATTCAGGTGTCCTTGAACCCCATGAATGAGCAGCTTGCAATCAACAAAGAGCTAAAGTCTTTAAACACTGTTTCCTTTACAAGGGTGGCAAACTGAAAATCTTCCTCTTTAAATGTTTTTAAAAGCTCACAGCTCTGAACACTGTCTTCCTTACCACTGCTTTTGTCAAGGATAATTTGTAAAAATATGAAGGATGGCATGTAGTTTTTCTGTGATCATGTTTTTAAAGCAGGAATTTCATGTTAACTTTTAAAGTTTGGGGATTGGTTTGCAAAGTAAGTGCATGCGTCTGGGCAAGCTGAGTTACATAAGAAGGCGATACCCCTCAGGACTGAGTCATCCAAACACACAACCCTCTGACCCAAAGGCATTGATCTTTATCCAAGTGTATTTACTAGAGATGCCAATTTTTATAATCTTTTTCATCTCATATATATTGCCAGAGTCAAAAACCTAATTTGAAGCTAGATTAGGTAACTGGACATCTACTCCAGGATAAGGGTATATGCAGGAAGTGATGGTATTGGTTATCTTTGTAGATGAGCTCAGTCCTAGGAGTTCTAAATGAGAAGAATGACATTAGGGTGCACAGTCCATCATGAGTTGACCAAACAGAGAATTGAGTCTGTGCTACAGTCCATCTGGTACTACCTCTCCCAAACATGGACATTAGGGATAATGAATCTACCATGTTAATAAGTCACAATAGGCAGGTTCTCTGGTGGTGTTAAGAGTGTTGCAGGAAAGCATGTGTAATGTACCATTGTTGTTTCCCTACAGCTCTCACACACAGCAATGAACAATACAGTTTCCCATACTTTTATAGGTGAGATATCCATTATCACATTGAGTAGCCATTCATTACAGAAAACTTGGAGTGCTTTTTGTACTGACAGCATATAGCTCTGAAAATAGCTCACAGTGTTGGAGAGATCACTGAAAAATGACCTGAAATTGTTTTATATACAGATATAATCAGTTTTACATTAAGGTGGCAGAAAAGTCTCATTCCAGTATTCAATTATGACTTTGTCCTTTGTAGAAAACAAAGATAAGCCATTGAAAACTTGTGAGACAAGATTTGCATTATTACAAGCTGGAACTTCAAGTTAAAATACTTTGCATTTGGTTTTGAAGAAATGGTACATACACTGCACAAGGATATATGGTCTGCAGTGCAAAATCAAATAGCAGAGTAGGAAGCATAAAATGTCTAAATGAGTGGTATCTGAAATATTTTCCTTGGCTGGCACATTATCATTTCTGCTTTATAAAGCAAATGTTCTCTATTGCAACAATTCTTGCTTTTATGCCATTTAATTCTCAGCAATAATTTCAATGTTTACTACCACAGAGAGGATTTATAAATATACTCTGTCACATTTATCTGGAATTTGGCAAGATAACATTCAGAGAAACAATCAACCTTGCCTGTGTGTTATCCAGGATTTTGACAATACCCCCACATCCAGAGAAAGAACACAGCATTTACATAGAATTGTGATGAGATAACATTTCAGTGAAATAATCTAAACTTAGTTTAAATGTAATTTGAACTAGATAATATGACTGGAATTAAAAAGAGCACAAAATAATCTAAGAATTCTAAAACGGTGCTATTGTGATTCAAGAAAAGCTTTTGAGGCTGTTATAAACATACCACTGACACTGTATACTGTTATTAAAACCACTGCAAAATCTAGCATTATTAACTTTCTGTGTGCCAATGTGCTAGAACACTTAATTTTTCAGGGGGAATTTACATATCGCACATGATTTAATTGTTTATTTATTTATTTATTTGCATTTGTTTATTGGGAGGGTCCACCGGGCCTATTTGAGCCCATTTTCAGTGAAAGCCCGGGGAGAAAAGTTCCACATAGATTAAACAATACATACATGACATAACAAATGCAAATAGAGAGTATTTACAGTAACAATAGACAGTATGACTACAAGAGTACAGAGAATTTACATACAAAATACATACTTACATTGTATGGTGTTATTAACTGTACTAATGGGGTAGTTATTAAAGAGAATATCAGTTTTATGATTGCTAACTCTTGGAGGTTAGTAGGAATAAGCAGCAGAAAAATTCGAGAAGTGGGGCAAATGCATATGTGATCAGTTATGGTAAGTGAGAGATGGAGAAGTATATGAGTGTAATAATAGAATTAGGTATGCGGTGTAGTGGAAGGAGTCAAGATTTAGAGTGAGACAGTAAAAGAGTAAAGCATCTGACCAGCTGAAAGATTTAGTTTTTGAACTTTGAGCAGCAGTTTGTTTTCAGACCCAGGACAGAGTGCTGCTCGCGATATTTTTATCTGTGACTGCATACCTGTCAGCTGAGGTCCCTTCACACTGATGTGTTTTTCCAATTGGCTCAGTATCTGCATATACTAGTAGTTGATTCAAGACATATTTTCCTGTATGCAGTAGCTATTTTCTCAGTTTGTTTTTGTAGTCTTTATATCTTTACCATCTCAAAAGTGCTTACTCCTCTCTGCACTCTTCTTTTCTAGACCTAACACCACTCTAGGTATTCAGCTGCTGTACCACCTTTACCTTTTATCCTACCGGTGGATACATTGTTATAAGAAAAGGGCAGTCCGGGTCTGAACTGTCTGCAAACACAAACAGCTAAAGTTAACTTTGAGTATGTGTCTACCTGTTTGAGCTAATATTCATTTTTCCCTGGAGAGCACTCTGCTTTGGCATGTAAGCACCCCCCCCCCCCCACACACACACACACACACACACTCTCATCTTCCATTTTCTCTTTTATTCCCTTCTGTTAGCAAATAGTATCCATAACTGATCAAATACTGTGTGTTTGTTAATTTAAATTGAGGCCACAGTAGCCTACTGATACAAGGTCATCCTGTTTGTCCACCTGAGGAATGGTTAAGAAATGACTTACAGCTTCAGAGCAGTCCTTGGTCAATTCTGATTGTTTCTTAAACACAAACTTGTCTTTGCTTGGATCTTGGCTCATTAACAGCAGTATAAAAGAACTGCCTGCTCACACCCTTGTTCTCCCCCTCCCCCTTCCCTGTTTATTACCTTAAGCCAATCCCAAAGTTAATACATATTACCTGTGGCAGGCACCATTTTTAAAACTGCAACCACCCTTTGAGCACTTTATGCTTAGCCCTGCCATAAAACTTACTACAACTGTCTGAACTGGGGCACAGCTAACTGATAGTTCGTGGAAATACAGGGTACCTACCTGAGTCTCCACATTCACTATCATATGTTCTTATATCAGTTTACACTGTTACCTGATTGTTTCCAGCCCCCTCATAACAGCAACTAACAGGGTCTCTGTCCACTTTGCTCCCCACCCTTCCCCCAATTTTCTCCTGCCCCCAGTAGTCCTACCTTTATTACACACGTAAACCCCTCCCATCTTTCCAACAGCCAACCACAGCACTAAACCCAACACTACCTCCTCCATCTTCCCACTACTATCACTCTTACTCAGCTAACATGTATAAGCATACCATACCTATGCTCACTGCATGCACTCTCCTAGCATATCTTACATCCTACCAAAACTCCATCATGCCCCCACTCAACCACTACCACTGTACTACTACTCACATCACCACTCATGTCTCACCCTCACTCAGCTCCCCTCCCACCAACTCAAGAACCATACCTATGCACCCCCCACATATTCTATCAAATATATTACTCACACAAAAAGCATCCCTACAACTTAACATAGTAACCCTCCCACCATATCTATTACCCACAGAGCACAATCATAATGTTTCCCTAATAAACAAACACATTCAAAAACTGAGAAAACTAATAATCTCATGCATATCAAAACTAGCCCTAAGTGGAGACATCCACCTCAACCCTGGCCCCACCATCTCCAACCCCACTCCTCATAATCAGACTAGAAACCACAACTTCTCCCAAATCACAGACAATAGAAAGCCAAGTGACTTCCTTCTACTAAGCCTAAATATTAGAAGTATATTCAACAAGGTCCATGAACTCCATGCCACCATAGACTTGTACTCCCCAGATATAGTCATCCTGACAGAAACCTGGCTAAAACCTTACATTACCAGTGAGCAAATCCTCCCTACCGGTTATGGCATACTAAGAGTAGACCGGCTAAACAAGAAAGGAGGCGGTATAGCTATAATATTTAAACAGCATCTAAACATCCAGATCTTAAAATCATCAGCTCTACAAATAGGCAGTGAAGAAATAATATATACCAGCCTCAAAATAAACCAAAATAAAACCATCAACATAATTGGATGCTACTTCCCACCTGGCCAAAACATCCCTCCATTAGAAAACCTTCTCAGCTGGTCTACCCACCATCTCCCCCAAGAAACTATAATTTTAGGTGATTTCAATATTGACTGGCAATCCTGTTCTGGCAACCATCCAAGCCATCATGCAAACCTTCATGGCTTCACCCAACTAGTCCAATCGCCAACCAGGATAAATAAAAACTCCAGCAAGCACACTACCCTGGATTGGATACTAGTCAGTAAGAGCCCCCAGTCATATATAACAGGGTGCTTATCAGACAGCCTCAGTGATCACTCCCCAACATTCCTACTCAAAAAACACCTATACCAAGCTAAACCTGTCATCTACTGTCAAATACATAAAAAACTAAACTTTAACCCACTTACATTCATCTCATCCCTCAAAGAATGTCACTGGCATCCTCTAAAGTACCTCAGTCTTGATGACTCAGTTGAATTTTTTAATACTACCTTCCTGAGCATCCTTAATTACCACGCCCCCATAAGACTTTCCAGAACCAAAGCACAACCCTCCCCATGGCTACAGAAAACCACTAAGTCAGAAATGAAAAACAGGGATAAAGCCTGGGAGCACTGGCGCAAAACCAAAACACCCTCAACTACACAGAAATTCCTAGAACTAAGTAACAGAGTCAAAAAGCTAATAAAACAGGACAAATTCCAGTACTACCAGTCTGCCCTAGACTCCTCCCAACACAACCCCAAACAATTCTGGTCCTCCATAAACTCCATCCTCCACCCAGGTAAAGTCAGTACCCCTCCTCCTAACATCCCTCACTCCTCCAAAAATATTGCTACCTCATTCAGCACACACTTTACACAAGCCATACTATCACTAGCTAGACAACACAACCCACCTCCCCTCCATCCCACATCTTCAACTAGTAATCTCCCCACTGTCTTCTCTTTTTCTCCTGTTCCTACCTCCAACATAAAAAACTCTTAACTAAACTTAAGCCCACCAAATTAGCAGCAGTCAACCTCCCAAGTGAATACCTACAAATCACAGCTGATGCTCTAGCCTACCCAGTATCCATCTTGATTAACCGATCTCTGTCAGAAAGTTACGTTCCCACACTATGGAAAGTATCACATATAATTCCCCTCCACAAAGGTGGCTCCTCCACAGACCTAACCAATTACTGCCCCATAGCTATTCTCTCTCCACTCTCCAAAATACTAGGGAGATGCATTCACTCTCAGGTCTCAGACTACTTCCTTACTAACAACCTCCTTTCCAATACTCAGCATGGTTTCCGACCAAACCATAGCACCACCACTGCCTTACTCTCCTTTACTAACACTATCCTTCAGCATAAAAACAATGGCTATCTCTCCTCTGCTACTTTCCTAGACCTATCTAAAGCATTTGACATGGTCGCACACAAACAACTCATCTCTGTCCTCAATAACCTATACTTCTCTCAGTCACCAACTGGTTTCAGAGTTACCTGTCTGACCGCCAACAATCCATTGCATGGCAGAATGACATATCTCCTCAACCACCTATCTCTCTAGGGGTTCCCCAAGGATCCATCCTCGGACCCCTACTCTTCTCTATTTTCACCAATAATCTAGCCTCTGCCAACAAACATGGCACACTCATACAATACGCAGATGACTCAACCATCATCTGCTCAACCCAGTCCCTACCCAAACTGCAAATAGTCACACAGGAAGCCTTTTCCTCTTTTGAAACTTGGTTATCCGATGCCCAATTAATACTCAACCCAAACAAAACTAAACTACTCATCTTCCAACCCAGCAAACATACTCAAAACAACTCTCACTTTAACATCACAGCAAAAGACAACACCACTATACACCCAATAGAACACACCAAATTGCTAGGAGTGGAAATAGACAATAAACTAAAATTTGACATTCACATATCCATAACCATAAAAATGTCCACAAAAACTAGGAGTGTTATACAGAAATAAGCAACTTCTCACCAAAGCAGCAAAGATTTCAGTAGCAAATTCCCACCTTATCTCCACCCTACTTTATGCCTCTCCAATATATACCAACCTAAGGCAATGCAATCTAAACACGCTCGAGACCTGCTACAACAAATTTGCCAAATTCGCCACAGGGGCATCCTACCATAGTCACCACTGTCTCTCACTTGCTGAACTGGGCTGGCTTGAACTCCCTCACCTCCTTCAATGGTATCAACTCACACTCGCCCACAAACTAGTAAACCATCCACTAAAAGTCTCATCCCTCCAGAATTTACTCCAACCCTACAGACCACTAAGATCCAGCAACAAAAATCACTTGCAGATCACTAAAGCCAATAACTCTGCTGGTGAAGCACTATTCTCTTGCACCATAGCCAAATTATGGAACTCCCTTCCATCCACAATTACCTCTGTACCATCATGCACCCACTTCAAAACTTTACTAAAAGCACACCTAAAAACATGCTGCAACTCCTCCTCTAATATCACCCACCCCATCCACCTACTACCTTTCTTTCCACCCCATTAACTACCTTGATTATAGAAAGCTCAGATGCTCATAAGCCTAATTACTTATTATACAGCAGGAACTTCTTATTGTAACAATTGTTAATGTCTGTTATGTACTTCGCAGATGATAAAGATTCTAGTTGTCTACTGATGTACTATGTTCTTCATCTGTAACTATGTTTGTAATTGTTAATTGCTATGTTGATCAAATTGTTAATTGCTATGTAAATCCCATGTAACTACTGTCTGTATATTTTAACTGTGGAGCTTTTCTCCCCGGGCTTCCGCTGAAAATGGACCTACATCCAGTAGGACACTCCCAGTCAACAAATGTACATAAATAAATAAAATAAATAAAAATAAAAAAGAGAAGGCCAACTTTGAAAATAAGAACAAAAAATTACACTTTATATAGATAGATATTGTGCATTTGACAATTTGGTAACTGTCTTGGGTTTTAAAGCTCAAGAAATTCAGTCTTTTATACTTATTGGGACAGAGACTTTTTGGGACTTAACATTTGAAATGGATAGACTGATGATGAAATTTCCGGAACTGTGTATCAAAAAGAAGGACATTTATCAGTGGAACATTTATTTGTTTTCTGGTAGTAACCTAAATGTTAAAAAAAATATTACTTTGCAGTTTAGAACTGATGAACTAGAAGAAGGTGATGTTAAAAAAGCATGCAGGGTCTGTGTGAAACTGTTAATAACTTTGTGAAAGTTAAAGATAAGAGAAGCTTATGGAATGGAGGGAAGAGGCTGGAAGCTGATTTGAAATGTGAAAACAATGGTAAAACACTTGCCAAGTGTTATTTTTTTGGCTGGCAATACAATGCTGGCCAGCCTAAGTCATGTTTCTTTTATGGGGATTTTTTTTCATTTATTTAATGACTATGACAAAGAACAATATAACCAGTGTGGGAAGAAAGGAACAAGATGTGTGCCTAAATGCAGGTTGTGCAAAAAAAGGGACACTTTTGGATGGATTGTCAAGAGCAAACAGTAAATAATGAAAACAAAGGGAAAGTGAAGAAAACATATATGAGGAAGGACAACAAGAGGCCAAGGGAGAGAGTGAATTAGGTAAAGAAGACACTGTAGAAAAAAAACTATAGAGGGAAAAATGAGGAGAGAGAGAGAGAAAGTGCATTCAGTAAGAGAGGTCATGAGAAGGGAGTGATACTAATATTTTTTGAAGTTATATCCTGTGAAAAATCTAATTCTGAGGATTAATGATTATTTGCACATAAACCCAGGAAAATATTCAATCAGGGAAAGAGTAAAACTAAAACAAAATTAAATATTTCCCTTGAACATAAAAAGAAAGAAAAGCAACAACTTTAGAGTACTTTCAGTAAATGTGAACACTATTATTAACACTGTAAGAAGGATAGGTATACTGGAATTGTGGGCTAAACATAACTGGATGTTATTCTGTTTGAGGATCTCAGATTCCTGACAAGTGAAGAAAGACTGCAAACAGAAAATTGTACAGTGGAAATATATCAACATAGGAAGTAAGCACTGTTCAGGCCCTGACTGTGTTTTGTAAATAAACAGTGAAAATAATAGATGTAATGTCAGTGAGGATGGGAAGGTTAACTGTTATGGATGTGAAGTGGGAGAGAACATGCTTATAGAATTATTGCATTGTAATCATATATAACTAGCGCAGAAGGAGAGAACCTATTTCTTCAAATATTAGACTACATTGTGGTTAACATGAAAGCTATAATTGCAAAGGACTTTAATTGTGATTTAAGGGGAAAATGTAAAAAGAAAATGAAAGATATAAAAAATGCAGGTAGTGCAAATGTGATAAATTAAATGAGTGAAAAAAAAAGTCAATGGACTTATAGAATGGGGCACTCAGATCTGAAATTGATTTTGTTTATCGGAAGGCTTGGTGATACAGTTACAATGGGTTTTTCAGGCCATTTAGCAATGTGGATGGAGGTGATGGAAGAAGGGAAGCATATTAAAATAGGAAAGGAAATAAAAGAAATAAACAAGAAATTATGAGATGAGATTGGAGAGTAGGAAGTATTGCAATTGTGGAAGGATCATATAACCATGAAGGGCTTCTATAAAACCTGGTCTGAATGGTGGGTTGAATTTAAAAAGAAGTTTAAAAAGTGTTTTTTTTTTCAATGGCAGAGGGTTAGAAGAAAGGAGTGAAAGTGAAATATGGCAAAATGTAAAGAAATGCACTAGAGAACTTAGAATAGCACAATAGAATATGATATGGGAAAAGAAATGTATAAAAATGAGAAAAAATGTAAGGCATTACTGTTTAGACGGAGACAGTTACAACGGAGAAGGTATCTGCATATCTGGGTAAAATGGTAAAGGAGGATATTACTATAATGAGGGAAATGAAAAATGTAAAAGGAGGGGTTAAAAGAACACAAGAGCAATTTATAAATATTGTAGTATAGCATATGGAAAATATGTATAATCATTAAAAGAAGGAAAATAAGAGCGAATGGAAAGTAAAATAAAATCTACAGTCAGTTAAGGAAGATTCTGAAAAAGAAATTACTGTCAGTGAATAAGATGAAGTACTTCGGAAAGTAAATGTTGATTCATTATCAGGCCCAGATGGTACAGGGTATAGAATGCACAAGAAATTAATGGATGGGCAAAGACAGTTTTTTTTTTTGTAAATGTACTAAATTAATGGTTCAAGGAATGGTTTGATTATGAAGAATTATGTTTTGGGATATTAAAATTTATATGGAAGAAAATGAGAAGAATTAATTAAAAAACTGGAGACCCATCACAGTAAATAACACAGATTATATATATTTTATGAGAATAATACAGAAGAGAATGGAAGAAAGTATATGTGGTATAAAAGTAAAGACATGTTAAGAACTGTTACTGGTTGCAAGAGAAATTGTGATAAAAAGGGAAATGTGGAACTTATGGTGGGTGATATTAGCAAGGCATTTGATACAGTAGGACATGAAGCTTTACGGGATATTATGGAGAAGTAAAGAATAGATAATAGAATTAGGAAAGTGTGTAGGTCAGCGTATCAAAATAATAAACTGAGAGTGTTAGTGAATGGGTGGCTCAGTAAAGAAATATGAATGAAGTGTGATATAAGATAAGTATGTCCCATGAGTGGATTATTGTTTGCATTCATAACAAATACAATAGTGAGTGAGGTACTTTATAAAATGAAAGGTGCTAGACATGTGATGCAAAAGGAGGTGGTGATTCCAGTAGTTTTGACATATGCAGGTGATATAGTTGTAGTTGCTAAGAACAAAATATGGATGGGGGAAGTTTTGGTTTGTCTAAATGGATGTTTAAAGAAAATGGGAATGACTTTGAATAAAGATAATAGTAATAGTTTGTGTGATGTGGTGAATGACATATTTCTTTTTATACATCTTGACATAGTTATGCTATACTCCTGATTATTGCCACTGTATAACATTGTATTGCTATTTAATGCCTTGTAATAATCCTGTAACATTGTTGTTTAATGCTAATTTATAATGAAAATTGTATAATATGTTAGAGCTTTTCTCCCCGGATCTCCACTGAAAAAGGGCTCTTCAGCTCAGTCAGACAATCCTGGTCAAAAAATGTAAAATAAATAAATCTGAGAGGTCTGTTTGGGTGATACAGAGTCAGTAATGAAGAAAGAGAAGGGCAACTTGATGGTTTATATATAAATTTATGTGCAGTAGTTAGTTTTAGATAAGTCAGATAGTGCAGAAGCTCAAGCCAGTTTAGTTCACGTAGTGATAAACAATGGTGGGCTGAAAATTTTGCAATCTTATTATAACATGAGTTGAGTTTGGATTTCAGGGAGGACTGGATGTTGATAAGGATAGGGTCCCCATATAATAGAGATGGTAGGAGAAAGGAAGAGGCTAGAACCTTTTTTATGCGGTGAGGTTAAGAAAATGGTTTTGCCTATAGACAATACTCAATTTTTGATGTGTTTTTTTTTTGGATGTTGCTGTAGATATGGCGGTCAAATGTTAGGGTTTCATCTATAATGACACCTAACAGTTTAGTACTTGGAACAATGTCAATTACAGTGTTATTTTGGGAGTGGACAGAAAATTCATCTTTGTTAAGGGGGTAGTTTTTGGGGGGGTGAATAATAGGAGTTTAGTTTTATTGGGATTTAGAGTGAGATGATTATTGGACATCCAGGTTTCAGTTGAAGTACAGGAATTTTGGGTAAGAAGTTGTAACTCAGATATGGATTGGGCAGTATAGATGATTATAGAATCATCTGCATACTGGATGACTGTGCCTTGAGTAAGAGGGGTATGAAAGTTGTTAATGAATGTACTAAATAAGATGGGGAACTAATATGGAACCTTGGGGTACACCTGTTGTTGTGTTAAGGAAAGGTGAGAAGGAATGTTGCCATTTGATGGATTGTTGCCTATTGTTGAGATAGTTTGAGAACCAGTTTAGAGTAGGGGTGAGATGTCTAAGTTGGAGGGTTTGGAGAGAAGAAGGGGATGAGATACCATATTGAAGGCCTAAGAGAGGTCAAGAAAGAGTGAGGCGACAATGTAACTGACATCATGGGCCCTATTTACTGTGTCCATAAAAGAAATGACAGCTGTGCTGGTACTGTGACCAGGCCTGAAGCCATGATATGGTTTTGTACTAGATAGTTAAGAAGCTGAATATGCACACATTTTTCTAATATTTTAGAGATGGGGAGAGAATAGCGATGGGTCAGAAATTGGAGCTGTCAGAGTTATTGCTGCCTTTATGAAGTGGTAGAACATAAACTTTTTCCCAAATAAGTGGTACTTAGGAGTCCTGGATAGATCTATTAGGGTGAATGCTAATGGAGTAGGCAATGGAGTTTGCAGATATTTGTAGGAATTCTGCAGGTAAGTTGTCAGGTGAGTTTGTACAAGGTTTGAGTTTACAAAGGAGTTTTCTTATGATGGAGATTGTTACAGGTGAGAATGAAAATCTAGGTAGAGAGTAAGTTGAGGAGTGCGATGAAGATGGTACACCTGGGTTGGGGTTTGTTTGTGAGAAGGTGGTGGTGAGCTTAGCTCTGGTATCTATAAAATATGAGTTAAACAGTGAGGCTATCTCAATGGGTGTTTTATCTGGAGTAGGGCAAGGATTATTATTTGAGCCTGGGTGAAGTAGGGAACTGATTGCACCCCAGAATTTCTTTGGGTTTTATGTTGGTCTTGAAGATTTTGGAAGTGTTCTTTTTTTGTTTTTCATGACTAGATGTTTTACTTGGTTGTATAGCTGTTTGTATTGTATGAGGTCAGAAGGATTTTTGTTTTTTTGCCAGGCTTTCCATGTTTTGTCCCCAGTGGTCATCATTTATTTTGTGGGTTTGAAGAGCCAGCTGGCATGGTTAGCCTTTAGTCTTTTTTGATGAAGTGGTGCTAAACTATTCAAGATGTTGAGAAATGTTGAATTGAAAAATTCAACAGCATCGTCAAGAGGGAAAGATGTTAATATTGCCCAGTTGATACTTTGCAGGATTTCATTAAAGGTGGTAGGCAGAAACTTGATAAATCTCTGGTTTGCTTAAACTGGTGTTTATTAAATAGTGAGTCAGTTTTACGTAGTCTAAAGGCAGGTAGGTGGTCATTAATGCTATTTGGTAGTATGCCGGAGGAGGAGATTTAGTGGAGTTTGCAAACCAAGATCCAGTCCAGGAATGGGCCTTTGTAATTTTTATTGCAGGGTCTAGTTGTATTGTTAATAAGCTGGGTATAGTTGAATAGGTTAATGTTGGTGGATGGGTGTTGTGTAGAGATATCTAGTCAGTTTATGTAAATGTCCCCAAAGATGATTGTTTCATTTTTGATATTATTAAATGTCCAGGCAAAGGTATCTTCTAGTATAGGGATATTATTGCCTTGGGGGATGTATAGGACCAAGATACAAAGGCTTTTGCAGCTATTCAGTTTTAGGAAGGCTAAATATTTCTGCTGAGGAGAATTGAGGGACAAGTTTAATGTATGGAAGTACAGTGAAGGTGTATGGGTATATTAAAGTGACACCTCCACCTTTTTTCTGTAATCTGTCTGTTCTAAGGTGAAAATAGCTAGGGGGTAGGAATACTGCATATTTGACATATGATTTTAGCCAAGTCTCTGTAATGGCAGTGAAGTCGAGTTTGTATTGGGTTAACCAGGCATGAAGGTGTGGAATTTTGTTTTTTATGCTTTGCAGATTGAGGGTTGTAAAGTTTAGGGATCTTAAGGAGGTAGGGGATTTGTTAGTGGTAGGGGAAGGACCGGGATTTGGCTGTATGTCTCTGCATTGAATTAGGTTGAAGTAAGTGTGAATGGTTACCAGTTGCTGCTTCTTTTTAGTTTTGTGGTAGTAGTTAAGAGCAAGGTTAGTGATTGCATTTTTGTGAAGGGGAGGATTTTAGTTTGGTTTGGAAGATTAAGTCTGTTGAATATAGACTAGAGGCTACTGCAGTGTAACTGGGGAGAGCTTGTGTGAATGTGGTAGTAGTTGATGTAGATTTATTAGATGAATAGGTATTTTGGTGTGATGTAAATTGAAGTAGGAGATAGAAGGATAGACAGAAGGTAAGAAGAATGATAATAGAGATGTGAGATATTGTAGTTAGATGGTTTTGTGAGTGAGAAGGCTGTTGTGTATAGGAATAACAGTGTTATAGGGGGGCATGTCTAGGAAGTTTAGGAATAGTAGTGTCATGGGGAAGTATATATGAATGAACAGAGCTTAAGGTAGAGTAAAGTGGTAGGATAGTAGCTAAGGAGGGAAATGAATTAGGTTAGAAAATATATGTAATAAACAGCAAGTTAGAGGAATGGAAAATGGAATGAGGATTATGTAATGAGAGGGATAAGGTAAGGTGAGTTATGGTAGTGGACCAAGTGTTGGGTGTAAGGGGCGATGGGAGGGGTTTGATAGTTTGGGAAACTATGATAGGTTTGGAGGATGAGTAGGATGAGTGTGGCTAAGAAAAAGGTAACTGAAATTGGTGTAGGTGGGAATGGGGGTAGGGTAGGGGAGTGGAGTGAGCCCGAGTGAAGTGCGGTAAATGCAACAGGCTGGAGCAGGAGTGGAGAATTGCTGCAAACAAGAAAAACAATCAGTGAATGCTGCAGGTAAGAAGATGGGGGAGAGGTTGTAGTTCACTATAAGGATAGACTAAGAACTTGCTTATTATGAGAGGAAAATGTGGGTAGTATCTGTGGGTAAGCCAGATAGTATAGGAAAATGAATAAAACTATATAAGCTATTTCAAGGTATAGAGCAGAAGTAGGCAGATGCCTAACAGAAAAATGGGCCTGAAAAGTAAAAAGGGCTGCCACAGTATTAGGTTTGGTGTTGTGCTTATTACCATATTTTCAAGATGCTACCAGAAAAAGCAGTATGAACATACATTAAGATACTGGAGTCTTGCTTTGCTCTGTTGCTTGTCTGAGTAGTGGAGGAGCAAGTTGGATGTGGTTGAGGGACAGACGAGATTTGTCCTGACAGGTTTAACCACTGAGGTTGTTAGCTGAAAAGAGAGAAAAAAAAAGATAGAATATAAGTTGAGAGGGATTGTATGCTTAAAAGGATGCAGGAAAGTAAATGCTTTAAATATGTAGGGGTCCAAGAGTGTATGGCAGAAGATAGAAGGAGATATGGTGGGAGCAGAAAAAGAAGGAGAAGAGGGTAATCAGGTAGTAGGGGGAATAGAAAAGCAGATTCTAGAAGGGATGGTAGTAACCAGTAATGCAGAAATAAACAAAGTAACACAGTTTCTTAGACGCAAACAGAAATAACAGCACATATACAGCAACAATTGAGGCAGGTTATTTATCTAAAAAGGCAACTATTCACAGACTAATATATAACTTTGTGTACATGTTATGTAGCTCAGAATGCATGTATTCACAACTCTGCTATATCTCTGTACAGGTTTACTATGGAAAGTTCGAATCAGCTTCCGTCGACCAATAACAAAGGTCAACTCAAAATGCTGAAGCCGAAATTTCGAAAGTAAACCCAAAGCAAAACTGAATACATCAACCACCATGATTCGATGTATTAGACATAGCAGGAGGTGACGTCACTCACTTCCTGCTACGCACATTAACATACCGTTGAACTCTCAGTCATTGGTACGTTACTTCTAGTATTTTGCAGGGAGGCTATGCCCCCTGCACTCCCCATGTGGGGGGGCTCTGCCCCCCACCCCCTCTACATTAAATATACCAACTCCGAGATCACACGATAGTGAAGAAATGGGCTAATTCCCTGTTCCTCACTGAAGCACGACCTCCATGCACAATGTCAAACCAAAATGATTGACCTACACTACCCGTTCACTGAAGTGTAACTTGATCGATTTTGTGTCAACATTCTACCTACCTGGGAAACTGCCTTTCAACCATGTACTGGTTGACCAAGGCACTTTCAATGTTCCAATAGTAAACCCTCTGTACATATGTGTTATAGCTAGTAGTGCAGATATCCCAACTCAAATATAAACATCCTAGCTGGTTAAACAGTATTGTGCAACTATCCTCAGCCCAAATATATACCACTTTGTGCAAGTTGTGTACCTACAACTGCAGATATTCCCCTCACATGGATAAACTTCTCAAACAGGGTATACAGTAACATATGGATATTACACCACAAATATATCACTTTGTGTATAGGATGTGTAGATAGAAATGCAAAGTTTTGCTACTGAAATAAAAGGTATGTTAATGTGCTCAGAAAGCAGACAACTATTAGCTAAAACAATTGTCCCCGGTTGGGCATAGAAGGGGACTAACAAATATTGCCGCAATCCAGTATATTATACAGAAGGAGTCTAGCAAGTATTGTCACAATCCAGTCTATTCCATTCTGCAAATCAAACTACAGCTCTACGTGTGGCTGACATAACAAAGAAGCATTAGTATTTGCCATACCACATGCTAGTGGAGCATACCCGGGCAATAAGTGGGCTTTTGCACTGAACTGTTTCCAGTACACACAGAGAATCCTAAAGTTTCAGTATTACCCAAAATCAGTATTGAATAACCTCTCTGGCTGATAGGCACTGTAGCAGCCTATCACGGTGTTAAAAAAACAAAAACAGCACCAGACTAGCATATGCGGCTTTAGCACATCACCAAGACCTGAACACTGCAAGTGGGTAGCAAAAGGAATGGCAAAAGATGGCGCAAATCCCTGGAATGCTTTTTTAAATGCCACAAAGCATGCTGGGACGTAAACAAGGAATGTAAAAATCACAAGGAATGCAAGCTGCTCGCCCTATGTATGTTTAGACTTATTTAGGCGCACAGAAGTGCAGCAAACAAGAAAACAATCAGTGAATGCTGGTGGTAAGACGAGGGGGGAGAGGTTGTAGTTTACTATAAGGATAGACTAAGAACTTGCTTATTATGAGAGAAAAATATGGGTAGTATCTGTGGGTAGGCCAAATATTATAGGGAGATAGATAAAACTATATAAGCTATTTCAAGTAATAGAGCAGAAGTAGCCAAATGCCTAACAGAATAATGGGCCTGAGAAGTAAAAAGAGTTGCAGTGGTATTAGGTTCAGTGATGTGCTTACTATCATATTTTAAGATGCTATCAGAAATAGAAGTATGAACATACATTAAGTTACTGGAGTTTTGCTTTGCTCTGTGGTTTGTCTGAGTAGTTGAGGAGCAATTTGGATGTTGTTAATGCACAGTCGAGATTTGTCCTGACAGGTTTGTCCATTGAGGTTGTTAGATTAAGTTACAGGAATTTTGCTTTGCTCTGTTGCTTGTGTGAGTAGTGAAATAGCAAGTTGGATGTGGTTGAGGCACAGTCGAGATTTGTCCTGACAGGTTTGGCCACTGAGGTTGTTAGCTGTCTAGCCAGTAGGCACTGTAGCAGCCTAGTGCAGTGTTAAAAAAAAACAGCATCAGACTAGCATATGTGACTTTAGCACATCACCAAGACCCGAATAGTGGGTAGTAACAGGAATTCATAATGCGAAGAAAATAAAACAAGAAAAGGAATGCATCTCAGAAAACAATCATTATACAATATCATAGCAATTAAACCTCTCTCTATACTTCATGATCTATTTCCTCTACAAGTTCTGTATTGTATCAGACCTTCCCATATCTTCTACCCCATGCCTTCTCCACTGTGTACATAACAACCTTATCCTACATTTTACCCGAATCAGCATTTGTCATAATACCTATAACATATCCTATCGTCATTAACACATTTCACTCATTACATTTTAGACTTTTATCCAACGTATCCCAAATGCCTTAATTCTGCTACATGTCAGAAATACAAGTGCGAATGTTTCTTCTACATTAGAAACCTTTACAGCATACACTCTTTCAGAGATAGTTTTATACTTCATCTTGCCCTTTACTGCAGTTTTCTTAAGGGACAATGCCCTCTTTGGTTACCCTTCTCTCTTTAAGCATTACTTGTTTTATTTTGGTAACTCATATAATTTACAGCATAATATTTTCTTACCATTCCCTCAATCTCTTCTCAAAAGTTTCTAAACTTATATTCCATGTCTTACTTTTAAAAAGCTTTATATAATAATGTAGGTATCATGTCTTTTCATTTTCACTGTGAATTTATTTGGACTATTTCACTCAATGTTCTTTCAAGAAACTAACTTGTCATAGCTATTTATTCCCATTGTTAATAAATGAATGGTTGCACTCAGACAGAAGCCAGCCTTGAATGATGTGTTACAGTAAAAAGGGCTCCTTAGCTCAACTGCAAAAAAAAAAAAAAAACAGCTATTCAGAAACAAATAAGCCACAATGTGAAAAGACCTCATTATCAGCTAATTTGTTGTAGTAATCATCACTGGTGCCCATGCACTGTACCGGCTCATTCACTTCCCCCCACACACATGCATACATTTAAACACAAACAAGCACACACAAACACACGCATTCACACATATCTCCATATTTCTCATCTGAATATCCATGATTTTGTTTGTAACTGCTCTGTCCCACCTCAGAGACCATTACAGTCAGTCAATAATGCCAATCATGCTAGAAAACCTGTTATGCTCTTAAATTTCTTGTGAGTTAGATTAATATTTAAAAGGTTCATGGTGTCTAATGCTCTTCCCCAGTATTACAACCTTTGTTCATTACTTTAGTAGGATGTAGAGGTATAGTAACCCCCACAGACAAACAGACAGGCATTCAGACATTCATACACATACACACACACACACACACACACACACACACACACACACACACACACACACACACACACACACACACACATACAAGCACGTACACACATGCTTCCACACACATACACACAGACAGATTCACCACTCTTCTAAACTCCCTACTTACCTCTGATGCAGTCTCTCCTATTGAAAGTAATGGGCAATTGCAAACTTTTGTTTGTATTAACTAATGTGGCTGTGGGGTTGATTTATGGAGCTGAGCAGTTCTGTGAGTGTATGAGTCATTGCCATATGCCTCTCCTGGAATGCGTCATTAAAATTGTAGTAAGCCATGGGGACAACCCACTCTGTTGATTCTACAGGGGACATAAAATCACTGCAGTAATGTTGTCTGTGAATTGGAAAGGACTACCACCTGCAGAAAACAGGCCCCATCAGGGCTTGACAATGGTGGTAGCCCTTTCTGAATACCAAGGAAAATATTATACAAATACAAAGGTGTAAAAAAGACTATAAGATGTATTATTCCTAGTCCAACTTTTTATTTCTCATTGAAAATAATTCTGCTCTTCATAAGATTAAGTTTGTAACCCAAGTACTGAAAAAAATAATCATAATACTGTTTTGAACTTTTCCAATGGCTTATATGTCCACCCAATATAACTTCCTAATCATAAAAGAATTCTGTTGCTCAAGTTGCACTCTTTTTACTGACATACACTTCAAAAGAATTCCATACCATCCCGACTTCTTTCATTTTTCTACAAACCTATATAAGTATCCTTTCCTCAATATGTGACTCATAAAAGTTTGGTTTCCATATTACTGAAATAAACATCACTTACTCCCTGCTTCTCATCTATACCTTCTGACAAGTTTATATTCATTTCTAACCCCAAATACCTTATCTTTTCATGTAACATCTCCAGGTATACTTTACACAGCACGCATCCTTTGATTAATGCAATAATATAACAGTATGGCCAGTAAATTAATACCTTCACTGAACTCCCATCTCTTTCTCTCTCTCTCTCCTTTCATACTTTAAACAGCAGCATTAAAATTAACCCATAAAATAAAGGACTCACCAGAATCCCTTGTCTCACCCAATTCTTTAGTCATACATCTCTTTGTTTCCATCCTTTCACCTGCTGGGATAATCATACCTTTATTGTATACTTACTGTATACATTTTACTGAAAAAAAATGTCTTAGTTATGTTCTCTATATGCTTCCTTTGGCTCCCCATGTCTCAAATTATGATATGCTCTTTTTTGTTTACTGTATTATTTACTACTTCTTTCAATGGTATCAACAAATGCTTAATATTTTACATTTATTAAAGTCATAGACTTCAACTTATTTGACTCAACACCCTTTCATCCTCCTTCTCAAAAGTCTCAAAGAAGTATCTTCCATGTTTACTAAAGTGACACGGTTTTGATTCCTTCTTCCTTTTCAACCCTTCTTACATATATATTTAATATAGCCATATTCAAAGACTGTTATATCTGAATTGAATCATTCATTCATACTTCACCTGTCTTTCGTGGCATACATACTGTTTAAGCTAGCAATTTACAAACTGCAAATGTGTTTACTAGTTACTCTAATGATCTGGTTAGGTATCACCCAGTTTTGAGTGATGTTCTGGCCTCTATGCAACAAGCAGAAACTCATGTATCCCCAAACACTAATATTACAGTGAGGTATCACCCTTTTCAGGCCAAGGTTCTGGTTTTAAATGAATGATTGCAGCACATATTCAAATTTAATGCGGAGACAATGGTCCAGCATTCTACTCTTTATGAAAAAGTGAATGACTTTGACTATAAATTGTTGAAGTATAAAAAAACTGCAGCTTGAGAATGCTTTTTTTGTTGAATATATTAAAAATAAGCAAGTAACCAAAGGATTAAGAATCTGGCAATTTTCGACAGGCCTGGAGAATAATTCTCCCCTCCATCTCGACCTGCTGGCCCTATTTGATAAACAAGGGTGTGAATTGCTCAAATTATTGGTCAAATATAATACTAAACTTTTTGAAAAGTTTGGTGTGGAGCTTAAATTTCTTGACAACCTTATAAATCAGGATATCCATTATGAGCAATACAAATTTGAACATAAGAATTTTTAACAGTACTGAGCAGCAACTAGAACACTTAAAAGATATGAAACTAATTATAATGGAGATAGATGGGATGGAATATTCCAGAGGTGCTGCGTACCCATACCCCCCACCATCTCAGACTTGGGGTAAAGGTAGGAGCTGGCAAAAAGTTGAACTCACCAAAAATAACACTATTCATCAGAAAGAACCCACAATTAGTGGCGGAAATGCTCAAGAATGCAACAAACCTCCTATCCCTTTATCTGATCCCACAGAATTTCCACCCTTGAGGCATTCAGAAAGGATAAGGGAAAGGAACCTGGATGACCACAATCAACAACAATGAGGTAACCTTTGGAACAACCAGGATTTTTGGAAGCCCCCCCCCCCCTCAGAAGGAACCAGTAATGATTGAACAACTGGTCCAAATTCCAACAGCCTAACTAACAGCAGCAGATATATCATGGGCGGAGAAACTAACAGAAGTGTCTACTTTAATGAATATGGTTCCTCAACATATTTGTGCACTTATTTACAAGCAGGGAGGTGACTTTAAAATTTACAATTTTTCTACTATGCCCTTCAACCAGAAACTAGCAGATTTACTATCAAAAGGACTTACATTTGTTCCATCTAGGAGAGTCAATGTGGCTAATACATTGTTGGATTTAAAAATGTATCTAAGAAAACTAAATCTTAAACTTATTTTTGATTGAAACAATGTCCCTCCTAATGATTTGCATATTTCAAGCACATTGAACCCACAACTGGATCCAGTGTTACAACTATTCAAAAAGGTATGAGAACGAGATTTTAGAATTTTGGTGAATCAAAATAATAGGCATTGTGAATTTAACTTAAGTGTATTGCTTTTTTTAAAACAACAGAAGGTAAGAATTATCAAACTGGATAAGGGGGTGGGCTTTATTATCATGGATGTGCAAGAATATAATAATAAAATTCTTGAAATTCTAAATACTGATACCTACGAACCTGTTTCAAAGAATCCATTGAATGGAGCATACAGAAGCATTGGTGCACAAATTAGGGACATGTTCATTGATAGATGCATAATCCTGGATACATTCAACTATTTTAACATAACCTGTCCACTCATACCAACTGCATTTGGGGTCCCAAAAATACATAAAAACATTATTAACCCTCTGATGCATCCCATAGTGGATGGGCATAATTCAATAACATTAGTCTGTGCAAAATACCTAGACAAAAAAATTAAACATGTTAATAAATGAAAAACAGATTTGTAGGGCACTTCTTAGAGTTGATTTACAAAGTTGAATATGATCTGGACTTGTTTGTTATTTTATTCACAGTTCTGTGTTACTTCTGGACTTGCTTGTTTTGGTATTCACAGTTTTGTGTTATTGCCAGCAAGTTTCGAATGATCGGAAAGATTTTTTTATCACTATAGATATAAAAGATCTCTATGCAGTTATACCTCAGGATACATGCATCACAAGGGTTACTGAACTTTTGTTTAAAAAAGGGGTCCCCCAAAATGAGATTAACCTTTATGAAGAGTTGTTTCACCTGGTTTTGGATAATAATTGCATTCTATTTGATGGAAAATATTATTTACAGAGGAGTGTGGTAGCCAATGGGTCACCATGAGGTTTGATTTTTTTGCAAATTTCATCATGGCCCATTGGGGGGATAAGTTTTTATTTGAAAATGGTGTAAAAGCCTCCTTTTGGCTTTATGTTTGTTACCTTGATGATATGTTTACTCTTTGGAAGGACAAGGTAGAGAATGTTGAGTCCATTATGCAATATAACTGACTTCTTCTATTTTACATATGAATGGGCATCAGCTAGGATAGCCTATCTGGACGTATTGTTGGAAAAAGAAGTAAAGTTCAACATACTCACATCCAGAATATTCATAAAAAAATACCTACTCTAATACCTTTCTTCATTATACCAGCAATCAAAAAAGGTCAGTAGTAAAGGGGGAGCTGGTGAGGGCAGCAAAGTTAGTTACTTTAGATTCATAGTTCGAAGATGAGTGGAATAATTTGGTAGGCATGTTTGGTAGGAGAGGATATTCCAAATCTCTTCTTCAGGAATCAGTAAGAGAAGTATACAGTAAAAGAACAGCAGGGCATTTTAAACATGTTTTAAATACTCCGTCTGTAGGACCTGCATCTCACTCACAATTTTCCAGTTTGGATGAAAGACAATATAACTTTAGTCCAACTAGTAGTTTTATTACATGTTTCAGCCATCATTGTAAAACACTTAGGTGGTAAGTGGATTTTGAACAAAAATTGGGTTATTATGTATGATGACATTCAAATTAAAAACAAAGTGGGTGATAGACCTACCATAGTATACCACTTAAAATTACCTTAGAGAATATGACAAGCAATAATATTACCAATGTACATAATAGCAACATTAGCCCCACTGTGAAAAAATGTGGTCAATGCCCATATTGTAAATATATCAATAATGGTGACTCTTTCATAATCTGTGGTAAATCGGATAATGGGGAGATACAATGGTGAATCCAAAGGAGCTGTATATGTAGGGTTATGCCGACCCTGGCTGTGTTTTTATATAGGCAAAATGGAATATAGATTATGGGACCAGATTTATGAACATGAATATGATATAAAAAGAATACATCTGAATAAACATTAGCAAAACATATTCACATGTACCCTAACCACCATTTCAAATATATCTGGCTGTAGAGAAGGTTACTATCAGCATGAGAGGGTGTCCCTGGACATTAGTGTTAGAGAAAAAATAAATATTTTGGCAATTATTTTTGAATGCTTGCAACTGGCCGGGCTTGAATGACTACTGCTTGAGCAGCTGTATTTTAAAGCCTAAAGCTTTAACTCGATAAAAAACTATTATTAACATTTCCATACAGGTTTGTGCATATGTTAACATCTTAGTAAAAATTTGTACTTTAATTTTTATTAAACTTTCTGTTTTGTGTTGTATTTTTTAAATAAGTTCATTCATTTTCAGTACATTCTAAGGTTTTAATGAATGAATAATTTTAAACATTTTTAGATTATTGTGTTTATATAGTTTGAATGGCACCTTAAAAAGCACTTTGGCACTTTAAGAAATGTAAGTGGGAGGGAGTAATGACATCATCCTTTGGTCAAATAACCGCTTTGGGCCTTATGTAAAACCTGTTGTTTGTGTTCAGTTTTATCTAAAGAAGTTCATTATTGTTATATGAACAAAAATGCTTATCAGTTTATTTGTGGATGATAAAAGTTTCTTCAAGAACTTTGCAGCTTCTCCTTCTGGCAGCTAATGTAGTTTGTTTCACAAGTTTGCTTTTTGTCTCTGCTTCTTACGTATATATTTAATATAGCTATATTCAAAGACTTATTTTATCGCCCATTTCCCATACCATTCCTTCAAGTAAAATGTCTTCATTTACCATGTTTAGTATTAACTTCTACATTATTTTTACAATCTAACCTTTCTGTTATTTCCTTAATTAATATCTTAACACACCACTGAATTTTATCTACTTTATTTTTCCTACAAAAATAGTTTAAATGGATACATATTACTGTGATTGAAGCTTCTTCCTTACAAACCAACTTTTCCAATCTGTCCAATAAACTTTATATCTCATAGTTTGTACTACCTGTCTTCCTTAAAGTGGTGATTCTTCTTCTTACCCTGTAACATGTTTCTGAACATTTATCAAACCTTGCATCATTTCCCTGCTTTTGGATAAATTTTCCTTTCCAAAGGATAACATTGTTTATCATCTTACTGATCTAGCTCCTCCATTTCCTTATTTTCTACTTATCTTTCCTTTTTAACATTTTCTTTTTCCTTTGCTCATATACTCTGTACTCCTACATTAATTTTACCTTAAATACCTTCCAACAAGCATTCCAGTCCTCAAAAGTTTCCTAATTAACAAATGATCATGTTACAGATTATCAGTTACATCATTTCCTTTTTCCAGAACTTCTCCTTCATCTCTTTTAGTTCTATACTTCATCCAGTATTTCTTTTCTCTCTCTCCACATAAAATGACATCCACAGCCTTTTTCTTATTTATAATTTGTTGACTAGATTAGTCTCACCACGTTAGTGGTCTCTTTTCAGGGGAGACCTGTGATAGTATTCATACTACTAGGAGAAATTTGACCAAGGTTTCTGGGAACATCCCCTACTCTTTTTGATAGGTGTCATGATACCCCTTACATCCACCTGAGCTACAAACATCTCAAGCAGATGAGACCTTGGATTAACAGCTCATCAAGGATGACACACCAAGGAGTACTGCATCAATCTAATACTGATCTGCAGTGTCAGCAATCCAGTCCGCTGGAGTGGGAATAAAACTCATAGCGTTCTAATCTTCCCATACCAAATGCAAGTTTGCTACTAACCACTGACACTACTTTATGAACTAAAATCGAGTATTAGTGACTTTCTCGTGCAATGTCACCCAGATTTCATGGTATATATGAGGTCTGCATTCATTTTATGTTCTCTTTTTTGAAAGTAAATCTTAAGCATGTATGTCACTCCCATAATTATGTTTCTTATCTTGTCCAGTAAAATTACAATTAAATGTCCCGCTATAGTGACATCAACACTGATGGAAATATGAATCAGTTGTTACAATCTCTCTTTTCCTTTGGAGTTTGATGTGCACATATAATTATTAACCTAATATGACTACCAACTTCGTAATAACCTGCAACATTTACTGTTGCAGCACTCACTGTAATATGATCTAATACTTATATATTTTATTTCTGTAAAAATATTTAAGCACTCAGCTATTCTCATGTCCCATAATATTTTACTACCACATCAAAATTCAAACATTTCCCTATATTGCTCATTCAAATTCTGTAAACAGACAATGCCTTGATGTTTGGCATTAGCCCATTCTAGTACAGGTTAAGTGCTTTAATTTATTTTAATACTGATAACATTAAATGATAACGTATTTATTGTGTATATTCACTTTCTTATAGTCTTCCTTGAGTCTTTCCTCCTTTCATTTCTCGTCAATCTCTTATCAATAGTCTGCTTTATTTAATTTTCAGTTCATTCTTCCCCTTTCTCATCTTTACCTTCATTTGTAATGAATCATATCTATTGCTATTACTTTTTGACATTCTCTCATCAATATTTTTCTTTTAACATCAAGATCAAATTTAATTTTTACATTCTCCTTTACACATTTAGCCTTTTCACCACCAATAGCTTTAGGTCCTATTTCAATTTCAACCATCTCTTCACAAAAATATTCTGGAATAATGTTTTCTGTTTAATTGCCCTCCCAAACTGTCTACAAAATTTCCTTCTGTGATATATTTTTCAGCACATAAGGCACATAGTTCCTTTTACTATGGCCAATATCTCTTTTTAGTATCTGTTAACTAAATGCTTTTCTTCCCCACTTAAGTAACAGTTTTTAGGCTGTCCAACACAAAACAGTCTAATTGCACAGTTTCACACAGATAATATTAACAGTGTGCATCAGTTTATTTTCAACATTTAAATGAATATGAGAGCCCCAACTTCCAGGTATAATGCCGACAGTATACAAAGTTTTTGCAACATTTTGTACACGTTCATAATATTCCTTCAAAACTTGCTGGATGTCTTGTCTTTCTAGCACTTCATCTCATAAATTCAGGAAATGTGTTTTTTCTTCTGGTGACAAGCTGAGTCAAGCTTGAAAGTGCATTTCAGTAAAACATACAGAAAGGCCATATTAAACTGAGTTAAATTATTTTTCAGTAACTCCTGCAGCATGTACACTGTGTAGCATCTTTATTCTGCAAGAAGCATCCAGAAGGCCACCAAAATAATACAGGACACCATGCATCCTGCACATGGACTGTTTAAGCATCTGGCATGGGGTAGGAGGTATCGCAGCATCCGCCGCAGGACTACAAGATTCAGTAACAGTTTGTACCCTACTGTGATTAGATTTCTGAACTCGGGGAATAGTCCCAGGGGTCTAGACACATAATAAGTCAATTATTATTTATTTGTGCAATATATACTTATATTCCAAGTAAGTGCAATATTTATTTATTATATCCATAGTCAGTATTATTTAACTCACTCAAGTGCAATATTAGACAAATTTCAGTGTGTAGTGTGTTATGTACTACTTTAAATAGGGTAGTTAATTTAATTCAGGGGAGGGTATTTTTTCATATATGAGTGTTGGTAAATGTCTCTGCTCTTTCTTGTATGTGTTGGGAACAGTAGTGTATTTGTTAGTCATGTTTATTCTTCTACTTGTATGTGTTATTTCACTTCCCTTTGTAATCTCAAGAAGTCAGCTGATGCACAAAATTTTGTTTAGGCTACAAGTGTGTAGTTCTAAATGACAATAAAGTTTACTTTGACTTTAGTATGTAAAACTGTGAACTGTAAACTGAGTTAAATTTATTTTTCAGTAGCTCTTGCAGCATGTATAACATAAAGTATGCAAAATTGTGAACTGAAAAAATGTGTAATCACTTCCAGTGGAAATAGAGCAGAGTTGTTACAAGGGTTGTTAAAAAATAAATTGTCTTCCCAAGTGCACATATATTTGGAGTTCCTAAAGCTCAGTCTCCCAAAATGTTACTACAGGTCAAAGGCCTCAATAACTGCACAATCCCAATAATTTTTACATCAATCAAGATGATTGTCACTGTTGAAGTGACATCCTGACCCCATGTGCAAAATGGGAAAAAGGGGTTGAGGACGGATTGATGGAATTAAATCAAAACAGGAAGTACAGAGAGCAGATGGTAGTTCTACAGTTTTTACCTTGCTTTCAAAGCAAGTACACTGGACTGCATCTTTAGGACAGATGTTCAAGCCTGAAATTTATTTTCTGAATTTATGCTGTAACTGTGGTTTGAGCTTATATGCCAGATGTCAACAGTAATCAGTAAAATATTTTGTTACTGCTAGTGATATGACATGATAAACTTTTAGTTACATTTCTTCAATATGCCATCTGCCAATTAAAATCAATTTATTGTGTATTTTTGTGCTAATGTACAAGTGGCTCATATATTTAATGGTACATTGTATACTACTTAATTTTTATTTACTTCAGTTAATGAGTTTTATTAACTTAATTTCAAAAGCATCTAACTGTTAATTTTATTTATCAGTGTGACATGTATGTGAGTGTGGGAAAGGGTTACAAGCCTTAAACCCAGTACTACTGCCTTCAGTTTTATAACTTCTATATATTTTATGCACACATACATAAACACACATATACACACGTATATATAATGTATATATAGTATTATATATTTATGTATGTATGTGTGTGTATATATATATATATATATATATATATATATATATATATATATATATATATAAATGCAATTTGCTTGACAGAATGCTGATGGATGTTGGCTGTGTATGCAAGTATTTGCCAGATAGAGTTATAATAAGGGCTTGGTTAGGGGATAGAGGAAGTGTTTTTTTTGTGTGTGCGTGTCTCTCTGTCTGTTTGTGAGGGTATCTGAGTGTCCTGTGCACTGGTAAAGTTTTTTTAAATCAATGTGTATGGTTAGGGTTGGGGCATTAGCAGAGAGACAGAGAGGGACACATTCAAGGTTAGTACACATGACTAAGGTAGATAGGGGGCTTATATATATATATATATATATATATATATATATATATATATATATATATATACATACACACACACACACACACACACACACACACACACACACACACACACACACACACACATATAGCTGTCCTTATGAACTTATGACAGATGTTCATTATATGACCCACACCTTTCACACCCAAATAAGGTTACACTGTACAGCTATAGAACAGGGAGATAAGTAATGGTTCGCCAGGATTTCATCCCTCTTAGTCTGAAACCAGTGAGTTTTAGTGTAATCTTACCAACAGTAATTGAGACTTAACCAAACTATGTTTATATAACTAGACAGGCAGGCAGACAGACAGACATAAGCACACCATATTTCCCTTGACAGACTATTAATACTTGTTTAGCATTAGTATCCCCTTTCCTGCATCTATGGCACATGCTGCCACTAACTAGACCAATCTTGTATTAAGGTCTCAGTTTAGGAAAACTCTTCAAAGTGACACAACCAGTATATTAAACTATATAAGTTTATAATAAAACTGCATCGCTTTCCAAAAGGGGTGGATGTCAGCAGTCATACCAATGCTGTGAGCTTACCCCTTATAAGATGACAAATAAGACACCAGCCAGAAGCTTTTATAAATCAATAAATATAATTTAAAACAAAAAGTTATATAAAAGCATAAACAATGACATCAAAAATATAGAAGCTAGTAAATAATTTTGCAGGGAAGGATTAAAAAATATTGTAAATATATTGGTGATGAAAGAATAATTCTAACTGCAACTAAATATATTGAGTTTGCACTTTATACAAAAGACTGTTTCCAAAGCTTCATTATGATGCTAAATACAGGTAGCGGCTGTGGATGACTCACAGTTGGAATATCAGAAAATATCTTATAGTTCCTGACTGTGTTCTTCCTTCTATATAGCCCCTATAGAGAATGCTTTACTTCTTCAGGTTTAAAAAAAGTTCATTAAATCCATAATCTGGAATGAATAAGCCCCCATAAGAACTGTAAATTAGATAGACTGGATTTATTTATTTAACATTTGTTGACTGGGAAAGTCTGACTAGGTTCCACAGATCCTGTTTTCAGTGGAAGCCTGGGGAGAAATGCTCCAGAAGCATGTCTTTAGAATGTGGGAGGAAACTGGAGTACCCAGAGGAAACCCACGCAAACGCAGGGAGAACATGCAAACTCCACACAGAAGGCACCCCAGCCGAGAATCGAACCAGAGAACCTCTTGCTATGAGGCAACAGCATTAACTGCTGCACCACTGTGCCGCCTCAGTATTTTTTAGGTTAGGCTACCTAGTCTGCTGTCTTGGCAGTCCATTTACATTTACACTACTGACAGCACTCTGATGTTGGATTGTTATGTTGCAAGACTGTAATCTCAAACTCTATCTAATAAATTTATCATTTGCCCAATAGTTAGGTGTAACAATTTCAAACGACTATGATCTGAAACTAATGTATATTTTTTACCATATAGGCACTTCTGTTGATTGATAGCCAATTTTTTCTCCAGACCTGCATATGATTCTTTTCTTGGCTGGAGTCTACAACGAAGACAGAGTACTAGGTGCTTTCCTCCCTTTCAAGAAACCTGGCTAAGTACAGCCCCTGTGCATCATTTGAAGCCTCTACATGCACAACAAATTCTTAGCTATAATTAGATCTGGCTAGTGATAAGGTCCACTGAAGGCATCTTGGAGCTTTCAGAATGCCTTTACACAAGCTGGCATCCAGATAACCTTACCTGGTCTGTTCTTCTTAGTAAGGTCTATGGGAAGAGTGGCCATCAAACTGTAGTTAGGGATAAACTGTTTATTGTCCCCTGCTGCTCTCAAGTGATCTGTCACCCTCTTTTTGCTAATATGGTATGGTATGACTGTATAGCTTCTACTTTGCAGGTTCTTGCCAGACCTTACCACCATCTTCTGGATGACCAAGGTAGGATCCTTCTGCCCTTGCTACTTGACATTTTTTGTCTTAATAGTTAACGCTGCCTTTTTTAGTCTACTCATCACCTCTCTCAGATTTTGAATATGTTCATACCAGCTATGTAAGCAAGAACATTGTCTCCAGTTCCTGCCAGGATGTGATCCATAACCAACTGGAAAATGGCTGAGGCATTCATCATCCCAAAGGTATCTTGATAAATTCATCCAACCCAAATGGGGTGACAAAAGCTGAACTCTCTCTCTTGCAGTGGGTCTTAAGTGGACCTTCCATTAACGCTTGGTCAGGTCAGTAGTTGTCAGAAACATAGCTCCACCCACATGGGCATGGGATAAGCTGCTATTTCTGTTCTGTGTCCTATAATCTACATAGCACCTGGTGGTTCCATCTTTTCTTTTTTTTTTTTTTTTTTTTTTTCCAGTGCCAGTGACTCCCAGAGACTATTGGACTCCTTGATTATTGATCCCCTGGATCCAACATCTTCTCCATCTCCTCTAGCATGGTTTACTTAACATGCTCAGGCACCATGTAAGGAGCCTCTTTCATTGGCTATTTGGTTAGTGTGTTCACATGGTGTTCCACCAGCAGTGCACACTCTGACTTAGCAGTTAACATTTCTTTAAATGCTTTTACTATTGCTCCAGTTTCCCAAATCTGAACAGGGATATTTGCTATGACATGCTATGTAAAGTCAGACCAAGCTTCATTGAGAACATCTAACACATCACCCCTCTCATTCCTTTGTAACCTGCTGTAGATACTGAGTGCTAGTGGCTCTGTATTGTAGTAGGGATTCATCATATTATTCTGTTAATGTTTCTGTTTCTGCCTGTTGCCTGGCAACTACCACATAATTAACAATGCATAGATTTCTTACAACACTAAAAGGTTCTTGCCAAAGCTGCTTGCAGCTTATTTTGCCAAACAGGAATACGCACTATTACTTTTTGTCAAAGTATGTACTCATGTTGCCAACATCAGAGTATGTACTCATGTTTTCCTAACATCAGAGTATGTACTCAGGTTGTCCCAACATCAAAGTATCTACTCAGGTTGTCCCAACACCAGAGTATGTACTCAGGTTATTCTAATTTCAGAGTACATACTCAGGTTGCCAACATCAGAGTATGTACTCAGGTTGTCCCATCAGAGTATGTACTCAGGTTGTCCCAACATCAGAGTATCTACTCGTGTTATCCCAACATCACAGTATCTACTCAGGTTGTCCCAATATCAGAGTACATATTCAGGTTGCTAGCATCAGATTATGCACTCAGGTTGTCCCAACATCAGAGTATGTACTCAAGTTGTCCCAACATCAAAGCATCTACTCAGGTTGTCCCAACATCAGAGTATGTACTCAGGTTGTCCCAACATCAGAGTATCTACTCAGGTTGTCCTAACATACTAAACCTTTTGCTGTTGCTGTGCTTGCAACAGGTGCTCTTGTACCAACTCCACGGATTATCTAATCTTATTCCACAACAAACCTTTGTGTGAATCACAACCAGTCTCTCTGTCATCATGAATTAAGTCTAGAGGCCCCTCAAGATATGACAGTAAAGTAGCTCCAGTGGTAGAAAAAAATGTGGATTCTTAGAATATCCTCCTGTATGCAAAGAAGAGGAGATGAGACAGCCATTTGTCTTGCTACTCCTTAAACTAGTTTGTAAATATTTTCAGAAGAACTTACGAGTACAGTTAAACCTTTCTACCAAACTCTGTATTTGTGGATTGTAATGGTAGATTTTAACTGTTTTATTTAGTTCATAGCACTTCCACAAACAAGTCTGCAGGTTTACATCCAGTTAGCCCTTTTGTCTTTTGGTATCTCCCAAGGAAACTGCCCTGCTAAAAATTTATACGAGAGCATTTCATATCTTTCCTGCCTTAATAAAGGACAGAGTCACTGCTTGTGTGTAATGGGCAGCATAATCTACCATGCCAAGATACCTTTTACTTGTAATTATTGAGGCACAGAAATGCCCCACAATATCATAGGTACCCTCTGAAACAGTTGCCTTGTTGGCACCATTCATATATCTTACATTACCATTCTTATACTCTATCTAGCCAATAAAGAAAAGCTTCCTTTTAAGATGCTTTATGTCTAGATGGCCTAAAAACAATATCATGGGCTATGAGCCAGAAATGCATGATGGCAGGTACTTCAGACTTACAACTGCTGATTCACGTCTTCTTAGCTCTCTTTCACAATTCTATTCCCTGTTCAATATCCCTTGTTCCAGTATACAAACTATTTCTGCCCTTGTGAGACATAAGCTTTTGGCTATGCCCCTCAACTTTTGTAAGGGGGATCTGGGAGCTCTACCTGCTGCAAGTCTATCTTTAAGAGCATCCCCAATTTTCCTGAGAGGTTATGGTTTATAAACTGGCAAATAAGGCCCCATCCACAAGCTTTTATAAATGAATGAATTCATTATTTTGCTTAACAACAAATTGTGGAGATGTACAAGTCAGAAACATAATTGCATAGGGAAGAAATAAAAAAATAAACTTGGAACAACCAGCTCACTGAAAGCTGGAAATACAGGCACCAGAATTAAACTTAAAGGAAAATTCTCTTAAAAACTTTTTTTAAAATCACCGTTCATAGATTTAAAATCCAGTCCTTTTATTTATACATAAACTACAATTCTGGTGCCTGTATTTCCAGCTTTCAGCAAGCCATTTGTTCCGAGTTTGTTTTTAGTGTTAAGAAATAGAAAATGTAAATATTTAATGATAGAATAATTCTAACTCTGCCTAAACACATCGAATCTACCATTTTCTACAGAAGACTGTTGTCTAATTACTCCTATGTTACTAAAATATCCAGTGACTACATATAACTCAAAGATAAAACATCTGATATTTAACTTGCAATACCTGTATTGTCCCTTTTCAATAGTCTCTGTAGAAAATGCTTTTCCGTTTCAGGTTTTGAAAAAAGTTCATTAAGTCTACATTTCAGAATGAATTAAACAAAAGAATCATAATTAAGCTTTCTTTGCCATTTAGAGGTTTCTCTAATCCAAAACAGTATCAAACAGAAGTAAAAAAAAAAAAAAGAAAGAAAGAAAAAAAAAACAGCAGCACTCATGTTCAATATTCATGATTTACAAATCAAACATACTTTGCTATAAACCAAATTGCTAGAAAATACAGAGAGTTGCATTCCCAGATGAGGTAATACAACACGTGGGAGGAAGCATAAAAAAGGCATTTCATTCTGTTAAAAAAACAACTACAAATTCCATTCCACAACCTGATGAAATTTTATAGTCTTGATATTTCTACATCAAAATAAATATTCACCTCTTGAAAATTAATATAAGGATTCACATCTAGATTTGGTGACATCTCCATTGCATTTGACATTGGAAGAGTAGCTGCTTAAAGCTATTGTTACCATTCAAATATTTGACTGGCTTATTTTAGTGGTAAACAGTAGTTCTGATCTTGGTGAGCCAGACTGGTCTGGGTGGTGGCCGCATCTTACTGCGAAGGCAGGGAAGGGGTGTTGCTACTAGAATGATGTCATTAACTCTGCCTAGAAAACAAATGTGTGTATTTTTGTGTTTGTATGTGTATGCGTGCATGCACGGGCATGTGTGTGTGTGTGTGTGTGTGTGTGTGTGTGTGTGTGTGTGTGTGTGTGTGTGTGTGTGTCTGCATGTGTGTGTGCATGTCTGCATGTGTGTGTGTGTGTGTGTGTGTGTGTGTGTGTGTGTGTGTGTGTGTGTGTGTGTGTGCGTGTGTGTGTGTGTGTGTCTGCACATGCAGATAAGTTTCAGTTACTTATGGTAAGATGGCATTGGATGTCACTGGACTGGGAGGAAGGTGGGTATGTTAAAGATCCTGGAGAGCCACTAATTATAATTCTGCAACTGCTCACTGTAAAATCTTATCGAGTATGGAGGTACTAGCTATCTCCCAAAGTGGGAGTGCACATTTACCATATGTTCTTAAGGCCAGGTGTCCATTGCATATTATATGGTAGCAGCGTCTTGGATCAAAAAACATATCTCTTATCCACCATATGTAAACTGGTAGCAGTCACTAGGATTTATATGCATATTTGTCACTCTTCTGACCAAAGGTCTGTTCAGAATTACAAAATTGTTACATAGTTTACTGCTGTTTTTGTTCAAATATGTCCAGTACTCTAAAAAGTGTGCAGTAAGTTTCAGAAAAAGCATTAAAATGGACTATTCTCCAGTGTACAATATAGACCCAAAGTCAGGAATAATCACATTTCCAGACTTAATTTCATGCTTCCAAACAAAATACCTGCTTGGTATCTTACTTTTACCTTTGACTCATACATTGCTGAAGTTTGTAGGTTGTACTTCTGAAAAGGCATTTCAGGTCCTGGCTGGACTTGCAGCATATGTCACTCTGTGTTACACCATACTATGTACCACTGTCTCTATTCTCAGGCAGTCTTATGCTCAAGAACTCTAGCTAACTATAGCATCACATGTTCTTAACGCTCCTTGACAATATCTAGCATTTTCAGGATACACTTCAGCATGTAACGTATCATCACTCTGCATCCACTAACATCAAGACCTTTTGTCAATGACTCCTTTACTCCTGAATGGCTAGTGAATTACAGATAATCATCCTGATTTACCGCTGTTAGTATTTCTTCTATTATTTTTTCCCAGAGTTTCTCATTTCTGAAATGCACATGCACAAACAGCAAGAACTTCCTGAAGTTCCAATAAAGTCTGCAACACAAACCATCTCTCTGAAATGTTGTAGCATCAGTATTTTCCATTTGAACAAAGTCTCTAATTTTTGACATGTGTTCTATTTTCACAGTCAAACACTCTCCTTTACAAACTTCTTCTGTTCTTCTCCACACTCTGATATGTTGGACCCTTCTCTCCTCAAAGGACAGGGAATGTATGTTTTTTTTTATTTATTTCTGAATTCAATCTTTATTTAAATTATTCACAGATCAGTCACATATTTTTATATCTTTTATATACAGTAGATGCACAACTTTTCATAATATCCTTCATCCTCACCCCTTATTGTATATCAAAATCATACTTTGTCTAAGGTATCCTTATTATTCCATTTAGTATGAAGCAAAACATGCACACATCTTCCCATCCATAGTAGACACAAACAACTTATTTTATTTAACCTATTAGCTTTTTTCATTTTGTTGCATCCCATAAAAAACATACAGTATCACGTTCATGTTAATGTTGTTTTTATTACAATGTAAGAATCTTTTCTCCACTAATGTCCACGAGCCCTCTCTTCTTCTACATTGTGCAAAAATGCATTCTAGAAATTCTTCCACCTTATGCTTAAGAAATGAATAAATCCTCTCTTGTTTCTGTTTGTACTTCATATTTCCCTTTGCTGGTAGTTTAGTAAACATCAGTCTCCTTAGGAAATCATTCCATTCGTTCACAGCTTTAAATATATTCTGTCTTTCTTAGATGAGTTTCTTTTTGTTTTCTTCCATTGCTTGTCATGCATCTATAATAAAAATATTTTTGTATTATCAAAATATCATTTTTATCTGTTATTCCCTAAATTTTTAGTTTTAATTTTCTATTTTTTTATTTTCTTCTATATTCACAAGAATAACTCTCTTTCACAATAATTTATTCTGTCCTACTGCCATAGCTTCCCAAATTATTTAAAGTTTTTTTTCTTGTAATACCTTTCATAAGACAAATTTTAATTAGTTTTAATTTGTTTTAAAAGAAAAAAAAATGGGTAATTACAGGGTTAATGAAATTCAACTATCTCTTTTTGCTTTCATTATAGACCATTCTTCATTTAACAGGAGTTGATCTTCAACCCCCAAAAGAAGTTAAAATAATTTCATCTTACCCTTCTCTAAATCTGCTGGCATACTAAATATACATGCCCAATTAGTAAAAACACTTAAGACAATCATATTACAGAAAAACAAATTTTTTCAAATATACACCTTAAAATGGCTCCCCCATGATTTTAATTCCTTTGCTTTTTCAATTTTCTTCATCTCTTCTTACAAATTTCCTAGAGCCAAAATTTAAATATATACTTTCAGTTTTTTCTCATAAATTATATTCATCTGATTTTGGCCACAGCATAATATGTTTTACTTTTCTCTTTTCTAGACTTAAACTAATATAACTTATTTTCTTCTATAACACCAAAATCCCTTTTCACATCTATAACCTATGTTTTGTAATCAGAATTATGTCATCTACATGTGTATATGTATATATATATATATATATATATATATATATATATATATATATATGTGTGTGTGTGTGTGTGTGTGTGTGTGTGTGTGTGTGTGTGTACATTGCTAGTGTATGTATTATCCCTAGGATTCAGAAAGGGCTACCACCAGTGGTAAGCCACTAACATGGCCATTTTCCCACCATTGGTTGCCTTTTCTGATTCAGAGACAGGCCCTGCACAGTGATTCTACACAATCTGTACAATCATCACAGTGGTGCGTCTCCTCTGTTGTATAATATGCTAATGAGGCACTCTGGGGAGTGGTTTATGCTAATTAGCCACATGTTCTCCCTGGAAGTGCTTACTGTAAGGCCTTTACACAGCCGAGTGATTCAGAGAATTTTTCTGCTGAATAAATTAGCACAGACAGATAAGTTAATTAACTCAGCCAAAAATGTCATTCACCTATTATTTTCAGTGGGTAAGATCACATTCATTGTAAGTGCTGGGGAATTTAAGTGGCAGGTAGTGGTGCTGGAATGTCTGTGTATATATGTAAATATGCATGTATGTGTGTGTGTGTGTGTGTGTGTGTGTGTGTGTGTGTGGCTGTATATGTGAGTGTATGCAAAGGGAAATGTGGTCCCAGATGAGTGTATGTATGAGGGCCTGGCTCAAACAAATAGCTGGTGTCAAAACCATGGACTACAGCTAAATGCCAAGAAGTGTATAATTGTATTCTTTGGCAAGGATTACTCAGTTTGTAACTATCATGTTGATAACATACCTTTGAAACTGATCATGGATCTTTAAACCATTGTTGACAAAGAACTGTCCTTTTATCAACAGGTATTCACTGTTGCAAGGATGTCTTTTTCATCACACAGTTTATATCTAAAAGTAATGCATCCAGATTTTAGGATGTAATCATTCCACTTTACTTGGCACTCATTTGGCCAGTATGCACCCATCTAAACACTTGTCACAACTAGAGTGACCACAACATTTATCACTATGCCACCATGTCTGATTTACTCATTGCACTGTTTACTAAATTGTATGGTTCTCAATTTAAGTGGCTATCATTTTTTCATTTATAATATACATTTATTCATATTATAATGTCTGTTACTACCACTGTTGTACTTGCTGGGCTACTCTCTTTTGTCTGCAACATTTCTCTTCTTTCTGCTTAGTACATTTTACCTGCCTGTAACATTCTTTCTAATGCTGCTTTAACTTTCTCCTCTACATTCAAGGGACTTTGCGCCATATGCAGAATATACCACTGTTTTACTAATTAATCTAGTAAAGAGCATCAGAAATAGCCACCTGCATTGTTAAGTATGATCTACCCATTTTCATTAGGATCAGTCAGATATTTGGGTCATAGGCAGTAGGGCATCTTGTTCATTAAATTTAAGCTCCTTATGACCACTTATGCACTTTTGATTACAAACATACCTGTACATCAATGTTTTCACAGCATCATCAAACTACCATAGCTATATTTAGCTAGAGAAGTAGGGGCATGAGACACTGCCTCACAGTAATGCTAGTATTTTAGACTCCAGGACACTTAAGACATTTTGGAATACGTCTCACATTTCAGTTGCACAGCAACTAACATTGCCGCCTTACAGCAAGAGGTTCCCCAGTTCTATTCTCAGCCGGGCTGCCTGCTGTGTGGAGTCTGCATGTCCTCCCTTTGTTCAAGTGGGTTTCCTCCAGGTACTGTGGTTTCTTCCCACATTCCAAAGGCATGCAGTAGGTTGAATGGACACTGTAAATTGGCTATAGATGTGTGTGTGTGTGTGTGTGTGTGTGTGTGTGTGTGTGTGTGTGTGTGTGTGTGTGTGTGTGTGTGTGTGTGTGTGTGTGTGTGTGTGTGTGTTTGTGTGTATGCAAGCATAAGCATGTGAGTATGTGGTTTGGAAGAACTAGTGTGGCAGGACTAGCCACCCTGTGGTGTAAACCTTGGCTTTAATTGACAGTCACTGTTGAAGTGACACCCTGACCCCATTGCATAAAAATAGGAACAGGGGTTTTGAAAAGATTTCAGTGGCTGATGTTGCTGTATGTATTTCTTTCCTGGAGGTCAAGTATCGCATAAACAATTCTATGTGTATAAAACCATCATCAAAGCTTTTGTAGGAGTATGTTCATGGCAGCAGACATATGTACATGTCCTGCTTCATGGTATGCAGACACAGGTCAGGAGCCCATAAACATGTTGTGAGTTGAAATAATGTTAACTCCTATTATGGAACTAGACAGTGGCACATTGTGTTTGGAGCATGTTGATAACTTTCCAAGAAATGCTATTATTACAGAATGCCAACAGCCATATTCATCAGCAGGACAGAGCAGTGCATTCAGATGGTGTGATATCACAGCTGTTACCACCTGCCCTGTCTGAACACATAATGCCTTACAGACGAACATGTGCCATTTGTATGTTCATAGAATGTGTAATACAGGGAATTAGTGCCCTCTGATGGTCCTTGTCATTTGTATTCTTTTGTTATTAAGAGATCTGCTGTGCTCATCAGACTTTAAAGATGGAAACTGTTATAAAAACATGATGGCAAGTATTAAACACCAAGTGATCTCCATCCATGACGCCCAACAACCCTGTGGGTTATAGCAAGCATGTGTATGGGAAAGGCAGTATGCTGATATGGCATGGTCCTGTAAGATGGGGCTATAACAGGATGCTTCTGTACCATATTCACTGGACTTGAACACACTGTATCATATCAGATGCAGCCTGAGTGTATACTTCCAGTATAACCACACTGCTGTTCCGCAGTCCAAGTCTATAACACAGACATTCAGGCCTGTGCATATTCAGCACTGCACAGGGAAATTTCAAGAATCCCTAGGTGTAACCAGGCAACATTTTGTGGAGCAAAGTGCAATCATTTATTGATATGTAGACTACAGGAGATGGCACAGGCAGAGGCACTTCCATCTGTGGTTTCCCCTGTTATGAATTCACAGTGCACACACAGTATGCATGTTTTGGCATATTGTTCATATGATAACTCTGTGTCACATTTCTTATGTGCAGTTTGCATTTGGCCTAATACGTTATTCACTGTATGCACTGTGTGTGTAGCACACAGTGCATAACGTATTACGCACTGTGTACCTAATATGTTATGCACTGTGTGCCACACTCCAGTTAGATTTCTAAAGATGACCAGAACAGGATGTAGGAAAAGAATATCTCAATGAACTTCTCAAGGTGTCATACTGCAAAGTGCCTAGACAATTGAAACAGTCCATCAGCTAGTCAAAGACATTTTTCATCCCAATGAATATGCCTTAAAATGTGTGTTCTTATTTTTCTGTTACAGCATTGTGGGAAATATGCAAAAATCTTCAAAACATGCTGTAAGGGATATGTTAGTGGCAGTAATACATTTATCATGTATACATTCATACTTGCCCTTGCTGACCTCATCAATCAGTTTTGGTTATCACAGATACCTGTCCTTGCTGTGGCTTTGTGGTATTTCTACTGCTTCATTAGTGATTCAAACTACCTGTTATGTGATAACCCTTGCACAGGTTCCATATTAGCTTACATTTTCATCATCAGGCTATGTCATCCAGCACTGTGTATCGTATGCATACATGTGTCAACCTTATGTTATGCATTGGGAAAATGAGTAATTCTGCAGGATCAATCATACCCACAACCAATTCAAAGGATGGGAGATCACTTTGTTGTTCACATAAAAACTTACTTTTAAAGACACTTGAATTGTTTCTGTTGTTTTTGTCATATTTCAGTGTTTCAGGTACAAAATAATTGTTTTGTACAATGTTTAGAGGAAATTTAAGGAATATTTTTGTTACAAAATCTTAAGACATTTCCCATTTTTCATGTTTTTACAGGACACAGCTGCCAAAAAGGGAATGTCTTGTATCAAGAGGGAAAGGGGGGTAACCTAGCAATATATTCTTGCTGGCTACATACCTATTCCTTGCTTTTCATGTGTTTTACATACCTGCATTCATATACGTTCATAAAACTGCAATATTCACAAGCTAGATGTTCCTGAATAGCTTTAGTTGTGAGTAAAGGCCCAGTAGAGATGCTCATATGGCAAATACATGCATCATGCACACTCCAGGGCAAGGCACACAAAATATTCATCAGACTAGTCATCTGTGCATGACCTCACATCTGACAAGAAGGTAAAACATATGGTTTGTGAACACCATGCTGTAAAAACCCAGCAACCCTTCAGTGGCCATGTGGGCGCAGACAGTGTGATACCCACCATTTCAGAAGGTTCTTCCATTTTAACCTCTATGTGGTTGTTTTGATGCTCTTTCTCTCTGATGGATAGCAGATGTGCCTAATAGCATGTTGCAATATGGACAGGAATACCTTGTCCAGGATTCCCTGTTGAGACCAACAACATTTATACAGTATTCCTAACTAGTCCGGAACAATGCTGTTGCCAGAATTAACAGGGCCATGAATAATTTTTACTTCACAGACATGTGTTAATAGCCCTTTCCTCAGTGTGTCTGATGTACTTGCCACATGCCACAGAATGCACGCACAGTACCACACCGCTTCTTTCCAGTCATGGTGATTAAGGGGCTTGTAGTTACATATGTCTGAAGTGCCTGCTGTAATATGATGTGGCAGGACATATTAATTTTTATCAGCTACATAATGTCCAGATTTCCATTCTGTCATACCATGTAGTATATTTATGTTATCTGGAATGTAATATGCACATATTCATATAAGTCAGCCATTTTCAGTAATGATACTTCTATATTGTAATTTTGCTGGCCATTTTTTCAGTATTTCTTTCAGACTTAATACATTTCCATCTACTACATCCAGTATCTGCAAAACTATTTTGTCTGATTTTCTTTTGCTTTCTCCCCTTCTTCAGTTTTCCTTCAATTTATCACCATAAAGCTCCCCCAAAGTGTTCTCTCACATTTGAATAAGCAAATATAAATTATCTCTCAGTTAAGTTTATATGGTAAAAGAATATAATGTACAAGGCTATTTAAAAATATGCAGTCTCTGAAGTCAAGAAAGAAATATGCCTTATTTCTTTCAGCTATGTCTCGACAACAACAATATTCAGTAAATGGCACCCTTACCATGGTGTTATATCAGAACTAGTAACTGGCCTAAAATAGAGAAATATTAGATAGAAATAGGTGATAAGATAGTCAATGCAGTGCTTTTCTGCTTAGTTTTTTCTTTGCAAGTATGAAAGATACACTTCTAAGAAGTAGCATGTTAAAGCAGCTTCACACAAAGAAAAATACTCCAACATCACTGTGGTTTGGTGGAGTGCAATCACTAGTATCATGGAGGACAACAGATTTATAGGTTCATAGGTGTTTACTAGGCTAAAGACCACAAGGGCCTTTTTAAGCCTAGCCATACATCCCAAATCTCTGACAAGTTCTGATACCCTTGATAAGTATAAGCTTGGGCCTGGGAGATGAACCATTTACAGGTTACCTGAGTCCATTAAAGACATAAGTGCCAAACTAGGGATGCATTTCTGGTTTCCCATCCAATTATTCAAGTTGCACTTGAATTGGGTTAGGCCAGAACTCTGCTTCACATGGATGGGGAGCCTGTTCCATAGAAAGGGTAGTCTCTGGGATACAAACCTATCTTTCCAGCAGATCCTATTTATATCACAGACAAGGTTTAAGTCTTTAGAATTGGTAATTCTGGTGCTGTTTGTTTTGTGGATATGCAGGAGGTTTATCAGAGTGGGGTCTGACAATGCCCTATATGTCAGGCATAGATTTCCCCTCAAAAGCCTGTAGGAGACATAATACAGGGATAGGGCCTTGAGGTGGTCTGCATAGGACATTTTACTTATGCTCTGTATTCTTTTAGTGAGGAACGTCTGTGGACATTCCACTTGTTGGATATGCCTGGGTAGGTACACATCAAAGGGGGCATTGGAATCAATGATATGTCTGATGAATGCTGAATACAGTGGAACAATGACTTCCTTGGACTTAGATGCCATACCTTTGTTTCTAAGTTGAGCAACATAGTATGATTTCCTCACCACTGTAGACACATGATGGTCAAAGGCTAGATTACTATCTATGTGTGTGTCCCTAAGTCCCTGACTACTGGGTCAACTCTAAGGGGTGTGTTGCCAATATGATAGTTACCAGGGATGGATGACTTCCAAAAGGATACTATTATGCATTTCTTGGCATTTAGTTTTAGTCCATGGCTCTGACACCAGTTGTTTGTCTGTGTTAGCCCCTCCTGGAGAACATTTGTGTCAGTGTGAGATTCAATGACAACTCCTAATTTGCAATCATCTGCAAAAATTAGTCAGCCAGAGACCACTGACATTGGCCTTGACATCTAAGAAGTAAATGCCAAAAAGGAGCAGTCCAAGGACTGATCCTTGAGGGACTCCACTTGTGTCTGGCCCCTCTATAGAGGTGGACTCCCCAATTCTAACTTCCAGGGTCCTGTCTGTAAGCCAGTTGGCAAGCTACCGGGTGACATACGGGTTTGTACCTAACCTCTTGAGTTTGTCAACAATGCCCGAGTGGGTTTATACCTTGGCCCGGTCAAGGTAGGCAGTGTGAAAGATTTTGCCCTCATCCATTGCTTTGGTGACCTTCTTGCAGAAGTCCACCAGGTTGAGTAGGCATGATCTGCTTTTGATGAAATCAAACCGGGATGGGTCCAGTGTCTGGAGGTTTACTATATCTCTATTGATCATCTCCATGATATTTCTTTCCATGGATTTACATATAAGACTAGTGAGACTTTTGAGTCTGTAGTCTCCATGGTCTGTACATGGCCCACCTTTGTGCAGAGGGATGACTGTTGCCCTTCTCCATTCATGAGGCAAGAAGCCTGTTCGGAGGCTACAGTTAAATAGTAATTCCAGAGGCCCTGATAAGTCATGTTTCATGCTATTTAGAAGGCATCCTGGGATATTGTCTGGGCCCATTGATGCAATGTTCTTGGTCTTAGAGAGAGCATTAAGGACCTGTTCCCTACTGATAGTAGGGGGGGAGTTATATTTGTTGATATTTCCTGAGGAAAGGTTGAGGGGGAGAGAGGGGTAAAGTTGGAGCTGACTTTATCAGCCATGAGGTTTGCTACATTTTCTGGCTAAGTATATGTAGCTTCATTTACAATGAGCTCTGTACCCAACTGTGTATTGCCTTTGAGATTTTGGACATAGCTAAAGAATGCTTTGTGGTTGCCCTTGGCCTGGGAGGTGAAATTTACCTCAAATTTGGCTTTGGTAGACTTTATTTGTCCTCTGAGTTGTTTGTTTAGTTTGATGAGAATGATTTTATCCTGCTGAGTACTGCACCTCCTAATGTTTGCCATGATTTTTCCCTCCTGTTATACAGCCTATTGGTGTTACGATTCCACCAGTGTGGCTTGTTTGAGTTAGTTCTGTACTTCTTCCTGGTGGGTACAGCTGCCTCCATGCAGCTACTAACATGCTTACACAGGGTTTCTGTGAATAGTTCTGCATAGGCAGCAGTGTTCTCAGGGTTTATGGGGGCTTGTAATTTTGCCAGGTTCTCACTTAATAGCAGGAGGTTAGCCTTAGAATAGTTCCTGAATATTCCAGGCTTAGCTGGGGATCCAGGTTTTATTTTTAGTTCAAAGGAGACCATTTTGCAGTCTGATCTGTATGCTTTTACACTTTTATTGCATTATAAGCAAACAAATAAATGAAAAAGGCTTACTAACCAATAAATGTCACACAATATAATTCCAGTAATGCATGATGTGTTAATAGATAATTTACATATTTCTGAAAAACAGATGCCATATGTATTAAAAAGTATCAGGTAATAGCTCAATATCCAGTATGTTCCCCACTGATACTATAATATCAAAATACTGTGAGTTCTATTCCCATACCAGGTGCTTGGATTCATTTTACAATACTGGCATTGTAGTGCAGCATAAGGGAAGCTGCTACATTACTTAGTGTGTTGTCCTGTATGTGAGACATTAAACTTAAGGTGTTACCTACCTGAGATGGTGATGGTTCAAAAGGATGTAAAAGATCCCATGGCACTTATACAAAAGTTAAAATAATGCATGCAACAATTTACATATTCAACATGTTACATACAATAATATACACATTGACATATATATTTGACTTGTATACATTTCATTTACATTTTTATCTATTCTTTCAAACTCTCTCTTATATTTACCTTCCTCTCTGTTGCCATTGCCAAAATTATAAATATTTTAGCACTATTACACAAATTCCACTGCTTATGGTACAGTATTCAATATTTTATTTCTTCATTTTTATTCCACTTTCTCTTACAAACTGCATGAATTGTCATACCCATATTAATATTGTTTAATTCTTCACATTTATATACAATATGCACTTTTCCATTAACTGTTTACTCTGTTACAATCAGTGAAGACAGTCATGCTCAGCTATTTCTTTAACATTCCATCCATCAACTATATATTTTCATTCGGTATGTACTTTCTATTGCATATGCCCTTTTGTGGTAAATTAATTAAATATATTTTCAATAAAAATCCTCCTACTCATATGTTATGAATTTCCTATCTTTTTCTTATCCTTTCTTTTTTAAGATCTAATTATTCATATCCATCTTCTAAATACAATTTCATCATTTTTATTGCATGTTTTCCTTTTCCACATTGTCTGTATCTACTAGTTACAAAACTATTTTACTGATTTTTTTTGCTTTTCTTCTTCACTTTGCCATCCTAACGCTCTCCCAATATGATTTATATTTCTCATAGGCATAATTATACAACTGTGCAGCTACATTCGCTGTGTGACTTTAGCACAAAAGTTTTATGTCATGGTGAATTTCACTATTTATTGCATTTTTCAGCCCCCCCCCCCCCACGTTATTCATTGTGGTGTAACTAAATATGCATGCGTTTAGAAACTTGATGTTCGGCAAAAGTTATTTATTTATTTTTTTATAATAACTTCACAGCACAAAAACTTTTAGAACAATGACTTTGGCAACAGAAAATAGAAAGGGTTAGCGCTAAACTTAGGGAGCCCATAAAAAGAAAAATAACCAAAGATCCAGTAGATGTGTTAGAGATATTTCAGAAATTTTATGAAAATCTGTAGATAGCAGAGAAATAAAGAAATCAAGAAAGAGCAGAAATGAAAATATTTATGGAAGAGTTAAGTATGCTAAGGTTAGAGATAGATGAGGCTCAATAAGTAACAGTCAAGACCGAAGGAGATGAGATAAAAACAGTGAGGTACAATCACTTTACAGGAATGTCTCCAGGAATAGATGGCATTCCTGTGGAAGTTTGGAAACTAGGAGGGAGGGAAAAGTGATAAAGATATGGAAGATTTTGTTTACCAGTATTTTAAAAGGAGGGGAAGCACCAACATTTTGGAAGAAAGCTGTGGTGGCTATAATACCTAAGGAGGGTAAAGACCCATCAGATCCAGCTTCATATACACCCATTTCAATTTTAAACCAGGACTATAAAGTATATATGTCTATAATAGCTGCATGAATGGCAAAGGCATTGTTAAATTGGTAGATATGGATCAATGTGGTTTGGTGGAGGGGAGGCAAACATTTGACAACATTAACAGAATAATCATGATTCAGAGGAAAGTAGAGTATAACAAATACTGCTGTTGTTGATGAGTCTTGATCCAAAGAAAGCATTTGACAGAATAAGCTGGAATGTTATGAGTTTGGCAATGGAAGCATTTGCATTTTCTGATACAATAATAAAGATAATTAAGAGGATTTGTTAGGGATTGTAGGCAAAAATTAAAGTGAGAGGGTTCTTGTCTGACAAGTTGCATCTGAACAGATGAACCATGCAAGGGTGTCTTCTTTCCTTTTGTTATTTGTTTTATATTGAAAGCCATTGCCAAAGACAATAAGGGACTCAGAAATTCAAGGATATAGTTAGTATGGTAATCAAGAAAAGTTGCCTTTATTTGCAGACAATATTATTTTATACGTGATAAAAAAAAAGAAAAGGACACCTCAGAGTGTTGTGGAACATCTTAAGACAGTTTCAAGTCTTTCTGAGATATAAAATTAGGAAAACAAAATAAAGTCTATAGCTATAAATTATGTATCCACCCAGGAATCAGTCCAGCAAGACCCATGATTATGGGGCCACAATAAAATGAAATGAGAAAATGGAAGCTCTTGTTTATGGATATGGATAGCAAGGTACCAGCTATAAAAATGTTTTAGTTCACTTAGTTTTATACACAGGTCAGGCATATTTTTCATTACTCTGGAGTTGTGGACAATAATTAATAAAGAGTTGAATGAATTTAACTGGGAGGAGAAGAGGGCAAGGGTCAAGTGAGATAAGTTAATCCTTTCAACAGAACAAGGTGGTTTAGGATTACCTGATTTAAAATAGTGTTTTAGAGCTACATAATTAACAGAAAGCTATAAATCAAAGTGGAAAGGGAGGATGATGAAAAGGGGGAAATTCAAGAAATAAGGAGAAAGTAGGATGTTGGATTCAGATTCTTAAGGAGAATAACAACAGCCATACTGAATATTTAAAAAAAATTAGAAAAAAAAATTACAAAAATTAATCAATACAAAAAGAGCAGCACCAAAGATATTTGAAGAGAAATACAGACAAAGGAATCTGGACATGGAAAACTTTACAATACAAAAAAAGAGGACAGAGAGGGAAAGTAGAAAAGGAGATTAGTAAAGGAGAAGTTAAAGAAATAGAAACTGATGTTACAGAGTACTTGTAAGTGAAGGATTCAGTGTAGAAAATCTAATTCAGGAGGCACCACAACAGGATAGAGCAATGAACATCCAAATTAAAGGAAGACCAGTGGAATGGGAAGCAATTGGTCAGGTGCCATATGAAGATATTTTGGAGTCTTCCACAGGAAACAGTTCTTGTCTTAATTGCTATAAAGCTGGACAGCAAGGGAAGGAACAGGAAACTGTGGAAACTCTGACATAGTCAATGTTGAGGAGTGATAGGCCAGGGAGTTCCCATATGACAGAGGAACAGATGATACAGAATGAAATTGAAGCGAATATGCCACAGGAAGTTGCTACAGAATTTTCTATAGAATGCCCGCAGGAAATGGAAAACAAAAAAAGTACCCTCAGTTTAGAAGAAAATAAGCTATGAGAAGAGTTGATTGATTTAGTAGATATAGATAGACATATTAAGATAAATGAAAGAAATAGACTATAGAAGGTCAATAAAACCCCAAAAGTCAGAAGTTTGATAAAACAAATGAACACAGTAATTAGGACTGTCCATAGAGATCCATGCGATATAACAGAAATAAACAGGATATATTACTGTGCAGTTAAATTAATAACTGATCCAGTTCTACCACAAGAACACAGGGTAGTGAGGGAAAGGAAGGGGAGAAATCGAATACCATCATGGAAGTATCGACTAGAGAAAACTATAAAGCAATTAAGACAAGAAGTGTCACTGTTAGAACAGTATAGAAGGGGGAACAGATCAACAAAAATACTTAGAAAGATAGATGTGATAAAAGCAATGTGCAGTATTAGAACAGATCAGGATCTATCAGTCACTGTCACAAATAACATACTAAAAATTTCAACACAGGTGGAAAAACTTAGAAGATACGCAGATAAATATAAAGGAAAAGTACAAAACGTATTGATGGCCCCCAAAAAGTTTTATAGAGAATTGGGAAACAAGGTAAAAGGAACTGAAAGACTGCCAAAAAAGAAGAAATAGATACATTTTGGAGAAGTATTTATGAAGATGCTGTGGAACATAACAAAGATGCTAGATGGATAGAAGAAGTAAAAAAAAGAATAAGAAGTTGAAAGGTACAGGATATGAAATGGGATGAAGTAACAGCCAGAGAGATTGAAACAAAGTAAAGAAAAGGCTATAACTGGAAAGCCACAGGCAAATGCAGTACCTAATTTTCGGTTAAAAATATTAACATCTTTGCACGAAGATTTAGCCATGAATATGAACTATTTGTATGCCTACTCCAAACAGACACTAATCTAGCTAACAACAGGAAAAACAATGTTCCTACTTAAGACTGAACCTGCAAGCTACACTAAAAATTATAGACCAATAACTTGCCTGTTGACAAAGCACAAAATATACATTGGAATTGATGCTGACAGAGTTTATAGTCATTTAGAAGAAAACTCAATTATGGCAATAGAAGAAAAGGGCAATAAAAGAGAGTCATATGGAACAAAAGATCATTTGTTGTTCAATATAGTCATAGTGGAGAACTGCAAAAAGGGGAAGAATCTAAGTATGGCATGGATTGACTACAAAAAAGCATTTGATAGTATCCCACATTCATGGATAAAAGAGTGCTTAAAAATGTATAAGATACATCCTGCACTGATCGACTGCATTACAGTGACCATGAAACAGTGGCAGACCACTTTGCAATTAAGCCATGATAAAGGAAAAATTATTATTCCATGGATAAAAATTCAAAGGGGGATATTCCAGGGTGACTCTCTGTCACTGCTGCTATTCTGCCTTGCCCTTAAGCCATTAAGGTATCTACTTAACAGCTTAGGCCATGGCTATAATTTGGCTCCTAGAAAACAAGAAAGTATAAAGACTTCTTATCTTCTCTTTGTCGATGATTTTGAATTGCATAGCTCATCAGATGAGGAACTGAAAGAACAACTGCAAGTTGTCAAAACTTTTTCAGATGATATAAGAATGTCATTTGGTCTTGATAAATGTGCAAAAGCAACCTTTAAAACAGGAAAACTGCAACACCAAGAAAACATCAGCATGGGATAAGAATGTGATATAAAAGAACTTGAGCAAGAGGGAGTGTGTGCAAAAGCAACCTTTAAAACAGGAAAACTGCAACACCAAGAAAACATCAGCATGGGATAAGAATGTGATATAAAAGAACTTGAGCAAGAGGGAGTGTATAAATATTTGGGAAATGATGAAGGATCAACAATAAAACATGAACAAATGTGAATAAAACTTGGGAAGGAATACTTTAGAAGACTTAAATTAATCCTGAAAACAGCGTTGACATCTAGGAACAAAATTCAAGCTACAAACCAATTTGCTCTTCTTGTCTTAACCTACAGTTTTGTGTGATTGACTGGCCCCAAAATATGTTTGATAGATTAGACAGGAAAACAAGAAGGATGCTCCATGTTCACCAAATGATTTATAAAAATCAGTGTTTACCAAAATTATATATTCCTGATTCTGAAGGAGGTATGGGCCTCCTTGAAATTGATTACATGTATAGATCTGTAATCGTGGGACTGCACACACATCTGCTGACCTCACAAGACCCAAATGTAGTGAAAGTTTTGAAACATGAGGAGAATAAATCTAAGATGACTTCTCTGCTTAATCTAGCAGAAGCATATCAGCATCAAGCAGGAATGAAAATCAAACAAAAAGCAGATAAAAATCAGGCAGCAACTGAATTGGCCAAAATACAAAAGAAAGAATATAAGTTGAAGGACCAGATGAGAAGGCAAGACATGTGGAAAATGTATAAATTTAGTTCCAAGTATAGAAAACTTGTGGAAGAACCTCATGATGATCAGGAACAAAAGCAGAAATGGTTAAGGAGTTGTGAATGCAAACCAAGAGATGAAAGGTTAATATTGGCGGCCCGAGATAGTGGGCTATATACACATTGGTTTATAAAGTCCATTGAACATGTGGAAGAAACAGATATTTGTAGGTTTTATAAAACAGAATTGGAAACAGTTGCACACCTCATTGTTGGTTGTGACATACTAATGGTACAAGCACTGTATAATGAAAGGCATAATAATGTGGCAAGGCTGTTGCACTGAGGATTGTGCAAATATTATGGTATTGAAGTGGCCGAAAAACACTGGAAATATGAGCCACAAAGCATCATAGAAAATGATGAAGTCACATGGAATCACCTATTACCAAGAGTTTAAAACATAGATGCTAGAAAACCAGATATAGTGGTCCATGAAAAGAAGACAAAAGTAGCATTGATCATGGAAATTGCTACACACAGTGACTATAGTGTCTTGCATATGAAGAGACACAAAGTCATAAATTATCAGGATTTGCAGGCAGAAATGAGACCAATGTGGAAGAAAGATGCCTAGGCAGTTCCAATAGTAGTAGGAGAAATGTGTCTTATAAAAAATAATCTACAGTTGTATTTAGATATGTCACTAATACATGTAACCCCATACAAATTGCAGCATTACTGGGCACATTGTGGGTGCTGCGAAGAACACTTCTGTCTGACATCAAAGATTGAAACAATACTAATTTCATGAACTTTAATCGTACTTTGACTTAGGAATGGGATCCATTCCTGTCATGGTATTAGGAAATCCAAAAGATTTGAAGAAATTAAAAGGGGAAACAATATTATATTCATAAAGTAGCAGAAAGTATTCTAAGAAGTAAGTCAACATGAATATGGAGAAAGGAGATTTTGCCAATAGGGATGACTGCTATTAACAGTACATAGAATAGGCAAGAGGGGACTTGAATTAATTGGCGAAAACTGGCAAAGGAACAAAGTTATTGGGAGCAAACAACTAGAGAGGGAAGGGTAACAGAATGGGAAGAAGCTAAGAAGACATTTGGACTGCAGGCTAGAGACTGCCTTCCCTATCAGGGATTTATATCAGAATATAGGCAAAGAGAAAAGGATAGGGGAAACCTAGGTGAAAGACCTGCTCTGATAGAGTTTTGAGTTTAATCTAGAACAGAAGCTGTTGTCAAAAATGGATAATTAGTAGGGCATATAAACTACTGCATGATAACTATAGGAATCAATCAGAAGAGGTTAGAAAACATTGAGAAGAGAGACTGGATAAGCAATTCACAAACAACAATGGGTAGACATTATATATGGTGCCCAAGTATGCAACAAAGTCTAAGGCATTTAGGATTTTTGCTTGGAAGTGTTTTCATAGGTATTTTTATACCTCAAGCAGACTCCAAATATTTTTTCTTATAGTAGATGGCAAATGCTAGAGGTGTGATGGGGAAGAAAGAGGAAACATATGTTTCGAAAGTGTAATGAGCTGGCAGACTTCAAAAATTCCCTACAAAGTGCTCTGTCAGAAATATTGGGTGAACAAATGGGTATAAATACGGACATTATTTTACAGGCTTTGAATTGTTTGAAAATAGTAAGGCCTTGTTAAGATTAATTCTGGTGGCTGCCAAAAAAGCAATTACTAGAAAATGGAAATCAAAGTCTAAACCAACTGTATTTAAAACACTGAATATTATAATGGAGATAAAAGAAATGTAAGTAGCATGTTTAGAAATGGGCCATAGCAAATTACAAAGAAAAAATGGAACTTGTGGGAACAATATATGTAGAATGATATTTTGGAGGAGGAATGAGATTTAAGGGAAGGCAGGAACTGAGTAACTTGTGCACTGTTGGACTGATGATAGTTATACAAGAAAACATATGTTGTGTATAATATTTCTAACTAAGAACATATTAATGTAGTTTGTTTTCTGTTATATAAATATATGTTTGCCTATGTCTTAAATGAGAATTCAATAAAGCTCTTAAAACATTATAAAGTACTTCCTCCAAAAAGGTAATTTTGTGCATAATTAGCAACTGTATACATTGCTGTTAACCTTACAATTCATTTATTTTATTCTTATAACATTATTCTGAACCCTAGCCTATTATCAATTCATCCAATATTTTGATGTTCTTGCCATTAAACAGCACTGATACTCCCAAACATCTTTCATACCCAGTCTATTTCTGTAATAGTATTCCATAGCTACTCAAATTGTTTTCCATGTTTTCTTTGCACTTTCTTATGTTTATAAAAACAATGCTATATTTCCTTTCATTACACTCACTTTGGTAATAATAATCTCACTTCAATAATTAAACTATTAATATTCAAAAATATACTTGAAAAATGCATACTTGAAAAGTTATCCCTTTTCGTTTCTTTTCATGTTTTCTTTTTTAAGATTTCATTCTTTTCTTGCAGTCTTGTTCCAACTGAGCCTCCATTACAAAACCATTTCATCTCATTACTTTCTTCTCCTTCCCTTTAACTTTCAGTTTGTTCACTTTCAAAAGTAACTGAATGCTATCCTCTTTCTCTTCGACGTTCTCTTCTTCTGTAATACTTCCATTAAACTTTTCATTTCATTTTTAATTAAATTCACACAGTCATTCGCATTTTCATTGTTTTGTCCTGCAATTTATTACATACTTCAATATTAAATATTTGTATTTCATTTCAGAGCTCCCATTTTCTTGTTTTTGCAAGTCACATTAAAACTGCAGATGTCTATACTTTATTTTATTTTTTTATTTATTTCCAAATTGTTTACCAGATAAGTCAGCTGGTCTGGAGTGTTTTACTCTAACTACAAGTCAATTTACACTCCTTTCCTGTCTGCCCTCTTCTTTCCCTACATTGATTACAATTTATATGGACAATTATTTGCCCTGTTATATACACTTACACAAACATGAGATCAGTTGCTCCAGTAATGTACTTTGCTCTTGCTTTCTTTTATAGTGCACACACTTGATAAATGGTATATTACACGTATCTTTATATTTAATATAGGCCATGCTTTATATTCGCTGTTTATAATAGGTATTTGGAATACCATTTGCAATTCAAAATTTTTTAAGTACTGTTCCAAGTCAATTTGCTCAACATCATCTTTCCTGAACTGTATCCACAACTTATTTATTTTCACATGAGCAGTCATACTTATTATAATGAAATCATGCCATAACCTCTTATCTGTATGCCTTGCAAACCTTTCTACAAAGACTGCATGACACTTCATGGGTGTCAAAAGTTATATCTGCACAAGTTTGCGCACTAAGATGCATTACTGAATTTATGTGTAAAACAGCAAAACATAGCAGCTTATCTAGAGTATGTCACTATACATATCTTCTAGTATTCTTTCCTTCATTTATCCTTTGAAATTCTTTAATTTACCTTTTTCTTAAGCTGCATATGCATAGAGTTTTGGCATTCCATCACATCTATACATATTCTCAGCATCATTATGCCTTTTACAGCAACTGGAACTAAAACTATGAAGCATGTCCACTGAAATTAATACTGAAAAATGAATGTTATTTGACTTTCATACCCAGTGGAAACTTCACATCAACCATCTTGCTCCTTGTCACATCCATTCCTTCTTCTGGCCCACTTTTCAAAAGCATGTTTTCAGAATATCATCATTTAAACAAACCACTTGACAAAGAACTCACAGCTTGTATTTGCAATTTCAGTATCTGCTAAGCATTGCTCTCACTTGACTTCCAACTCTTCTTCAGTCTCCACTTTCTTAGTACATCACAGCAGCATTTTCTCCATTTAAAAAATTAAGAGAATGTCCACATTGTCCTGGCCAAATCTCCTCTAGTCCGTATGAATGCCATCTTGAGTGTCTCCCCTAAAAAAGATGCTACAGATGTAGTGGGACTAACTGGGTCAACAGAATATAAAATAAAAAATAAAGACACAAAAATAAATAAAAATTAATGCATTTACATATGCTTCCATCAGTTGAGTGGAATAAGTAAATGGTAAAGGAATATTATACTGATTACAAAAAAATGTGTGGTGAGGCACAGTAATATGCCTGTTTGCATATTATGATCTTAAGTATCCATACTCACCCCACCGTTGTTTTCAGTCTTTATTTAAAAAATACTCTCAAACCTCCTTAACCTTGCCACCACTCTTTATGCAGATGACATGGTTATCCTTCAACCCTTTCCCTCACATTCACCTATTCAAACCCAGGTTCGGTCTGACCTCCACTCCCTTAGGTCTTGGCTAAACATCCAAAAGCTACTGCTAAAGCCTTCCAAAGTGTGATATTTGGAACCTCACAAAAGCTAAAAAAAAATCAGAAAAATCTCAACATCACAGATCTCAATGGCTCAGCAATAGAAACAACCACATCCTTAAATATTTAGGTTTATGGCTAGACTAGTCACTTACTTCCAAAGCCCATCAAAAATGCCAAGAAAAAGATCAGTTATATTTTATTCTGGTCCTGGAAACTATCTCTCTTTCTTTTCAGTACAGCTAGAGCTGCAAATACAGGCTCCCCCATCATAGTCACAGCCTCTAAAAAACTCATCCACTCTATAGTACATTGATAACAGAAGCTGGCAATTCATTTTTCAATGCCCCCCCCCCCCAGAATACAACTTCACCACCCTCTCCAAAGCCAGATGACTAGCAGTCTCCTACAAAGACAAGATACTAATAGGGTTTTTCTTCTTTTCAAACTACTTCAGCCAGGTGCTTTATCCCCCAGACAGCTTGCACCCAGTGCAACCATCCCCTTTCCCAGCACTGTACATAAAAAAACCAACAGAACAACCATGACATAGGTAACTTCTTTATTAAAAAAACAGTGTAAGAAACTTCTCTGTGTGGAAGATTTTCAGTCCATATATCTCTAGTTAGTCAAAGTATATTAATCAGATCAGACAATAGTAGTAGAAGTAGCGAACTTAAACTTGTCTTAAGTAAAAAAAAAAATAAAAAAATATATAATTGTACAGAATGACTAAGTATTCGAAAGTAATCCAAGCAAGGAAGGCAGTTGGTTTCCCATTGAAAATCCTTTATTAAGTACACAGACAAGCGATCCAAGTAAAATAAAAACAGAGTAATAGTTTCCTCACAAGCTTTCTAAATATATATATATATATATATATATATATATATATATATATATATATATTTTCTATCAGACAAGGGAGTGGTTTATTGTGCTGTAAAACAAAGTGTTATTGGTACACATGTTAAATTCACATCCCTTCCCCCATCAGTGTGACATTCAAGCTGGTCCTGCCCTACTTAGTAGCTATCATAATAATATAACGATTGTGTACTTTAAATAAAATTTATAATGATGTGGTACCTCTTATTTAACCAGCTTATTAAGTAGATCATTAAGTCTGTGATTTTATCCAAGACAATATACTTCATGGCTGGAAATATATCAACCTTAGTCTATTTGGCAAAAAAAATTATATATAAATATATAAACTTTGCATGTAAAAAAAATCAATTGTAAAAATCATACTCTATTTTCATAACCTAGTGTTAACAAAGATTGCTTTCATCCTTCTAGACTTCTTCAGGTCTGTGTACAAGAACCCTAAAAACTATCTATAAAAATATTATTGTATAATTAGTTAGCATTGTTATTACATATCATTTTGAATAAAGTGGAAAAAAGAACCAGAAAAAGAAAAAACGAATAAAAAAAAATGTATGATGATGGAAAAAAAATATACACTTAAATTATAACTGATTTAAAATGCTATTTAAAACCAACTGGTAGAATAAAATAAAATAATATTTGTCATGTAAACAATGTGGCAGTTTTCCAAGTTCCAGTACACTTTTAATTGAACAGTAGTAGTTTAGTCCAGGCTTCCTAAAAGAGTTCAGCTTTAATTGCCACATGCGTTCATGTTTCTCCAGAATGTTTTGTCTGTAATCTCCTCCGGTAATGTTATGGCAGAACACTTTCTAACAAATCTGCTAACCCATACATGTTGCTCCACAGTAATCAAACCTTCATATTCCATTTGCAGAAAACCTCATAGCCTGTATTTGTGTTGCACATGTGCCCAGCTGCATCAGTCCTCATTCCACTTCAATTGCTCCCAGAAAATTACTTCCATCTTCTTATCTCTCCAGAGTTTCAGACCTCTCTATTCTGATAGCCTCAACCTGCTTCCCCCCTGTAGGCACCAACTTATTTACTCAAGAATCAACTTCTTACCTACTTCGCAGGGTATTCTTAAAACGTACATGCTGTATCATTACGTGTGATTGTTCAACTCTCTTGTGATACAACACTCAAAAGGCATATTTATCAAATGTATCATCCTCTTTTATCAATATCGCAAGAGGTATATGCATCACAGTTTCATACTGATAACAAATACAAGTCTTAAGTTACAAAGCATTATAAGTATGCCTTGAGATTGGTACATTTAATCTACTCCATGCTTCTGGCAGCATTAATTATCATAAATGACAAAAAATGACAAAAAGGACTGCCTTCTAAGACCATTGTCAGAATAGTCTTATTTGTATACTTAATTAATGTATCATATATTATTCTTCATTTGCCTACTTCCCAGACACAATCATGAATCGTATTAGTTACTGATTTCAAAATACTCCTGAGTTTCTCAGTTGAGAATGCCTGAAATATATACAACAGCAGAAGTAAAACAAAGAAATGTATCACTGCACCCACTAATCCATCTTGAAACCTACAATTTTCCATATCCTGAAGTCCTACTTTAATTTATTTAAATTCTCATGTTCTACTTACAGATTTATCTAGACAAATTCCTAAACGTCTGACATAGTCTCCTATCCATAAAGACAATACTTTTTTATTTATTTATTTATTTACATTTGTTGACCGGGAGTGTCCGACTGGACGTAGGTCCATTTTCAGCGGAGGCCCTGGGAGAAAAGCTCCACAGTTAAAATAAATAGATAGTAGTTACATTGGATTACATAGCGATTAACAATTTAACATAGCAATTACTTACAACATATTTATAGATGAAGAACATAGTACATCAGTAGACAACTAGAATCTTTATCTGTGAAGTACATAACAGACATTAAGAAATGTTACAATAAGAAGTTCCTGCTGTATAATAAGTACTAGGCTTATGAGCATCTGAGCTTGCTGTAATCAAGGTAGTTAGTGGAGTGGAAAGAAAGGTAGTGGTTGGATGGGGTGGGTGATATTAGAGTGGGAGTTGCAAGGGCATAGCCAGCATGTTTTTAAGTGTGCTTTTAGTAAAGTTTTGAAGTGGGTGCATGATGGTATGGAGGTAATTGTGGGTGGGAGGGAGTTCCATAATTTGGCTATGGTGCAAGAGAATAGTGCTTCACCAGCAGAGTTATTGGCTTTAGTGATCTGCAAGTGATTTTTGTTGCTGGATCTTAGTGGTCTGGTGGTGCGATAGGGTTGGAGTAGATTCTGGAGGGATGGGACATTTAGTGGATGGTTTACTAGTTTGTTGGCGAGTGAGAGTTGATACCATTGAAGGAGGTGAGGGAGTTCAAGCCAACACATTTCAGCAAGTGAGAGACAGTGGTGACTACGGTAGGATGCCCCTGTGGCGAATTTGGCGATTTTGTTGTAGCAGGTCTCTAGCTTGTTTAGATCGCATTGCCTTAGGTTGGTATATATTGGAGAGGCATAAAGTAGGGTGGAGATAAGGTGGGAATTTGCTATTGAAATCTTTGCTGCTTTGGTGAGAAGTTGCTTATTTCTGTATAATGCTCCTAGTTTTTTGTGGACTTTTTTATGGTCATGGATATGTGAATGTCAAATTTTAGTTTATTGTCTATTTCCACTCCTAGCAATTTGGTGTGTTCAGTTGGGTATATAGTGGTGTTGTCTTTTGCTGTGATGTTAAAGTGGGAGTTGTTTTGAGTATGTTTGGTGGGTTTGAAGATGAGTAGTTTAGTTTTGTTTGGGTTGAGTATTAATTGGGCATCAGATAACCACGTTTCAAGAGAGGAAAAGGCTTCCTGTGTGACTTTTTGCAGTTTGGGTAGGGACTGGGCTGAGCAGATGATGGTTGAGTCATCTGCGTATTGTATGAGAGTGCCATGTTTGGTGGCAGAGGCTAGATTGTTGGTGAAAACAGAGAAGAGTAGGTGTCCAAGGATGGATCCTTGGGGAACCCCTATGGAGACAGGTAGCTGGGGAGATATGTCATTCTGCCATACAACAGATTGTTGGCGTTCAGACAGGTAACTCTGAAACCAGTTGGTGACTGATTGAGAGAAGGATAGGTTATTGAGGACAGAGATGAGTTATTTGTGTGGGACCATGTCAAATGCTTTAGATAGGTCTAGGAAAGTAGCAGAGGAGAGATAGCCATTGTTTTTCTTTAGTAACATTGTTTTACTTTAGTAACATTAAGAAAGTGGAATAGCTTTTTGCCACTTCAATCATTTCCTTTTTTGCTTTGTTTATTTTACAAACAGAGAGCTTTCCAAATTCATTGATCATTTGACATAACCTACCAATATCCTTGCCTGGGTCAGTCAGGTATAACAAGACATCATCAACAAACAATATATTTAAATTTTTTTATGATTTGATTTATAGCCCTGTAACATGGATCTTCTAACCAATATAGCTAGTGGCTCTAAATACTATGAAAAAATACAGGAGCTTGGCCTTTCTCTTTTTTCTGGTACTCCAATAATTTGAATATTCTTTCTGTGAGCCTTCCCTTCAATACCAGTTTGCCCCCCTTTTAATATTTTGAATGTTGACACACATTTATACTTCTCTTTCAAGTCAATAGTTTCTTTCCATAATTCTTCAGTATTGTCTGTTTGCAAATCCTTTGCCTCCACTATCTCTGGACCGATGAAGAGCAACAGTTGCTTATGAATTTGGTCAGTGACCCTACAGTCAGGTTTATGAAGCCTAACAAAGGTAGTGGAGTGGTAATAATGGATAGGGTTGACTATTTTGATGGAATTAACTCATTATTGTTGGATGAAGCATATGAGGAAAGCTCATTAAGTGAAATCAAAGTGTCCTATAGGAAGATAGATTTATTGTTGTATGACATGTTGTACCAGGCCCAGATCGATGAAAATGAATATTACTATAACGAAATGAGCATCCCAGGGTATCCAATATTTTTGGGATACCAAAAATACACAAGGGCCTAAGAAATCCAAAAATTAGTCCCATTGTGGATTGTAAAAGGTCAAATACCTATTTTATTAGTAAATAATTAGATCAAAATATGCAGAAAAGTTTGGTCATCTTTAACTACATCAGTAAGGACTCGAGGGAGTTTTTGAATAAATTAAATGGGATTGATGTAGCACCTGAGTTAATTTTGGTAACTATTGATGTCGTTAATCTTTTTTCCGTGATCCCTCATGAGGAAGGTTTATGCTGGTTGGAACAGCTTAATAAAACCAATATTTTCCAACAGGATGAGGTGAATAAATTTGTTGCACTAATGGAGGTTGTATTAAAGAACAACTACATATATTTCAAAGGGCAATATTACAAACAAATAAAGGGGGTGGCAATGGGGGCGGCTTGCGACCCATATTTGCCAACCTGATTATGTCCTATTGGGAACAGGAGTATTTAATGAAAACCTCATATGTGTCCCATAAAGTGCATTACACTAGATTTCTGGATGATCTTTTCCTTATTTGGAAGGGTACTGAGGAAAGTCTGAACGTGTTTCTTGTGTGGATTAATGGAACTGTGCAATTTTTGAAATTTACACATGAATACAACAAGGAAAAGATTAGTTAATTAGATGTGGAATTGGAAATTGATCAGCTAAACAAGAGGTTTATTACTAGAATTCATAGGAAGATTACCTTTTCCAATTCCTATCTGGATTATGGTAGCTGGCAATCACACCATCAAAAGAAGTCAGTTGTTAAAGGTCAGTTGGTGCGGGCTGCCAGAATGGTTAGTCTGTATGATGATTTCCTGGTGGAAATAGAATTAATTATACAAATGTTCAGGCAAAGAGGGTACTCAGAGGGCCTTTTAAATTAGGTCAGGGTTGAAGTGTTGAATAAGCATGAACAAGATACATATAGGTCTATTATAGGCAACAGATTTTTGGGATGTAGTAGAAGGGCAAACAATGAAGATAACCCAAGTTCAACCTTGATTATTACCTATAATGGGGTGGCAAACACCACCATTGAGGTTATTAAAGCGAATTGGGAGATTTTACAGTTTGATGGTAATATTGCACATAAGGTAGGAAAGGGCCCTAGGTTTGTGTTTAGGAAGGACAGATCCCTAAAGAACATCTTGGAGGGTGTGAAAAAGGATGAAAAAACTAATAGACAGATTAGGAATCACAAATGTATATTGTCCCTTCATATTTGAGACTAAGGAAAAGTTCAGAATTAATGGGAAGGTTCTTAACATCCAAGGGCACTATAATTGTAACAGCTGTAATGTCATTTATATGGCCAGATGTGAAAACTGTCCCATATTTTATATAGGCAAAACATCTAGGAAATTTAAAGTCATTATTGGTGAGCATTTGGGGGACATTAGTCACTGTAGAATCACCAGTGCCCTGTATAGACACTTGCAGGAACATCAGGGCCGCCAATTTAAATTTTTGGTGGTTCAACAATTACTTAAAGATGAGCAGGGAGGTATATTGGATGTTCATTTGGATGTAATGGAACTGAGGTGGCAATTGTATTTAAATGCCTCTCAGTATCCAGACGTCAATGAAATGATAAGTATATCTAGTGTTTTAAAAATGGACCACATCTTAGGCTAACTAAACTAATTTATTACTGTGTAGAATTCAGTGTTTACATTTTCATACATTTTTAAGATTTTTTATTGCTGTTTTTTACTGCTATTTTTATAGAGAATTTTAAGTTTGTAGATGGAATATGATTAGGTTAAATCAACTGTATTAGTGTTGAATTTGTTTTGATAATTAATGTGTGTTTTTTAATTTCAGTTGTTGTTCAATTGAAGCTTGACTGATTAATTGGGGAGGGTATATAAATGGCTGGGTGTTGTGTGCATAATGGTCTGATGAAGTCTCTTTAGTGGACAGGAAAGCGCTCAACTCGAATAAAGTGGTTGTCCCATTTGGATTTGTTTTTCTTCTCGCTGGCTTTTGGATTTATTGCTTTTTTTTTCTCCACTATCTCTATGTCATCTACTTTATCCTGTGTAATATAAGCAGAAAGTTATAAACTTACTTTATCTCATTATGAAAAGCATCTTTGAGATCATTGCAGAGCTTTTCCATGATTGCCACATCTTGATTGTTTAACTTATGATCAAAATTTTCTGCAGCATTTTCATTCTTTACCATATGCATTGTATTGCAATTGACAGGCATGAGCCTTTGCATTGCTTATCTGCCTTACTTTTTTTTCTGCCGGTTCAAGTAATGAAATATAGCACTCCATTTTTTCATCTACTTTAAATGGAAAAAAAACTTAGCTAACATATAATTGAAGAATGCTCCTTTTGTAATATATCTCAGCAAAGGGGAAACATATCTAGACACTACAGTACTATTACTGGAAGCAATGCAACTTTTTGTAGGTGTGTGGTGATGATAGCAAAATGGACCATATTACTAGATAATAGATCATAAACACATTGTTTCAAATATTGTAGAGTTCAGAATATGGGTCTCAATTGCCCCTGATTTTGCAGAGCATCCCTCATTTTGCTTAATATTTTGTCCTGTCCCTAGCAAAATTTATACTTTTTTAAAAAATAAAACCACAACAGGCACCCAAAGAGGCAGAAGGTAATAATAAAACACGAGCCTGTAGGTATAAGCAGCAGCAGGTTTAATCACATAAACGCCACACAATACAAAGCATTTTCATCCACCAGACTTCCTCAGATGTAAAATGAAAGAATGAAGGCTGTGCCTGCTTATATACCCCTCCCAATCTAATTAGTAATTAAAACAATTGTTTAATTGACACCAATAAAATCCTGTAACTAAAATATTTGTGACAACCTACCAACTTGCCACAAATACAGATGAAAGTAGATAAAAACATGCACATTTTTAAAAGAACTTTAAAATAAATATATAAATACTAAAACCATCACAATGTGTTGGACAGATAAATAAACTTGAATCAAAAACCAACAAAAGGAACTTGCAAAACAATATATATACTTATTTTATAGTTATTTTATAGTTTTGCAGCTCTCATTTTTAAAAAGGGGGCACTAGAGGTGAGGCTACATTACAGAAGGGAGCTGCAACTAAATTTTGTTACAGTCATTTGGCATTGAATTCCCAGAACCAAGGACCGAATGGACATTCCTCCCTTTTAGGGGAATGTGGTGTTCAGGGACATGCTCCTGTGGAAATGACTGATAGTATGGCTAATGGTGACAATGGAGTGCACGAGTGGACGGACTCTTCCTCTTTGGCTTCATGGCTTGTTAGTTACAAGTCTTTTTCCAGTTACCAAGGTACTGATAATAACTTAATATTTAATGACCAGGATGTTGAGAAAGACAGTGAAGTATCTTATAGAGCCAATATTAAAAAACTCACTGATTTAATTTACAAACATAAAACTCTGGGTATTGACAATTGTTACTTGCATGACTGTATTAAAAGGGGTATAGTACCCAAAGGATTGCATTTTTATAAGTTTCCGAACAATGTAGTGGAAGGCTCCCCCTTTCACGAAGAATTGTTGAGTATTTTTGACCGTAGTGGTTTTGAAGTCATGAAAGCCCTGATTAAAGAAAATGAAAGGATTACGGGGCAAGTATATCAGGAGATAGAATACATTAATGAAGTAGTGACCAATGATCTTATCATTAATGAAGTAGTGACCAATGATCTTATCATTAATGAAGTAGTGACCAGTGATCTTATCATTAATGAAGTGGTGACCAATGATCTTATCATTAATGAAGTAGTGACCAATGGTCTTATCATTAATGAAGTAGTGACCAATGATCTTATCATTAATGAAGTGGTGACCAATAATCTTATCATTAATGAAGTAGTGACCAATGATCTTATCATTAATGAAGTAGTGACCAATGGTCTTATCATTAATGAAGTAGTGACCAATGATCTTATCATTAATGAAGTGGTGACCAATGATCTTATCATTAATGAAGTGGTGACCAATAATCTTATCATTAATGAAGTGGTGACCAATGGTCTTATCATTAATGAAGTAGTAACCAATGGTCTTATCATTAATGAAGTAGTGACCAATGATCTTATCATTAATGAAGTGGTGACCAATGATCTTATCATTAATGAAGTGGTGACCAATAATCTTATCATTAATGAAGTGGTGACCAATGATCTTATCATTAATGAAGTAGTGACCAATGATCTTATGTTTTCTGTTGAAAATGAGAAGAGAAAATATTTTATTATTAAGCAACAGGTGGAAGAAAAATGTCATCTTATTTTTAAAAGGAAGTGTGGCACAATAGATAGGGATTTGAGGGATTACAGACAGAAAAAAGCATACCCATACCCTAAAAATGACAAATTTGGTCGAAAAAATAATTTTTTTGATAAATCTGGACCACAACACAGTACTTATTCCTCTTCTTTTCCTCCAGGGGGACACAATGCCTGGGACTCTATGGACCATAGAGTGATCTACAGTGATTCAGGGATGGGGGAACATCAGGATTCAAACAATACTGAATTCCCTGAACTTAGGAGATCAGATAGGTTAAGGCATAAATCCCCTGTGCGGTATTTTTACAGGGGTCCCCCAAATGGCACGAGATAAATAAGAGTGGTAGCCAGGAAGGGGGACTAGCCAACATGTTGGACCAGTGGAGTACAGGGAATATTACTGTGGATGGACCATGTCACACCCTACATGACTTTAAAATTTACAATTACAGCAGTGAGGAGATTGACAGGAAACATTTTCTTTTATTTTCAAAAGGTTTTAAATTCATCCCCTCTACAGGGGGTAATTTAGTGGACAGCTTAATAGACTTGAGGATTTTTCTACGGAAAAAGAATTTAGATATTATGTTTCAGGGGCAACAGGATGGTGGTACTAATAGTGGTATTAGAAGACCTAGTACTTATAATCCCCCTATACACCCCCAGCTAAAAAACTTTGAAAGGGAGGTCGAAGAAGAAATCAGGAATGTTTATAGGGGTGGATGGCATGGTAAATTTAACATGACTAGAGAAGAAAAGGTACTTCTCAAATCCATTCAAGAAAATAGATACCTGAGGGTGATGCAACCCGACATAGGTGGAGGGGTAGTCTTCATGGACAGTATTTTGTATTCCAGTAAGATGATGGATATGCTTAATGATACCAACAGGTATGTTAGGGTATCCAAGAATGAGATTAACTTAGCATACCGTAAGATTGATTTGGTTTTACAGGACATGCTGAATGACAATTTGTTAAACCAGGACATTTTTAAGTATCTCAGTGTGGACAGACCCCCTGCTATTTTCGGGATACCCAAGGTACATAAAAGTGTGGAGGATCCACCCCTGAGACCCATTGTGGCAGCCAATGGCTCTAAAACCCATCCGTTGGCCAACTTTTTGGATATAAAATTAAAATATATTTGGGTTAGGGACAATGGTATACTTAAGGACTCCTGGGAATTTCTGAGAAGTATTAATAGCAACATGTATTCAGATTTTTTAATATTTGTAACCCTTGATATTCAGGATTTATTTAATGTGGTTCCACATTCTACAGGGTCAGTATGGTTCCAGGATGCCATTCACCAACATGGAAGACTTGACCACAATACTTTTCTGGTTTATACAGAGTTGATGGATTTGGTATTGAAACACAACTTTATATTTTTTGAGGGTGAGTTGTTTAAACAGATCCAGGGAGTGGCCATGGGGGCAAGTTGTGCCCCTACTTATGCCAACATTGTGCTCATGGTTTGGGAAGAGAAGTTTGTGTTCCAGTCTGAATATACACAATATTGGGTATATTACAAACATTACCTGGATGATATTTGCATTTTTTGGAAAGGTAGTATGGAAAAGTTAACAGACTTCATTGACTATCTAAACCATACCACTAATTTTTTGAAATTTACTTCCTATATTACACATGACTATATGAACTTTCTGGACGTCACTATTAAAAAAGATGTCCTAGGGGAGCAGTTTACATCTAATGTATATAGAAAGGATAATTTTCTAACTCATACCTATATTTCACTAGTTCCCATCCATTTAAACAGAAGAGAAGTATTATCAAGGGACAATTTGTCCGTAGTTGTAGGATGACCTCTTTGGACTCGGACTTCGAAGACGAAAGTCAGAGAGTCAAAGAAATGTTTATATCTAGGAAGTATCCTAACTTCTTAATTGATGAGGTTTTGGAGGAAGTAAAGAATGGGAGAAAGGATAGGTTTGCCCCTATTTTGGGAACAGGAGATACAAGTGTGATAGTACCAATAAATGTGCAGGGTACCACACAACAACCAGGGGTGACGTTACCAGGGATGAAATCAAGAAAGCTTGGGGGTAACTATGTGAAGTTTTATAATCAGAATACCTCTAGGGTTAAAAACATTATTACTCAACACTGGAGCAGGTTTAGGTGTTATTCAGAGTTGGACGTTTTGTTTACCAACACCCTAGGATTTACATATAAAAAAGGCAGGAACCTCAAAGATTTGCTGGAGCATAATGGTTCTATTGTTTCATGTAAGAAATTGGGAACCTACAAATGTGGGGCATGTGCCCAATGCCCATATACACTTAGACAGGATTCTGTATACATCCTGTCAAGAGACCATCAGATTCAGAGTAGTAGTTTTTCCAACTGTAATAGTGAAGGCTTGATTTATTTAGCCCTATGTAAAACCTGTTGTGCATTTTACATTGGAAAAACTACTCGTAAACTCAAAAGGAGGATTTATGAGCATTTATATGCTATTAGAGTCGAAGATATTAAAAATGCCTTGTTTAAACATACACTGACATGCCCCCAAGCAAAATGGGGCTTCTTTGTTGTAGAGAAGGTGCAATGTGATGTGAGGGTGGGCCCATGGGAAAATAGGATAGAGGTGAGAGAAATATTTTGGCAGTTGTTATTGGAAGCCAATAGATTCCCAGGGCTGAATGAATACATATCCATTGCCCCTATTTTAAAAATGAGAGCTGCAAAACTATAAAATAACTATAAAATAAGTATATATATTGTTTTGCAAGTTCCTTTTGTTGGTTTTTGATTCAAGTTTATTTATCTGTCCAACACATTGTGATGGTTTTAATATTTATATATTTATTTTAAAGTTCTTTTAAAAATGTGCATGTTTTTATCTACTTTCATCTGTATTTGTGGCAAGTTGGTAGGTTGTCACGAATATTTTAGTTACAGGATTTTATTGGTGTCAATTAAACAATTGCTTTAATTACTAATTAGATTGGGAGGGGTATATAAGCAGGCACAGCCTTCATTCTTTCATTTTACATCTGAGGAAATCTGGTGGACAAAAACGCTTTGTATTGTGTGGCGTTTATGTGATTAAACCTGCTGCTGCTTACACCTACAAGCTCGTGTTTTATTATTACCTTCTGCCTCTTTGGGTGCCTGTTGTGGTTTTATTGGTTCCTGGTTCTGTGGCACCCTTTCCTTGGAGTTTTTGGATTTTTTAAAAAATACTTGTAATCATGTAAGCCCACTGGACACAAATGGGTTTTTTAGGGCAAACATTGGTGCACTGTCTGGTTATGTGATTTTCTCAAAGTCACATAGTAACCAAATAGATGTGAAGGAATCAAACCCTGTATCCTGGACTCATAGTCTGCTTTAGGAAAGCAGTGTGTTCTTAGATCAGAGGCTTAATTCTCTGCACTATCACACTTTCTCATAAATCACTGAGGAGTATAGTCAGTCAATAATGTCAGACAGAGAATCATACTTTGTATTTTTCAGAAAATGCATGTTGATTCAAAATAAGCTGTTCTATAAAATTTCTAATGAAATCAGAATAATATTTTAAAATTATCTCTGATTTTGGGACTTGGTTTTCCCATTATTTCTGGCATTTCCCCCTGATTCTTGAGCAAAATCATGTTAAAAATGCCTACTGCATTTGTACCATGTGATGGTATTATTTTGACAAATTTCTTATAAGTAACAGTATTAACCCTTTGTACCACATCTTTCAGGAAGGACAGCAGTGAAAAATGTGTTCACAATTCAGATATGACAGCAAAACAACCAGTGCTGTATAAATGGTAGGTACCAGAGGTATTATGAGGGTCATTGCACATATAAAATGGTAATATCACTATAGTGAATGTCCACCATGCATTGTAGTAAAATACTGTGGACTTTGGTCTTTAGACATGAAGGTAGCAGTAACAGCAACATTCTTTCCCTCATGACTGATGGCAAAAATGATAGCCTCAGTCTACCTTCATATCACACCATGTTCCCATATTGCAAATGACTGTGCCTCATAGTTTGCCATAACATTAATGTCACTAACATGAGCCAACTCAGTTTGCTTTAACAATTTAAAGCCTGCTGTTGGTCTTTGTAATATATGTACATTTGTATTTATTAATTTATTTAAACTGAATTAGTAAAATAATTAGTTTTTGTTTTGGAAAATATATCAAAGTCTATATGTTTGAAGAGAGTTCAATATACAATAGGAAAAGGTAGTGAAATAATTTTAAACTCTTATGCATTAAAAGTAAAATATAATTGAGGTACAGGGATGAATACCTGACTGCAATCCAGGTGACCCAACTTTAATTATTAGCTTCAGTGCTAAAGATGTTGGGCTGGGAGGGGTGGATTGAGTAGCCCTGTTCATTTGGCCATATCAGGAGGAGGGCTGTGAATTTTCTTACAGCAGAGTACTTTCTAGTGGAGACCAATGAGTATTCCCCAGTTGTGAGCAAGCCATGACTCATGGTAGCATGGATAATTTGAGTAGGTGTTCCACATTCTCCATACCTCAACAAAAATCACAAAAACGAGCCATAAAGATGATAGAGTAGACAACTGAGGATAAGAAAGAAATTGCGTATTGTTATTATTATGCAAGAAGCCCAGAATTTCCAGACAGAAGATATACAAAAAGATTAAGAGAGAAATTAGAGGAAAGAAAAATACATCCGCAAGAAAAACTGTCAGAAGCTTCAAATAAAAATGTTTGTTAATAAAACAGATTTATAAAAAATATTATACAGACCAAGAAACCTTGGTCCATTTGGAAAAGGAAGCAACTGAGAAAGTGCAAAAATATAAAGAACAAAACCTAGAGACTTTTGAAAAGTATAAAAAAGAAACATGGACATGGAAAATAAAGAGGGATCTGATATGGTGCAATATTTATGCAAAGGAGAAAGCCAAATTAATCAACACAAAAAGGCAGCCTCAAAGATATTCAAAGAGGCAAATGCATCCAGATGTGGAAACTTTTACAATAAAAAAATAAGAGCACAAAGATGGAATGTAGAACAGAAGATTAGTAAAACAGTAGTTAAAAAATAGAAGTTGAAGTTATGGAATACTCACATAGTGAAGGATTTAGTGTAGAAAGTGTAAAGAGCAACACCAAAGATATTTGAAGAGAAATACAAGCAAAGGTATCCAGACATGAAAAATCTTACAATACAAAAAAATAAGAAAACAAAGATGAAAAATAGAAAAGAGGATTAGTAATTGAGAAGCTAATGAAAAAGACCCCCGGATTTACTAATGTAGTCCTGCACGGAAGCGGCAGTTTAGGAGGAGGACGGCAGCGCGCCATGCATATTAATGAAGGCGTGCTGCCTGACCTCCTAATCCTACACGGAGTGTGGACAAGTGCAGGGGGCATGTCTGAGAGCAGAACTCTCAGAATGAACACGCCCCTGCAAAGTAGAACAGCAGAAACTGTAAATAAATGAGCAAGACCACTCATAGGTGTCCGCATATCCCCAACAACAGTCCCCCATGTGTACAACAGCAACAGGACATAAAAATAAAAAGAGGAAACCCCTTTATTTTTTTTTAAACCACGAGTACAGCTAACCGTAGGTGCACAGGTGTGCCCATCGCTTAGCTACTGTTAAAGCAGCTGAAAAGGCTGAAGAGGATAACAAGGAATATATATGCAAATGAAGCAGCATAGCAATAGTGTAGTGGTTAGAGCATCTGCCTAATGAACAGGCATTCCCGGTTCGAGTCCCACTGCAGCACATATCATTTTCTATGTGAAATCTGTATATGAACATATTTTTACATCTTTTTGCTGTATAACCTACTAAATAACATTTAAATGTGAGTTGGAGTACTGCATTAAATGCACATCTGAAGTGTCAGTGTCATAATGAATAAGGCACTAGTAAGCAGCTTTAAGCACAAATAAGCAGTAGTAAGCATATATAAGCACTAGTAAGCATGTTTAAGCATGTTTGTGTGGGGGTAAGCATTGTCTATACAGATTAAGCAAAGTAGAAGCTAACTGAGTGTAAGAAACTGTAACCGGAGGTTAGCAGTTCTTGCTGTCCCGCAAACCCATGCAAACCTGCTTTCAACTGCTTAAAAGTGTCGTAATCACTCTGTATCCAATGGCCCTTGCTCTGCCCAGCAACAAAATAAACTGCATCTGCAAGGCTCGAACCCAGGACCCTGCACTCCATACACAAAGAGATTTACCACTAAATCATGGCAGATATACATTACCTGATGTTTCACAAACATATCATCCAGTACAATCAGTCAACAGTACAGGAAATGTATTAATATCATACCACACAACCTGTTAATGCAAGAAGTCTGGACAAAGTATGCCACAATGTGTGTACAAATAGGGATATATGTCAACTAATGCTCTAATACACTTAAAATGTTGCTAGTTACACAGTTATATTTATTAGAACACATATGTAGAAGGAGATGAAGTCTGAAACACAAAAGTGTTGGCACTAGTTACTGACTTCAATGCTGCGATCATCTATGTCAATTGCCAAGAGAATAAGGTACAGGCCAAAATATGAGCCGAACATGCATGGACATATGGACAGATATATATCTGTAAATGTATACAGATAGACAGCTATATGTATATATATATATATATATATATATATATATATATATATGTGTGTGTGTGTGTGTGTGTGTGTGTGTGTATGACTCACAAATAATCATATAACATCAATTGTATATAGATACATAAATATGTTCATATGTATGTATATATATATATCTATATATACATATGTATATATAGATAGATACATATGTATATATAGATAGATACATATATATATATATATATATATATATATATATATATATATATATATATATATATAGATATAGCTATATAAGATATATATAGGTACATACACATATACACAGACAAAAGGTATTAGTAGCCATACATATGTAGAAGTAGTGTGGAAGTACTGGGTGCAAAGTATATCCCTCAGCCACAAGCCCTTTAACTGCCACCTGTGAAATGTGTAGTGTGGCAACCATTCCCACAAATGAGAATACTGACAAACATATACCCACGCACAATTCAAAGGACATGACATGACACACAGGTACGCATACACAGATAACCTTTATTTGTGTACTATACAATAATGTATGCCAGTACTTACACCACATAAAGTTTGAAATATGTAATCAGTGATGAATGCGAGGCCCACACAAAACAGTAGATGCAAGCAATGTGGATATATACCATACTATGGTGTCCAGGCCAAGGCCTTCAATTAGTACAACAGTAGACACAGGATATGACTTCAAGATACATAACAATCAACAATTGCAGATGTAGTTCAGCAGACTCCAATTACACCCTGTAGTCAAGCCCTAGGGGGAAAAGTAGCACTTGTGTTAATGTCACCGTATCTTGTACATAACATTGCTTAACCTAACACTCACTATGACACTGAATGACCCTTGTCTTAACAGTTATATCCCTGAAAAGGTGTCACAGTCTAGGTTAATGGCATTGAACCCCCCCCCCCCCATAAAAGGCTGTACAAGGGCAAGGAACACTGTGTACCACACACTTACCTCTGGAATGTACAAGGGCACATATGTGTTCTGCAGCTGTTGCCCCCATATATATGGACTTGGCCCAACAGTTGGTGTGGGAGTCCATGACATGACTGGGATGATAGCAGTAATGCTAGCGGTAAATAATGATAGGCCATTACCTAACAACCCCTTTCTGTATCACAGCAGGACAAAGACTGGCATATATGTGGAGGACAGAGGCAGGAACATAGGGCCATATTTGCATTATTGCTGTTACACACCCTGGAAATTGCTGGTGTTACAGGATTTGTTGCAGCATACCCTTATGCAGGAATACGACATGGAAATACAAAATGGATGTAGCCATGTACTGATAGCACTCAACAGACAGAATGCCACTGATATATCTGGGACAATACCTGCGTGGTGCACAGACAAAACCTAACAGCCAATCCTCCTGGTATCATATGGATAGGCCCACAGTTGAGAGCTATACAGACAGACAAGATTCCATGCAAAAGTACCATGTACACAGAAACCCCCACAAGACCAGCAAGATACAATGCACACAACAACACTACTCACGCTGTCTGTAGGTCTGGAAGATTACCCAAATGTGTATTTGGCCTGTGTCTGCAGGTTCTGCTGTAAGAGGTATTGCTACCTGCTGTCTGTAACCCTGATGGCCACAAACAGGAAGGATGTCATCCATACCGGAAAGGTGAAGGGACAACGCCCACAGAAGTCAGCATTTTAAAGTACAGGGTTGCCATGACAGTGGTTATCTGAAGTACTACACAGCAGGCTGCATGCGGTTAGCAACTGGTGGACACTGACTGGTGCAGTGGCCATCACCTGATCATGTGCAATACCTACAAAAGCATGCTGCAATCTATACAAACCAGCTCAATCACTCTACTGGAGAGACAGAGAGAGAAAAAGACAAAAAAAAAACTTTAATAAAAGTAACAAAGCTCAGGGTTTTGTTACAGTGGAAAAAACATAAAAGGTATGTGAAACAGATATGTATTTACTTGCATGTAGTATATGGCATAGAATAATAGGATTTATAATGTGAAATTATATATATGTGCCATCAGTACTTGTTCCTGTAATGATGTTCTGCTCAACAACTGCTCTGGACAATAGTATCAGTCCCTGTGGGCAGTGGGACATACCTGTCAACTGTGCAGATCAGCAGTGAATGGCAAAGATGTGACCCATGATATCTGTGTGCTGTACATTACTCTGACCAATGGCTGGTGGTGGTATTAATACTGCCATGATAGACACATGGGTGTGAGACCACACCACCTGCAGGACAGACATGTTAAAGTGTAGCATAGCATGCCCAACTGCCATAGTGGTATAATATGCTTATCTAAAGTCTGCCACCAGATATACCCCCTAATATTAGTCTGTGTTCACATGTGACATCTGTCTGTGTTGCAGCAAGGCAGAACAGTTCAGCTGTGAAGTAAAGAGAGTTACAAGAGTGTTGACCAGATGTTTGTATGCACACCACATACAGATACATATATGTGTGATACATATTCACAGATACATATTCACAGCTGTGTATGTCTACAGAACCTCGGACAGTTATACATATATATATATATAGGTATATAAACAACACATAATGATATCTACACATATATGCACATATGTATGTGTGTGTATATATATATATATATATATATATATATATATATATATATGTATATGTATATATATATATATATATATATATATATATATATATATATGTGTGTGTATGTAGACATACAGATATATATATATATATATATGTGTGTGTAGACATACAGACATATATATATATATATATATATATATATATATTTTTTATATATATAAAACCCACGGTGGTACAGCGGTAGAATTGTTGCCTCACAGCAAGAGGTTCTCCTGTTCGATTCATGGCTGGAGTGCCTTCTGTGTGGAGTCTGCATGTCCTCCCCACGGTTGAGTGGCCTCCAAAAAAAATGCATGAATGGGTGGTTGGGTGTCAGGCTGGCAACTCGGCACCATAAAAAAAAAAATTACTGCCAATCATTAGCGGACCAGAGTTCCGCTGTGGCGACCCCTAACTGGGAAAAGCCGAAAAGACAAATATATATACATATATATATATATATATATATATATATATTATATGTGTGTGTGTGTGTGTTTGTGCGTCTACATATATATATATATATATATATATATATATATATATATATATATATATATATATGCCAATACATGTCCCCTGCCATGATGTGTGAGAGAACATCACATATCAATACACAACATATCTACACACCAGTACATGGCTGCAAAATGGAGTATGGAGTGTGGTGTGTAAGCCATGTTGGGAACACATCCAGCTGTTTGAGAAGGTGGGATATATATGTTGGTGAAGGGTATTAGGCACATATTGGTATATAGGTTTGGTTGGGTGACAAACAAGACAGCATACAGGGCTGGTATATGACACATGTGATGGTTAAACACTGTGGATGGGTAGTTCCATTTGGAATGTGGAGGCCATTGAGCCCCCATATGGGAACAAAGGGAACATGGTGCCCATCCATGGACAGTCACGACAGCATCTACATGGTCATAAAGGTGCCTGGGCTGTGGGCTGAGCAGGAGGAACATGCTTGTCTAACCTTGTATATGTGTACTGCATGCCTTCAGGTGATGTAGCACATATCCCATGCCTCTGTGGAGCTCCCTATGCAAAAGACCCTGGACCTAACTGGGTGCCAGACATATGTCTGTGTGTGCTCCATGGGGGGACACACCATCCCCTGAGGTGGTTCCACATGAAGGTAGTGCCGGAACAGTAGATAATGAGATTCCATGGTGGGTCACGGATGTGATGTGGACTGGTAAGATGTGGTGTTTCTGCTGGCAAATAACCCATACACATACTGTTGTGTAACTGTCATAGAACATATGTGGTTTGTAATAGTCCACACAAACCCAGAACATGTCCAACAGCATGCATAGATATCCCCAATAACACAGAATGGCAGATGTGTAGCAATCACATAGCAAGCATACCACATGCATATGTGGAAACATAGTGGCAGTGACAAAGGCATGCAGGTGAATTATTCTGTAACATCCCAGAAACTCTAGTGTCCCCACAGGGATCATGTCTATAAACACATAGCAAAAAGTGTTGTACAATACAATATATGTCCCAATGGTAGATAAACTGGAGACATACCCACTTGCGTTGTGTGAACATTAAGTTGGAGCTGATGTGGTGGCGGGAGACTGATATGTGTATTGTATTATGGTAAATGTGCCATACGAGTTGCTCAGACATATTTCCATCTTTATGTTTTTTTAGGGAGTATGGCACACCCAAGGAATCCCGCTTACAGTGCTGCTGAGGATGACATAATACTCACCAGCATCATCCAGCTGTTGTTCTCAAGGACAAGCCAGGACCAGCATGAGTGGACCACCATGAGGAATGATGTGGTCCTCAGGGTGAATGAGGTGGGGATGCACAGCCGTACATATGAGCTGGTCCTCCATCATTGTAGTGACCTACTCCACCATGTACATCGCCATGCTGCTGCCATGTGGGGTGACCACCTTGCAACATGGGGGGGGCCATAACATCCATCCCCCCCTCACCAAATAGGAGGAACTGCTCATGAGCCTGGTGGCACCTGCCTGCCCACAAGAGCTACAGGCATATACAGTCATGGAGGTGGGTGATACCCACACACCAAACATGAAGCATGCAGGTAAGGTTCCAGGTCATATCAGTAGACCACTGTTGTGTAAGCATCTGTACAGGTAGATCATGCATATGTGAGAGGCGGAGTCTGTTGCTGTGTAGTACTGATAAGCAGTTATGCACAATCTACTGTGGACTTCGGCTGTTGTTTTACTGTAATATTGCACCCATCCTGTAGCAATGCCACAGCTGTGGCCACTGACATAAACTCTATCTCATCTCAATGTAGGTACCTCTGGGATACCAGCAAGGCAGTGGCCAGATGTCGGTGAGTATGGTTTAAGGTTATGCCTGGCAATTCACTGTGCATGTCATAGCTAAGGTGTAGGCCATGTACACATCTAACACATCTACCCATAATGCATGCTGTACGTGTTCACTGACAGAGCACACACCTCACTAATAGGATTACCAGCCTCAAACACATGCAATACACAGACCATCTCAGACAACTGTGGTTACACTCCAGTGCACATTGCCCAGGCACAGCTGACATCTGCCTAACATACGCAGCTATGTCATACACAGAGCAGTTGAACATGCTACACATAAGAAATCCCACTCCCTCTGTAAACACACACTCCAGGGTCCTAAACCTCATCAACCCATTACACAGAACATACTGGAGGGATAGGGCCCTGTCCTGGGGAATTCCCACATTCTGGAACAGACTACCCATTCATGTCAGGCAATGCTACTCATTGGCCCTCTTTCCAAAAACACTGGACAACTGGATGGGAAATGGGGAATTCACCCTGGGTAGTATGTCTGTGCCACAGCCTGACAGGGACACAGGGGAATAACATTATTGGGTGGTGCATGGCTGGGAACCCCCTGCCCCAGGACCAATAGACAAGTACTCACCTATGAACCTATGTGTACCACAGGCAACATCAGTCAGGGCTCAATACAGATATGACCTGTATAATGGTGGGACATTGCCAAAGCCATGTGTTGCAATGTGATCTGATGTACCAGCACCATGTTGGGGAAGTCCAGGAAGTTGCAGTTATGATGCATGTGCTGCACAATCCACACCTCACTCCAACCCAGGGATGGCATCCCCATCTGTACAATGCTGTTGCTACTGTACACATGCATGTTTGCCTGCACTGGCAGGGAATATGCCAGTACACATGGTGTTCCTAGTTTGGGATACTGCAATATGACACACATGTATAGGTCACAGACGTGCACTGGAGGGGAGAGACAAACCCACTGAGAATGGCTCTATCTGCACACAGTCAAGGTCAGGATGTGTGGCAGACATAACCCTGACTCCATGCCACTAGTGATGGAACTGTATGACCTCCAAGTGCTGTGCACATGTTTAGCATGCAAACATGCAGGTTTGGGGAACATTTGCATGCCTGACTGACCAACTACTAGCTCATGATGATGACATATGCTATTATACCCCCCCAGGTATAGTGACCGCAGTAGTACACATAGCAATTATTGCTACACACCATCATGATATGTGTGTGCACACATATGCACCCACAAATGGTAAGCATCTCAACCAGCATTTACACTACTGACACATATGGCCTGTAATGCAATTGACTGTCTAGGTCATATGTCACATATCAGGTATGTGTAGTGTTTCCATATGCAATAGTGTTGCACCATGGCATGTCATGGAAGAGAGTGCCATGTCAATAATGGTCTCTACACTCACCACAGGTACAGTACATTGTGTCTGTGGTCAGTCTAATGGTATTCTACCACTCATACATGCACCACTGATGAGGACATCTGTGAATACATATTAGGCATTCACTAAACACATGTCCAGATATAATCCAGAAACAAACAGAGGCTGTGAGCAGCAGAAGAAACATAACTGACACACAGATACACATCCTGCAATGATGTGTACACCTGCGAGGTATGGTGCACAGTACACGCCAGGGTGCTGAACAGATGCACAGCAATGTGGACATGGGTGCAATGTGTTCCAGGGGGAGGGCCATCACCTACAAACAGTAGCCATGCATCACAGCCATGTATAATGTTGGTAATGGGGATTGACTGCAGTTGCACTGCATGCTGTTGAGCACCACATGTCCTGCATGCTGACGTGTGCAATTACAGGCTTGTGTGTGATACTGTACTGCACCATCACCTACTATTGTGTGTGTTATCGGGGGTGCTGGAGATGTCTGTAGGTACTGTCTGGTGGAGTGTATGGGTTGTCATGTATGTCAACTGCATGTGTGTATGTCTGTGTGTGTGGCCATGTCTGCACATTTGTGTGTGTGTGTGTGTGTGTGTGTGTGTGTGTGTGTGTGTGTGTGTGTGTGTGTGTGTGTGTGTATGTACTGTTTAGTGGTGATGTGCAGGTCTTACAGTCTGTTCCCTGTTTTCCCCTCACAGGTGGCGAGGTGGGGCTGGGTCCCATCCACAGGGAAGTTGCTGTCACTGATACAGACAGTGACCATGAGGATAGGTGTGTTGAGGCACAGGCAGGGTCATCAGGGGCTGCCACTGGGCCACCAATTGACATCCCACAAGTATCCACTCCATCCACGCACACTCTCTACATACCTCACCATCATTGGCCTTAGCTGAGGGACAGTCTACAGCTGGCATTGGCCAGGACAGTGTGGTATCTATGGCATGAGTGTCAGGACACAGCAGCCACAGCCAGAAGTCCAGCAGGGTACCACATAGGCAGATGTTCAGGGGTGCTCGTCATCATGCCTCTGGCAGACGTGCCACATCTATATCAACCACACGGATGTTCCAGACTGTCATGGAGGCACAGGCATGAATGGAACGGTACACCAGACAGGGTCTAAGGGCGCAGAGGACTCATCACACCTTTGTAACTGACAGCATCCATGACCTAGCAGGTGTCATTCATAATTACACTGAGGTCATGGATAGATGGTGGGGTGAAACATTGGATCTCATCCACAATGTCATGTCCATGCATCAGGACAAGGCGGTACGGTTGCAACAGCCACATGGACATATGCCAGCAACACCAGCAGCTGAAGGTCACCATGGATGTCCCACCAGTCACAGCTGCTCCCGTAGTGGTAGTACCAGCCCCAGCACTTTGGGGGGGTGCTCTCCATAGACCATCATAGCAGACCACATGCACGTGGCCCTGGATACAGTGGACATCTGTCAACCTCGGGGGACAGTACCCGATCTGGCTTTGTACCTGATACTGCCTGTAGCACCCCTGCCAGGCACAGGTCCCATGTAAATGGCCTGAGATGGTGAACTGCAAACCCTGCCAGTACAGTCTGCAGCTGTCTCACAAATCTCCATATAGGGCAGCCACATGGTGGAACTGTGTGCATGCAAACACACACACATAAACAACAAACCTAGGGCAACCACATACCTGCACACACAACATCACCATTGGCCCATAAAAGTACTCAGCGCCCTCAAACACACACAAACACACACACACGTTGTCAATTGTACGTCTCAGTCTACGTCTCTGGCAAACCAACAACACACCCTGTGCATATGATGATACCTGTGCTACATCCTGTCATCCATAACATCGATGCAGGGACAGGCTAACATGGTACTGATGCACAGGGTGACTGTACAACAGTGTAGCAATGGAATGCTGTGTAGTATGTTGTCAGCAGTAACGTGAAATGCTAATATCTTGGAAGGTGTATTTGTGCAGCCATGATGCATTATAGCTGTAATTAACAATCTTGTATTGTTTTCACCATTATCTTTTCTGATTGTGTTGTGTTTGTCCATGTGCCACATGGCTGATGGGTGTAGTGGTGTCAGCAAGCCTTCTACAGTGGACACCTATAAGTGTAGTGGGTGGTACACATGACATGGCTGGGTACAACACACAGAGCCATTGGTTTGGATGCAGTACAGATACAAGACTGTACACATGGAGGTATGTCCCCATGCAGGTAACACATCTGTTGCCCATGTAATCTCACCAAGACAGGATAGGCACAACCACACATTGCTATATATGCAGTCTGCAATGTGGATGACAATGAACATGCTAACAGCAGGGTGTATTTCCCTTTCCCCACTCTAGTGCGATCCTAACCTCAGTAACATGAGTGTGCCAATGTCGGTGGCATAGCCCTATCCTTAGGAGGGTGTGAGGAACTTGACTACTGTGAATGGTGTAAACAACAACTAACAACCTGATGACATACAGTGTACAGTATTACAGACAGCTATGTGGGGGGATAGATGCAATAGTAACTGTAATGATGGTGGATGTGCCCACAACAGCCACACCCAGTGAGGTATTGCAACCCCAGTAGTGCTGCACACCTCTACAGTGTGGGGGGGGGGCATTAACACATCTATGAACTGTGAAGGACTGTATGTCCATGGAATGGCACCTGTGGAATGTTGGCATTTACCAAGCAGTCCTGGTGGAAACATAGTCTGTGAACAGAGGTAGATCCTTAACATCTACACACATTCCTACATGTAGGATGGTGTACAAAACCCTGCTATGATCTACATAGGCACTGTGCACCTCCTAACCCTCATCTACACCTGTCATGATTGTGTCAAGGAGGTATACTAGGTTCAGGTTGTATTCTCTGCCTTTGACAAGTCCAACATTGGTGGGGTCCCATGTGTTAAGATTACCAGTGACATTGGCCATGTGTTCATTGTTGATATGTTCCATGTCCCTGCAGACCAGGGTCATCAGGCTACTGGGTGGTAGTTCCCAGCTGGCATGGCGGATTTGTGGTCGTCCTTGCCAGCATTGGTGAATCCATTGTCAGGTGTAGGCATGTTCGTTCATATAAGGGATCCCAGCTATGTACTGCGTCTGCCGAGGGGGTACCACCAAGCATGACACTTCACTTGACTGTACTGCATGATATGTTAGTAATCCCAACCTGACATCCTACAGGTGGGATGGAGTAATGTTAACATGTGTCATGTAGGGTCCTGGTTATGGGATCTGCTAAGGCTGGTAGTGTATTGCAGGCCAGATGTGTTTGACTGCTGGGGGGGGGATACCTATCTGTGCCAGATGTATGTTGTTTGGGTCTCTCAAACCCATCAATGGTGCATGTGGACATATATGTTGTGGTTATGTTCCCAATTTCATCTACAGATGTATGTCAGTTTATACCTATATAGATATATATGTGTTTACCTTTGAAAGGGAGACAATCATTTCTTCGAACGGCCCTTTCTGCGAACCGAAAGGACCAATCTGTCATTTCTAATTGCACCACAGTTCAAAACTCAGTAAATCTAAAAGCAGCTTCGCTGATTCTCAAACTACAAGTTGGAATACATTCCATTATGCAGGGAGGCAAGCCCCCCTACACCCCCCATATTAGTGATATACTAACTCCGAGTTCACACTACAGTGGGGAAAGGCAAATTTTCCCCATCCCCACTATAGTGCCATCCGCACACAAACTGCCAAATCTGCAATGAGCGAATGCATAGTGATATTCGCTCATTGCACATTCGATGCATTTCTTGCAAGATTGTGCAATGCTGAAAACATACTTTCAGCCTTCCAGCTTTCAGAGACATGATTTTCTCCCTAACTATATATATGCTTACATATATATATATATATATATATATATATATATATATATATTGATAAGTATTTTTTTTTTTTTAATTTATTTATTTATTTAAATTTGTTGACCGGGAGTGTCCGACTGGACGTAGGTCCATTTTCAGCGGAGGCCCGGGGAGAAAAGCTCCACAGTTAAAATAAACAGACAGTATTCACACTGGATTACATAGTGATTAACAATTTACATAGCAATTACTTACAACATATTTACAGATGAAGAACATAGTACATCAGTAGACAACTAGAATCTTTATCTGTGAAGTGCATACCAGACATTAACAAATGTTACAAGAAGAAGAAGTTCGTGCTGTATAATAAGTACTGGCTTATGAGCATCTGAGCTTGCTATAATCAAGGTAGTTAGTGGAGTGGAAAG
>NC_056735.1:1448792301-1449054801 GCF_019279795.1 Protopterus annectens
GATCTGGTTTTCCTGCAGAGACAGCAGGGAAGGAGTCTGAGTCAGGTGCCATGGAGGCAACTGTGACACACTGCGCAGGAGGGGTACCAGTGTTGGCACGACCAGTCTGGAGCAATCAAAATCATCCTTGTTTTTTCCTGTTTGACTATTAGTAGTACTTTGGAGAGCAGAGGCAGCGGGGGAAGGCATAGACTGATAGGTTTTTCCAGCTGAAGGACAGAGCATCCACCTTCCAGGCTTGTTTGTGGGGAGTCCTTGTGCAAAATTTGTCCAATTGGTAGTTCTGGGGGGAGGCAAACAGGTCTATATCTGGGCTCCCCCATTCGCTTGTCAACATGTTGAAAATCCTTGGTTCCAGTTTCCACTCGTGTGGGTCCATGAGGTTTCTGTTTAGTCTGTCTGCCAGCGTATTTAATTTTCCTGGCAGGAATTGAGCTTGTAAGTGCACTTGGTAGCGCAAGGCTGTGTTCCACAATGCCATGGCTAGTCTGCAGAGAGGGTAAGAATGTGTACCCCCCTGCTTGTTTATGTACCACATAACCATGGTGTTGTCTGTCTTTACCATTAGTTGTCCTGGAAGAATGTAGTCCTTGAAGGCTGTCAGAGCATTCTGTACAGCTAACATTTCTTTTTGATTGATATGCAGGTGCATTTGACTTGGGTTCCATTTGCCTTGAATGCACTTCCCTGCCAGGTGAATCCCCCATGCATAGTCTGATGCATCTGCTGTTAGGGTTTGGGCAGCAGGGGGTGGTGTGAAAGGTAGTCCCTTGTTTTGGTGACAGGCCTCTGCCCACCAAAGGAACTCTAGGCGTAGGCAAGGTATGATAGGAATCATTGTTTCTAGGCTGTGAGAACGTTGACTCCACAGACTTTTTAGATACCACTGCAGTTTCCTCATATGCAGTCTTGCATATGGAATTAGAAGAATGCAGGAGGCCATGAACCCCAAAGGCTTGCAGTATTTGTCTTGCAGATAGCAGGGTTTTTGTGGCCATTTGTTTGAAGTAGGTTGTCAAATGAATTTGCTTTTCTGGCGTGAGGTAAGCCATCTGGGAAGTTGTATTCAAGTTTGCTCCCAGGAATGTAATGTGTTGACAGGGTACCAGTTTTGATTTCTTTTCATTTATGGTGTACCCCAGACAAGTTAGAACCCTTTTTACAAACACCAAATGATTCAAAAGTATGTCCTGGCTTTCAGCCTGAATTAGACAATCGTCCAGGTATAGGTATATTTGAATACTTCTTTGTCTGCAAAATGCAATAACTGGAGCTATGCACTTTATGAATAACCTGGGCGCAGTAGATAAGCCAAAGGCAGTGCAGAGAAAGTACAGTTTTGTACCTACCATAAATGTAGATGTTCGAGTGCTAATACAACTGCAGTCCTTACATATGGGTTCTCCTGCCGTCAGGCGGGTCCTCGGTTGGCCGAATTCCAAAGTCTAGGTCCGGCGTCGGTTGTTGTCGCCTTCTTCCCTGACGTCAGTGCGACAGGGGTATATAAGACACGGCCGACGCCATTTTCTTCAGTCTTTCTTGCCCCAGATGTCAGGTGCCCCCAGAAGGAAGGCAATACATAAGTTATATATCTATGTATAGTCATGCATTGCAATATAATCAAAATTCAGTAGTTGCAAGCAAATACACCATAGAAGGATAACCCAAACAGGTTGTTTGTGGAGGAGTTAGCCACTAGGCCTGTACCAAGAGGGGAAGGAGGGAGGGAAACCTGGACTGCAGCTGTATTAGCACTCGAACATCTACATTTATGGTAGGTACAAAACTGTACTATGTTCATCGTGCATACAGCTGCAGTCCTTACATATGGGTAGAATCCCAAAGCTACGCACAGGGTGGTAGGCACTAGGTGGAATTAGGAGGAGCCAGAATGCCCTGCAACACAGCAGTGGCAATGCCTGCTCTTGTTTTGGAGTATAAAGGTAGGTGGTAGTGTTTAGTGAAGGTATGCACCGAACTCCAAGTGGCTGCCTCCAAAATATCTTTGGTAGGAACTCCTCTGAGGAAGGCTGTAGAGGTAGCTGTGGCCCTTGTGGAGTGGGATCGGATGCCTGTAGGTACAGATTTACCATGAAAGGAGTAACAAAAATGTATGCAGTGGCCTATCCATTTTGAAATTGTCTGTTTGGAAATTGGCTTCCCTTGAGCTCCTACAGCATAGGACACAAAGAGTTGTTCTGATTTCCTGAACAGCTTTGTTCTGTCCAAATAGTAACGCAGCTGTCTATGGATGTCTAAGGAGTGTAGCAGCCTTTCCCCTTTGTTTTGAGGATTGGAGTAAAAGGTAGGTAGGTAAGTGTATGGCCTGATTTAAAGCTACCCTGGATACTACCTTAGGCATAAATGACGGGTTGGTTCATAGGGAAACCCTGCCCTGATGGAAGATGAGAAAGGGCTGCACAGCCATGAGGGCTTGTAATTCCGAGACCCTACAAGCTGAGGTAATAGCCAGAAGGAAAGCTGTTTTCCAGGACAAATATTGTAAATCTGTTGAGGCAGCTGGTTCAAAGGGAGGCAATGTCAATTTTTCCAGTATGTAATTAAGATCCCAGGCTGGGATAGGTTGTTTCCTTGGAGGTCTTATATTCTTAGCCCCTCTGAGGAACTGTCTTAAAAGTGGGTGAGAGAATAAGGGTGGATCAGTGTTGTATTCTGCAGAAATGGCTGAGGCATGGATTTTAATGGAGGAGAATGACAGTCCACTGTTCAGCAGCTCAGTTAAATACTGTAATATCTGAGGCAAATTCAGTTTTCTAGGATCCTGGTCCTTTTTCTCATTCCAAGTGCAAAACCGTTTCCATTTTGCGGAGTAAGCTTTTCTAGTAGATGGCCTTCTGGCTTCAAAAATGACATCCTGTACCTCCTTGGAGAGTAGGGTCTGTTGTGGTACTAAGGAATTTTCCATGCAGCCAGATTGAGTGCTTTCAGCTGACTGTGAAGAGTTTTGTAGCTGTGCTGAGTCAGAAGGAGAGGCATTAGAGGTAGGGTCCAGGGAGGAGAATGTGTTAGGCTCCTCAGGAGTGTTGTCTTGGCCAGTCAGGAGCAATCAGTATCATCTTTGGTCTGTCTGTTCTTGTTTTCAAAAGCACCTTGGTCAGTAGAGGAAGAGGTGGAAAGGTGTAAACTGTCCGTGCTGCCCAACTGAAAGAAAGGGCGTCCACTCTCCAGGACTTTGGATGAAATGTCCTTGAGCAGAACTTTGTCAATTGGTGATTTTTGTGGGAGGCAAAGAGATCTATGTCTGGCCTTCCCCAGGCTTGGATTATCTTTGTAAACACTTGAGGAAGCAACTTCCATTCGTGAGGGTCTGTCATACTTCTGCTTAGATTGTCTGCCAGAGTGTTTTCCATACCTGGCAAGTACTGTGCTTGAAGCTCGATTTGCCATTCCAGAGCCCTGTTCCAAAGTGACATGGCCAGCCTGCACAGGGGGTATGAATGCATTCCTCCCTGTTTATGTACCACATTACTGTGGTGTTGTCTGTTCTTATTAATAATTGCCCTGGATGCAGGAGGTACTTGAAAGCTGTAATTGCATTTATCACTGCTAGCATTTCCTTTTGATTGATGTGAAGGTGCTTTTCCTTTTGGGACCATTTGCCCTGAATGCACCTGTCTGTCATGTGTGCCCCCCAGGCGTAGTCTGAGGCGTCTGTTGTGATGACTTGATTTGCTTGAGGCTTGCTGAATGGTAGACCTGCGTTTGTTTGGCATGCTTGAGCCCACCATAGAAATTCCTTTTGTAAACATGGAATTAGTGGTATTATTGTTTCCAAACTGTGGCTGTGTTGAGACCATAGGTTTTTTATTTACCAATGAAGTTTCCTCATATGCAACTTTGCACATGGGATTCGAAGAATGCAAGATGCCATGAATCCCAGCGCCTGCAGGATTTTCCTTGCAGTTAACCTGGTACAATTTGCAAGTATCTTGAAGTACTGAGTTAGTTGCCCCTGTTTTTCTGGCGTAAGATAGGCCATCTGGGTGTTTGTGTCCAAGTTTGCACCCAGGAAAATTATTTTCTGAGATGGTGTTAGCCTGGATTTCTCTTTGTTGACTGTGTATCCCAGAGAATTCAATAACTGTATTACATAAGCCAGATGCTCCAGAAGTATGTGCTTGCTGTCCGCTTGGATCAGGCAGTCATCCAAATAAGGGTATACTTGTATCCCTTGAAGTCTGCAGTAGGCAATTACTGATGCCAGGCATTTCGTGAATACTCTGGGCGCAGTAGATAAGCCAAAGGGCAATGCAGAGAATTGATAGCGGATTGAACCTGCAAGAAATCTGAGGTATCTTCTGCAGCTTTGTCTGATTGGGACATGCAGGTATGCCTCCTTGAGGTCCAATGTTACTAGCCAGGACCCCTTGCCCAGCATGGGAAGAAGCTGCTGTAAGGTGAGCATCTTGAATTTTGGTACTAGTAGAAATGTGTTTAGGATGGATAAGTCCAAAATGGGTCTCCAATCGGTTCCCTTCCTTGGTACCAGGAATAGTCTGGAATAAAAACCTTGACCTTGCTCGTGAGTAGGTACCTCTTGAATAGCTTTCATGTCCATGAGCTTTGAAATTTGTATTTGAGCCTCTGCCCTTTGACTGTGTGGCAGGTTCGGCATGCCTCTCATTTTTGGAAGAGTGTGAAAATGAAATCTGTAGCCTCTGTTTATAATGTCCAGGATCCATTTGTCTTTTGTGGCAATATGCCAGTTTCTTGAAAATAATGCCAGCTTTCCTCCCAAGGGTGCTGCCACTTGAGCCTTGTTTGGCATGCAAAGGGGAAAGTCATTGGGTTTGTTTTCTGTATTGCTGTGCATTGTCTTTGCCACCTCTTGATGCTGGAGGTTGCCATTGTCTGCCTCTATATGATCCTTGAGATTGTCCTCTGCCCCTTCCGCGTCTGTATCTACCTCTTTGGGGCTTGTCCGTGGCTGGAAAGGACCAGTTTTTTGTAGGCCAATTTCTACTAAAACGTGGTGGTTGTACCTGTAGAAAAGTCTTAACAGTTTGCATAGATTTAGCTTTTTCTTCCATTTTCCTTAGTATTTCCTCAGCATTAGTACCAAATAACACATCCTTTTGTAAAGGAGCATCCAGTAATTTAGCCTTGGCATGATCAGGCAGGGTTTTGTTCCCTAAGCCAGGCATGTCTACGAACGACTGATCCTGTAACTGCAGCTCTACTTGAGGCCTCTAGAGCATCATAACCACATTGCAAGGTGTGCTTACCCACTTGTTCTGCACTATGCATCATATCCTGCAACTCCTTCAGATCTGGTTGTTCAGCTTGTGATATTTTATTCTTTAATTGTGATAACAGAAACTGCTGATATTTAAGCATATGGAACTGACAATTTAAGGCCCTCATGGCTAGAGTGGCCGAGGTATGTACCTTTTTTCCCCAACTTTCTAAGGATCTAGACTCTCTTTCGGAGGGTAATGGACTCTTAGCAGTAGAGGCCTTCATTCCCTTGGGACCCTGAGAAATGGTTTCTGGGTCAGCATTATGGCTTTTGTAAAGAAATTGGTGTGAGTTAGGAACTCTGTAGTACCTATCAGGCTTGTCTGGGGCTGGAGGCAGGGAATCCGGATTAAGGCAAGCCTCCGAATAAACATCATCAAGTATGTCCAAGACAGAAGGTATCGCCAGAGGCCTGTGCTGATGTAGTAAAAGAAATTCCCTAAGCCTTTTCTTTGAATCTGAAAAATCCTGGCCTTCCCAATGGAAGTGTTCCCTCAAGATATGCAAGGTTTCCCCGAATGATAAATCCTCTGGGGGGGGGGGGATACAGAAGGAATGGACTGTTCTGCATCAGAATCTTCAAAAGGGGAGTACGAATGCTCCTCTTCATCAGAATGTTCTGAAATAATGGAGGCCTGGTCAGAAGAGGGAGATTCTTCCTCCAATCTGGGTCTCTTGTCCGGTGGGGGTTGTGAACCCCTGATAAGAGTAATTAAATCCTCAGCCATTTTGAGCATCTGCTTTTTAGGCATGGGGCCTGTAGATGGGCCCTGTGCAACAGGCCTCTGGGAGTGCATGGTTGATTTAGACTTGGTAAAGGCCTTGATGGAAAAGGAAGAAGAAGGTCTGAAGACACCATGGGTGGAAGTAGATCTGTCCACATTAAGAGGTTCAACACTCACAGTGGCTTTGGTAGCTGTAGTCAGGGTGTGGGCCGAGGATCCTGCGGTCTCGGATACAGAGGACACCGCCAGAGAAGCGTTGTTGGTAGTCAGGGGCTGCGTAGGCGCCTCACTGAGAACCGGACCACGTGTAACCGGTCTTGGCATGGTGTCGGTTGAGACCGCGGGCCTCGTGTGTCGGTCTTTGTCCTTGCGTTTTATGGACAAAACAGTAGTCGGAGTCTCCGAAGTCATTATATAGTTAAAGGCTTTACCAAAAAAGTGCTGGGCGAACTCCGCCCGACGCTTAATAGTGCGTTTATTAAAGGTAGCACAAAAGTGACAGCCCGAGACGTCGTGGTCTGGGCCTAAACAAGGTATACAGAGGGAATGGAAATCCTTATGCGGTATTTGCTTCCCACAGGAAATACAATTGTTAACTTTGTCTGACATCGGTCTGAGGCAAGAAAAGTTTCCCCAACGGGGTACTTAGCTTTAAAGAAGACTTCGGTTTCCAAATTTTCATAATTTCAGGAGCTGGCCAACCGGCACTTGCGAACTGCTTCTGCTTCGGGCACCGCACGGCAAAAAAGACTGAAGAAAATGGCGTCGGCCGTGTCTTATATACCCCTGTCGCACTGACGTCAGGGAAGAAGGTGACAACAACCGACGCCGGACCTAGACTTTGGAATTCGGCCGACCGAGGACCCGCCTGACGGCAGGAGAAACCGTATGTAAGGACTGCAGCTGTATGCACGATGAACATCTGATAGTGCATGTAGCCTGCTTTGAAGCATAGGTATCTTCTGCAAGATTCCATGATTGGGATGTGCAGGTATGCTTCTTTTAAATCTAGTGTTGCCAACCAGGCATTTTTGCCTAGTATAGGAAGTAATTGGTGAAGAGACAGCATCTTGAATTTTGGAATCTCCAGGAAGGTGTTTAGAGTAGATAGGTCCAGGAGACTGGACGCCATGATTTGTCTTTTCTGGGTACCAGAAAAAGTCTGAAATAGAAACCTTGTCCCTTTTCCTCTTCTGGTACCAGCTGAATAGCCCTCATGCTTAAGAGGGAAAGTACTTGTTTTTGAGAATTTGCCCACTGATTTGGGGGTAGGATCGGCCATCCACTTGGTGCTGGCAATGTGTGGAAGTGAAATCTGTATCCCTGGGACACTATATTTAAAACCCATTTGTCCTGGGTAATGAGTTCCCAGTTCTTTGCATGAAGAGCAATCTTTCCCCCCAAAGGGGCATTCAAAAGATAAGTGCTTGGAAATTTTAAAAGGAAGTCAGTGAAACAGTTTACCATAGGGGGGTGTCTTGTTATTCCCAGACTTGGAAGTGGAGGCCCCCCACTGCTTAGTTCTGTGAGACCACTGGGACTGAAACCTAGTGATTTTGCTGTGTCTGAGTTTGGCTTGAGAAGATCTGGAAGGGGCTGGAAAGGACCAATTCTTAGAAGGCCAGTGCCTACTAAATCTAGGAGGTTGAACTTGTAAAAAATCTTTAACAGTTTGCATAGATTTAGCTTTATCTTCCATCTTTTTAAGAACTTCTTCAGCCTTGTTGCAAACAGGCGGTCCTGATTTAAAGGAGCATCCAACAATTTAGCTTTAACATGATCAGGCAAAGATTGCTCCTTAAGCCAAGCATGCCTTCTAAGCAAAGACCCAGTAACAGCAGCCCTGCAAGAGGCCTCTAAAGAATCAAAACCACATTGCAAAGTAAGTTTTCCAACTTGTTCAGCAGAATGCATTAAATCCTGTAAGTCTTTATTTTCCACACAGTCAGCAATCATCATTTTCTGTTTAAGCAGTCCAATAACATGTTGCTGATATTTTAACATATGAAATTGGCAGTTTAAAGTTCTAATTGCCAAAGTTGCTGAAGTATAAACCTTTTTCCCCATCTATCCAGCGCCCTGTAGTCTCTATCAGAAGGGATAGGATTTTTAGCAGTAGAAGCCTTAATGCCCTTGGGCCCCTGATAAATAGTCTCTGGATCTGCAATAGGATTTTTGAAAAGGAACTTGTGGGACTCTGGGACCCTGTAGTATCTGTCTGATTTACTGGGAGCAGGAGGCAGGGAATCAGGGGCCAAACTAGATTCCGAGAAAGCATAGTCAACAATATCTAGTACAGGAGGAATAGCCAAAGGCCTATGCTGAGGTAAGAGAAGAAAATCCCTAAGCCGCTTTTTTGAATCAGCAAATTCCTGGCTTTCCCAATGAAAATGCTCCCTTACAGTATGTAAGGTTTTCCCTCAGGAGGGGAAGCAGAGGGAATAGAGTCATCTGCATCAGAATTCCTCATAAGTAGGTAAGGACAAATCCAGGTCATCAGAAGAGTCAGAAAAAACAGAATCCTAATCAGAAGATTCATAATCAAGCTCAGCTCTAGGCCTCTTGGGGGGGGGGGGGGGCTTGGCTACCCCTGATTAGAGTTATTAGATCTTCAGCCATTTTTATCATTTGTTTTTTAGGCATGGAGGCCTGAGCATGTGACCTGGACATCAGTTTTTTAGACTTGGATCGAGATTTAGGCCATAGTAATGAAGGAGGCGTCAATTTAATATGCAAGTCTGTAGGCCTGAATACACCCTCAGAAGCCGGTGCCTGCACAGCGGCTCCGGACCCATCCAAGGTAGAGACATCTGCGGGTTCCATAGTTGAAGTATCTCGCGGCATACCGGACTCCGAATGGGTCTCAGTAGAGGCCTGCAAATCAGAAGTAGCGGGTATAAGGAGCTGCGAAAGCACCTCTCTGACTACCGGCGAACTGGCGACTGGCTTAGGAGAAGCGTCGTCGGCAGTTTTGGACCTCGGCAGCCTGTCTCTGTCTTTGTGTTTTTTCAGAATCCCGGTAGTCGAATGGTTAACCGACGACATTTCTGGATAATTAAATCGAGAACCGAAATATGTAGAGGCAAAAATATACCGACGACGTATAGTGTGCTGATTAAATAAAGCACAAAACCGACACCAAGGTACGTCGTGGTCAGGGCCTAGGCAAGGAATACAGTACGAATGAAAATCTTTATGAGGTATTTGCTTTCCACAAGTAATGCAATTATTAAATTTTACTGACATCGGGAAGGAGCAAGAAAAAGTTTCCCAACGGGGTACTTAGCTTTTAGTTGAAGACTTTGGTTCTGAAATTCGAAAATGAAAATTTCAGGAGTCGGCCAACCGGCACTTGCAAGAACTGCTTCTGCTTTGGGCACCGCACGGCAAGAAAGACTAATGTAATGGCGTCGGCTGCATGTTTTATACCCCTGACAACCTGATGTCATGGAAGAAGGGACAGTAACCGATGCAGGACCTAAGGCTTTGTTAATCAGGTCGACTGATGGCAAACTGCAAGCAAATAACCAAATGTAATGGACTGCAACAGTGAAATACGAAGAACATCTGTACTTTGACAGACACTCAAGTAATCTATATAACCCTCAGAAAAGTGAGAAATCAGCAGTTGTTGGAAAATAACCTGAAACAGCTGCTGTCTGCAAGGTAACAACTATTTTGTTGTCCATGGATAATACGAAAGGATGCATGATATGATAAGATATTTGATCAAAGCAAACATATTCAAGAAATAGAAACTGCTGCAGACAATGCAAGAATAAAAAAAAACATACTTAAGCCTTACGAGTATCCAGAATTAGAATAAAAAAACTCCCACAGAAAGGTAGTCCCATTAAAATAACAAAATATGGAAGCGTTTTATCAGTCAACCTGTTACAATCACGGATAATTCTTACAATTCTAGTTACACAAACTTGACAAAAGTGAAATACTAATGTGACAATCCCACAGCTGATGCACTGAAGTGATGACAGTATAGAATGTTACTTATAGATACACTACACTTTCAACTGTCAAGAAAATGGAGCATGACACAGTATTTCTAGAGTACATAATTGTGCTATAAACTGAAAAACTGTAAAAAGTATATTTGAAATTTCAGTTTTTGTGATGCACAGTTGATAAATGATAAGCTAGCAGAAAAGCAATGTTAATTATATATGACTGCTCTTAATGCATGACTAACACACAAATATAACATAATTATTTTTTTCTATAAAAAATGATACTATCAAATGCTAGCATATCTTTAAGAGACATTCATGCTGATCTTTTTATTTTCTTTTACAATCTAATTTTCTTGTGATCATTGAAAATCTAATCTACCTTTCCCACCTCTTGAACCACAGAGTTGTTCTAAACAATGCCTCTGTGTTCAAGCTATGCATCTAAACTTAATGCACTGCCAACTGAAGATGGTAATGATATGCCAAGTTACCCTAATTGTGAAAAATAAATAATGTGACTGACCTGGAAATGTTGCTTCTTACCTAATTGATTGTGGAAATCCACAAACTGGTAGTATTCCACATACTTGTTTTGACTAAAGAAGTTCTTATAAACATGCCGTGCTCCAAACAGCCAAATATCACTATCATCAGTGATGGTTCCAGCAGTCTGATCTGTTAGGTCGAGGAAAGCACACTGAGCTTCAGCTTCCATAGGAGCCACGATGTAAGGGATGCCAAAAAGACGTAGAAGCTCCTATAGGAAAAACATACAAATGAACAGAAAAGGACTATTTTAGCTCCCACGATTCATTTTGTTTTATAATCAATCTTGTTTACTTTGGAATTTATACATCACTAAGAACATGATAATATTCCTAGCACGTCGTTCCTTTACTTGTTTTACTATCCTCCTTTGTTACTGATTCCTTCACTTCATTCATATTATCTCCTAAATGGAAGCAAAGCATTTTCAGTTTAAGCTCTGAAGTTATGGAATTCTACCCCACCCTGTTGGGTAGAAAGCAACGTAACCCTGGTCCTATTTCAGACAGTACTATGAAACTATCTAAAACCACATGCATTGCAGCAATGTGACCTAACCATCATACTGAATTCATTTCTAGATGCTGGCTGCATATCAGCTCACAAGACTCCTTACATTCAAGCCGATCCTCTAGCTGTCAGTCAGGTTAACAAATCTTGCAGATGTTGATAGTTATAGTCTCACTGTATTATGGTGTGGCTTCTGGCAACAACTGCTGTGATTGTCTACAATTTTCTCTGGTTGAGGACTATTCTATACTGCACTGTACTTACTATGGGTGATGTTTATCCAGTCACTAAATTGACATCTTAGATGCTTATCTGTATTAGACAAGAATGTTTGTATGATTGTTTATTACTTAAACAAGGTCATGGCTGTAAAGGTCTCTTGTAATTCAATTCACCAACCGGTCAAACAAACCAATTAGGTAATGCAGCATCAGCACTCATAGTGAAACAAAGTTTCCTCGTGTCTGTAGTGCTTTAGTTTCAAAAGTTAGAGCCCAAAGATAAAGTGATGCAGCATCCGCTGCCTGTATGGTTACAGTTAGTTCACACTACATGCCCAAATATGCTTCTGTGCTGTCCTGCAGTTTTCATTTTCTTGCTCAATTTCTGGGAGTCATCTGTACAGAAATGTGTAATTGCTATTAGTTTTATTAACTCATTTTTATTTTTTACCCTTTTTGTCAGATTTGCCCTTCTTTTTGCTTGGTAACCTTTAGATTGCAGTCTCCACACTTACATTACCCTACCTGCTTGCTACAGTCATCTATTTTGCGGGCTCATTATCGTGTCATACTTCCACATAGGCCCAAACTAACAGCAAATCACCCCTAGCAATTGTAAAGAAATACCGCTCCTGGTAGTAACTGCAACCATCCCTTTAAAGGTTTGGACTTTACTAGACAATTTGCCTTAAATATGTCTGCCAATAGGTTCATAAGCAAGTACTAGGCTAGGTACCCTTGTGGGCTATTTCTAAGCTTAACCAATTTCCCTTTTTGTGCTTGAAATAACCTATTCCATTTGGTACAGACTGGCTTTATCCACTCCATGGCTGACAGTTGTATATTACCCCAATGAGAATAACCGGAATCATACTATAAAAAGTTGGAGGGTCCCATGCATGCGATCAAGCATTTAGGAGCAGCCTTTGAAAATCAATAGTACAGGGGGCAGTCCTGAGGTAAATTTCCTGTTACTCACCCACAGATATACATTGTGCTTGAAAATGGACAAGGATGAACTTTGTTTTATGTGGGTGGGGAGTCTGTGCCAGAAGAGCAGTATCCCCTGTGAAATCTACCTGTCCCGCCAAACTATTCTGTTGATGTTGCTGAAGAGGTTTAGATACCTAGACTGAGTATTTTTGATGCCATTTGACTTGCTGATGTGAAGAAAATGCATCGGTAATGGGTTGGAGGATGCCTTGTATGCCAAACATAGGTAATCTCTTAGCAGTCTGTAGGATACAAACTATAATGACAGGGCTTTGAGTCAGTCCATGTAGGACATGTTGTTTAGGCCCTCTATCCTTTTAGTACGATATCTCTGTGGGCGTTCAGCAGTTGCATGTTTCTGGAGAGATACATGCCAAAGATGGCATTATATTCAATGATTGGCCTAATGAGGGCTGAATAAAGGGGGACAATGACATCCCCTAGATCTAGGCACAATCCCTTTGTTTACAAGATATGCAATATAGAAGGACTTTCTTAAAATAATAGACACATGTTGGTCAAAAGTTAGGTCACTGTCTAGATAAGTTTCCAAATCCCTAATAACTGGGTTAACTCTTAGGGGCATACTGTCAATGTGGTAGTTTCCTGGGGTAGAGGACTTCCCAAAGGACACAATAACACATTTTTTTGGCATTTAGTTTTACACCATTATTTTGGCACCAGTTATTTATTTGGAACAAACCTTCCTGCAGGATGGCCAAGTCATTTTGGGATTCAATGGCTGCTGCTCGCCTGTAGTCATCTGTAAACTTTGTCATCCAGAGCCCTTTCATTGGCTTTCCCTTCAGAAAAGTAGATGCTAAACAAGAAAGGTAACAGTACAAAACCCTGGGGGGACACAATTAGTGACTGGTCTCTTTGTGGAAGTAACGTCTCCTATTTCGATTTAATGCATTCTATCTGTGAGCCAGCTAGCAACCCAACAGGTGACATAGGGAGTTTATTCCCAGTTTATTTAACTTTTCTACTATGCCTGAGTGGGGAATTGTTACAAAGTTTTGGCCAGATCTGGGTACACAGTGTGTAATGTTTTGCTTTCATCACCGTTTATTAACTAATTAATTAATTAGTTCTACATAGTGGAATCAAGGCTTCCAGGATATGAGTTGCCATAAAGTCCATTGATAATAATAAATAATAAATGAATACGGTCATTGATTAGAATGCATCTGTCTTTTACTGAACTGTCCTCAAAAACAAACAAAAAAAATCTGTGTACAAAAGACCATAAAAAATGTCCTCAAAAACAAACAAAAACTGTGTACGAAAGACCATAAAGCACATTTAGACCCCAGTGTTCAACCTCACACATTTATTTCATAAGCACTTTTGTTCACTACAATGTCTGTGAACTTCACCAGATAAAAAAAACTCCCTCACCAGCAACTCATTAAATAAGCTTTGAATCATTGCCATCTACTGGTCAAACAGCAAAACAGCACAACATTATTAACTAAATTGGCATCTAAATACCCATCTAAAATTATTTTTTTTTTTTTTGTTTTGTTTTATGGTCTTTTGTAGATGTATTTTTTAAGTCTAAAATTGAAAAACTGGACTGTAATTGGTTTAAACCTTGTTTTCTGTTGTCAAAGATGACATCAATTTTACTCAGTAACTGGTTTAAAAAAGAAGTTATGTCTTACCATAACGTTCCATCAGTGTTGTTGATCTTCTTTCATTCATCACTGATGGGTTTGGTTCCGAGCCATCGGAACTGAGTCGGCCAAATATCAAGCTCGCGCCAGCCAAAAACTCTTGAGCTAAGCTTGTACCCACAAAGCCCTTCTCCCTGTTACCTCAGATAGAGTTTGCCATGTTATACAAGTAAAGCAGCGGCCATTTCTGCGCAAATGCCTTGAGACACTACTTGGACCCAGAGTAACCCCCCAGGAGACTTTGTCAGGGGAAGGAGGGTGGGAGGTGATCAATGAAAGAAGATCAATAACACAGATGGTAAAATATAACTTCTTTATCTGATGTTGTTAATCTTCTTTCCATTCATCACTGATGGGACAGACTCCCCAGCTACCTTGAGACCCTTGGGTGGTCTTTATGGAAGAACGTTCATGAGAACCATTGAGCTGAAGGCAGCTCTCCCTCTGGAGACCACATCCAATTTGTAATGATTGATAAAAGTGTAGGGTTTAGCCCAAGTGGCTGCTGCACAAATGTCGTCCATATAAGCCATGGAATGGAGGACTACAGAAATTGCCATTGATCTAGTGTAATGGGCTTTAATATTCTGTGGCATAGGTTTTTTTGCAAAATGAATAAGTGAAACATATGCAGTCCCTTAGCCATTTTGATAAAGTGACCTTGGAGGCAGAATTTCCCATTCTAGGCCCAGAAAAGGAAATGAAAAGTTGGTCAGTCTTACGTGTTGCTTTGTTTGTCTAAATAAAATCTCAACTGCTTGTGTACATCCAAGGAATGTAGGCAGTATTCTCCTTCATTAGAGAAGTATGGGAAAAATACTGGTAGGTCAATAGACTGACTGATGGAAAAGTCAGAGACAACCTTAGGGAGAAAAGATGAGGTCATCCAGAGTGATACTCTGTCCTTGTGGAAGATTAGATAGGGTATTTTGGTGCACAATGCCTGCAATTCTGAAATTTGTTTGGCTGACATGATTGCTACAAAAAAGACAGATTTCCATGACAAGAATTTGAGGTCACATTTCGCTGCAGGTTCAAAGGGGGAGGGGGGATGAGTTAAAGACTGGAGAACAAACTTGAGGTCCCAATGCTATGTGGGTTGTCTGATTGGATGTCTAATATGAGAAACTCCTTTGAGAAAAGTTTTACATAAACGTAGTGATATGAGAGGAGTACCATCAAGCCCATTATGGTAATCTGAAATTGCCGCCAGATGTACTCGTATGGTAGAGGCTGCGGCTCCCTCTTCAAAAAACTTAGGCAGATATTGTAAGACTGCTGTGACTGGATCCAAGTACGGATCTAGCATCTTTTCCTTTGACCAAATAGAAAACCTTTTCTATTTGTACCGATAAAGTCTTCTGGTGGAACAGGTGAGATGAGATCATCCTGCCTGGCAACTAACAGAAGTGGAGAAACCAAGCTGTCAGCTTGAAACTGGACAGAATGGTGACTCAACCCTTCGGGGGGTGAGAAATCAGGTCTGGAAGAGGGTCCAGAATCCACAGTGGATATAACAGATGAGGCCGAAGGAAGGGGAACCAAACTTGTCGAGGCCAAAAGGGGGCTATGAGGATCACTTTGCATTTCAACCGAATAGCTTTCTTTATGAATTGTGGAATTAGAGGAATGGGGGGGACAGTCATAAAGAAGTGCCGTGGGCCAATCATGAATCACAGCATCCCTCGGGGACTCCCCCTTTGGGGGGAATAGGGCAAAATAGCTGCTGCATTTGCTGTTGGATGGGGAGGCGAAAAGGTCACAGCAAGGCTGGCCCCAACGGCTGATAATTTCTGCCGCTACTTCGGGATTGAGAGACTATTCATGGGGCAAATCTGCTCAACTTGTCTGCAATCACGTTGGAGTTCCCTGGGATATGCGTTGCTATCAGAAAGCGGTTGGAAGCTATCGCCCACTGCCAACTTCTTATGGCTTCTCGAGACAGGGGGTATGACTTGGTTCATCCTTGCTTGTTGATATACCAGACTACTGACATGTTGTCTGACTGAATTGCAATCGTCCCAGAAGGAAGAACCATTTGGAATGCTTGCAATGATAACAGCACCACTCTTTAGTTCTAGAACATTAACATGCAGTTTGGCCTCCAATGTGGACCATGCACCTTGGGTTGTCTTTCCCTGGAAATGCCACCCCCCCCCCCAATTAGGGAAGCATCCGCGGTCAGAATTGCCTTGGGATGAGGGGACTGGAATGGCCGGCTCCAAAGTTCTGTGTCTGGCCTCATCCACCAAAGACGGTCCTGCTTGCAAGAGTTGGTTATCTGAATCTGAAAACATAGAGGGTGATGGTTCGGGAACCACTGAGAGAGAAGAAGCCATTGGAGAATTCACATGTGCAGTTTCACAAAAGGCACTATTGGAAAGGAAGCTGCCATGGATCCTAGGACCTGAAGAACCTCTCTCGCTGAGACTTTGTTTTGATGGACTATCACCTGGAGCTGAACCTCAATCTCTGAAATCTGTGAGCTGGGAGTGACAACAAACAGGATCGAGTGTTCAAGACTGCTCCAATGAATTCTATGAATTCTATCTGCTGGGCCGGAGTAAGGTTGGATTTCTCCCAGTGCACAGATATCCCCAAAATTTCTACCAGAGAAAGGGTGTATTGCTGGGCTGTTACCAGAAGATGCTTGGTGGGGGAGGTAAGGAGCCAATCGTCCAAATATGGAAACACCCAGAATTCTTGCAGTCTCAGGTGAGCTGTAATCACTGCCATGCACTTTGTAAACACTCTGGGGGCTGTAGAGAGACCGAATGGCAGGTCACAAAACTGGTAATGACTGGCTCCTAGCCAGAAGTGAAGTAGACTCCTGGAGCATTGGTCCATTTTGATGTGGTAATACGCGTCCCGGAGAACTATCAAGCACATCCAATCACCCTCCCTTAGAAAAGGGAGAAAGGACTGAACCGTGACCACCCGGAATTTAATTTGGGTAACAGACTTGTTCAAACTGCTGAGATCCAGAATGGTCTCCAGTCCCGTGTTTTTTGGCACCAAAAAGAATCTTGAGTAAAATCTGGATCTGCACTGGTCTGGTGGGACTAGTTGGATGACACTTTTTTGATACAGCTTTTTTATTTCTGAAGCTGCTTCTTCCCTCTGACTGGGTGGAATGTCGGGGAGTTTTGTTGGAAGTTTTGGACAAGTAATGAGGGGAATGGTGTAACCTCTGGTAATGATATTCTGCATCGGGCCGCTCTTCAGGAGTGCTGGTAAGGCTGCCCACAGGAGTCTCTGGGGCTGTGGTTATGTGGACCCCCTCTGCATCAATAGGGGTGTCTTCCAGAATTGTTACCCCCCCCCTTTGCCCCTGGGGGCATCATCACCATGTGTGGCATGGAAAGGGCCCCAAGATTTTTTGTGCCATATCTTCCCACTCCTCTGGTTCCTAGAGAAGGAACATTGAGGATTGGAAAAACATAGACCTACGGCAGACAGGGTCTTACCATCCTGCTCACACCTGGCCAGAGTGTCCTTTACCTTGGAGCCAAATAGGGAAGATGCTTCGATGGGAGCATTCAGAAAGGAAGATTTGAAGGGATCCATGAGGTCACAAATGCGCATCCAGGCATGAAGTCTCATAACTATGCCTGAACCCGCAGCTCTAGCCGCCCCTTCGGTTGCGTGTGAAAGCAACCTCATGGACGAGTTGGAGATTGATTCCAGGGTTGCGAGCTGTGAAGCAACTTTATCCATTATCTCATCAGACATCTGTCCTGTGAGTGTTCCAGAGAGTGCAGAGATCAATTCTCTTTGGAGCCTCGTAAAATGTGCCAAGTAGTTCAGAGACCGTATGGAAATGTCTCTGATGCAAAGACTCATTTCCCCAATCTGTCCACAGCCCGAGACTCTCTATTGGGCAGATGGACAGTATGACTCTCTTCAGCTAGATCCTTTTTCGTGGCCGTCGCCACCACCAACATAGCATCGACTGCTAAATCTCTGGACCAATGTGGGTTTTCCTCGGGTGGAGAAAGTATCTTGTCGGGTCTCTGAGGGATCAGCTCAACAGAATCAGGGTTCTTCCAGGTGCGCTGCACCATGAGCTGACCCAGCTCGTCTGCAGATGGGGTCACCCAAGAGGTAGATGGCTGGGCATGGAAAGCCTGCAGGAACACAGACTCCTTGGAAGAAGGATTAACGGGCTTCCAGTCACCCCTCTGTTTCAGCATTTCAAGGATGTCTCTGAAGGAGACATCATCAGGGGGTGACCGTGGGGACCCTTCAGCATTATTGAAATCCATGTCCTCTGTTAGACACTCCTCAGGCTACATGCTTCCTCTTGCATGATCTCTTCTGTGAGGGTTCCTCAGTGGGGTCTTCTGAGGAGGACTCAGAAGAGTGGGTACCCTGTACAGGGGGTTCCTGTGGCTTCCCTGCCTGGAGTCCTGGGGAGGTGGCCTGTGGCAGCTGTACCTCAGGGGGAGAAATCTGGGGATCTGACATCACCGCAATGCTTCCAGAAGCAAGCGCCCTCTCTCTCGCACAGAAAGCAGGTCCGCCCAAAGAGGGATGGGAACCTGGAAAAGAGGACAACCTTGGAACCTGGGTCACACCCCGCTCTGCCAAACCCACTCCCAAAGATGGAGCCTCAAAAGCAGGATCAGAGCAGACAAAGCTCCCGGCACTGAGGACAGAACCGAAGAAACACTCAGAACCGTGCCACGAACCGAAGAGCCTGCAGTCCAATCCATCTCTTGGTGGATCTAGTGGATACTCTCGACAGAGAGTAAGGTCGATCTAGAAACGGGCTATACACTTGGCCTAGAAATGGGTCTATGTACAGAGAGTTATCGGGACCGTGGTGTGGAATCTACTGGCACCAATGTCTCAACTTTGGAGACTGAGAGCAGTGGGGTCAAATCCATTCTTGTCGGAACCGTAAAAGAGCCTGGTGCCAAAGGGGCACTTGAAGCCAATACGGAAGGTTCAATCGTCATTGCAGAGATGGGCATCGAAGGCGTGCACTGTGCCGAAGCGGCACCCAGTACCGAAGTCGTAATAGGGGAGACGAGTTCTATAGTCAGTGACAGAGAGAGTACCAGAGCCTAAGACGGCGCCGATATAGTAACAGTCGTAGTACCTGGAGCAGACGAGGCAGACTTATCCTCCGAAGAAGGTTTTTGCACTTTAGGTTTCACAAACTTACCCTGGTCACCCAAGGGTGAAGAGGGGACCAAATGGTGCTTTTTCTTACCCTTCCTAGGAGGAGTTGAGACCTCCGTCGCAGAAAGGGCCTCTGAAAAGGGCAACTTAAGTAGGCCCTTCAGTATTAACATTCTTACACTTGTTCAGGGTGTGCTGGCTGAAACTTTGACAAATAACACAGGGAGGTTGCACCAAAAGATGGGGCACCCCCAAGCAATAGACACAATCATCGTGAGAGTCACTATTCGGAAGTTTACCATTACATGAAGTACAATGCTTGAAACTAGATGTACCCATCTTATCAGACATAATGAAAAAGTTAAACACAACAATCAAAATCTTCAGAGAAAAATGTAAATTCTACTCTCTCTATGTCTAAACCTATCTAAATACACACAGTATCTATCCAGAGTCAAAAACATGCAACTGGACAGAAAAAAGGGAAGGAGAGAAGAAATACCAGAAATGGTATTCAAGGAATACCATAAGGATAAAGAGAGAAGGCCGTACCACCAATGGTCCTTAAAAGATTAATCTAACTGTAAATATAAAGATTAATGGATATATGCCACAAATGACAAGCTAATAGGCAAATTTTTCCACAAAATATCAAAAAGTTTCCACTTAGCTGACAGCTCGGCTGAAATGCGGCTTTACGGCTATGCGGCAAACAAGATCTGGGGTAACAAGGAGAAGGGCATTGTGGGTAGAAGCTTAGCTTGAGAGTTTTTGGCTGGGGCGAGCTTGGTATTAGGCCGACTACCCATCAGTGATGAATGGAAAGAAGATTAACAACATTAGATTTAACTTTAAAATTACTATGATTGTGTAGACTTATTTCCAGTGCTTGAAACAGGTACACAAACCTCAAAAAATTCACTAGAGCTATACATCTACTGGAATTTTCATTTATTTGATTTATTTGGTACTTGCACAATATTGAGGTAACCACTAACCAACTGCTTCCTTGACAGATAGTTCAAGCTTGCCTTACTAAGACTCGGTAAAGGTTTCTGGGAGAAAGCAGACAACTATGCAAGTGTAAGCTGGAAGTAATGACAACATTAAATATCCTGAGGTAGGAAGTGGCTGTTCCCAAATGTTTTCCTGAAAAATTTGTTAAAAGTTCTTGGCCTGCCAGTCAGCTTCCAAAGCTTTAGGGCACCTTCTACATATCCAAACCACTAGCGGATTAAAAAGTTAGGTTTGGAAACTAAGACCTTCAGAGCTTCTTACATTATTTATTCTGAAAAAGTTCACTGTACGATGAAAGTGCTTAATAAACATCTATCTGTTTTTTGCTAGAGTGCCACTTATGATTGGAGTTGTTTCAAGCTAGCATAGGAATTCATTTCAGCTGTTTTTTTTTCATTTGGCCCTTAACAGCTTTCATTCCAACTGAGAGAAGGAGGCTAACCCCAGAGAATACTTTAAGAAAACATCCACATCCTGGTATAAACGAACACAAAAACAAGGGGGATGGTTGGAGGGAGCGACTACTGCAGCAGTGATCATTCAAACATCTGTTTACACAGTAATATGTTCTTCCCGCAGACTGCTGCTGCTGCAGTAGCCTTAGCAACGTGTGTAGATTACCATAGTTTAAAATAGCTGGGAGGTGGAAGAGGGAGGGCCCAGTTGTCCCTGGAAAATGGTCCTAACAAAGCCCGACCTAAACCTGAAGACCATGCCTGGAATAGTTTTGTTGTGGTAGAAATAACAAAAGTTAATAGCCTGAGACAACCATTTGGGAACAGCCTGCTTTGATACAGATTGCCCTTTTTCTCACCTCCACAACAAACAACTAATCAGAAGTTCCAAAAGCTGTTCTTCTGACGAGGTCAAAGCAATCAACAAAACTGTTTTCCATGTTAAGAATCTCAAGGCAGCCAGATGAGCTGCTTCAAATGGAGCAAGTGTTAACTTCTCCAACACAAAATTAAGATACCACCACAATTCAACTAGCAACAACCAAAACCATTCAATAAAGGTCAAGAATCCAAACAATTCATGAGTGATGTTTATTGTACAACATAAAGCAACACACATTCCAAAAAATAATAAAAAAAATAATATGCAAGTTTATACTATTTTTTATTACTTTTGCTCTATATTTTATGTCATACAATTAACGTACAAAGGAGTAAGACAAGTCATAGAATAGTAAGTCATACAAATACTGTAAAACAAAATAAATTATCCCTGAATGGGTGCTGGTTCTTTTGCTGGACCCAACTAGAAGATATTTTCTCTTTGCTAATATGATTTTGTTAGCAGCAGGCTTTCTTGCTGCTTCGGGTTGAAACACCCTCCTCCGGTGTGAGTAAATCTAGTCTGTGAGGAATTTTTTTTGTTTTGGTAATCTCCCCTGGTTGATTCCAAATGAAGAAAGAACAATTGTTGCCTTGGCCAGAAGGGAGTCACCACAATGATCTTTGAGAAGTTCTTCTGAATCTTCAGAAGTACTGTGGATATCAGTGGAAGGGGTGTGTGACTATGTCAGATATTGCCATCTGTGACAAAGAGAGTAGGGCAGTGCATGTGTAACAAATGTCAGCATAGTTAGCTGAAGTTTTGTAAATAAATTTGTGTGATTTGACTATCACACTGACTTGTATAGATGCTTGTGTTAAAAATGCATCAACAATGTTATAACTGATTAAATGTATATGTTTAAACAAAGAATTCTGGAAGGGAAGAGTAGAAGTTTTTGAAATTGTTCTGTAATCTTCAAATGCTGCAACAGATCTTAGCAAAGCTCTGAATTTGTATTGTACCAGAGTCAGGTGATCAAATGTAACGTCATTCTATAACCAGTACATTAGAGGATGGAACTCTCATAAAAGATCATAGGAGGTTACTAGGGTATTGGCCCTGAGGCCCTTATAAGCCTAGCCAAAAGTTCTGCCCACGTTTAGACAAGTCAGCACCCAGAGCCCATCCAGCAGGGATACAGGTGGAATCCCAGGAGTGTATTTTCTGTTTCCCATCCAGTTATCCAGGTTGCATTTAAAAATGAATAATGAGGTACTCTGTTTGATGTGGAGCGGGAGCCTACTCTACAGATGGGTGAGTCTCTGGGACAAAAACCTGTCACGCTGACAAGTCCTACTGATATCACAGACCAGGTTGAGGTCATGCATACAGGCTGCTCTAGTGGAGCTCGACTTGTGGATATGCAGCAGTCCCATCAAGACGGGTCTGAGATTGCTTTGTATGCCAGACAGAGGTCACCTCTGAGGAGTCTGTATGAAATAGACTAGAGGGAAAGAGCTTTTAGCACATCTGTGTAGGGTAGGGGTTTGAGGCCCTGGAGTCTCCTGGTGAGGAACCTATGTGGTCTCCCCAGCTGCTGCATGTGCTTTGTGAGGTACACGCTAAAGGGGGCATTGTACTCAATAATTGGCCTTATAACAGAAGAATACAGGGATCTTATGACCTCTTTGTCCCTGGACGAGATACCCTTACTTATGAGGTGGGCCATGTAGAAAGCTTTCCATACAATGGAAGAAACAGTTGGTTTTGTTTTCTTTGAGTTCAGTTCAGTTTAGTTGGAAGCTCATCACCTTGCCTTGTGGAAGTAAGCATCTCAACATCTAATCTTGCCTTACTGTATTAATTAAGTTAGCTAGGGAAAGTACAGTTGTATACACTTACCATAAATGTAGATGTTCAAGTGTATTCACTATTGCAGTCATCACATTTGGGTTATCTGCCTGCAGGTAGCCCTCAGTTGGCCTGAATACCAGAGTCTTGGATTCCTGCATCGGATGCTGTCTCTTCTTCCATGATGTCAGGTCGTCAGGGGTATAAAACATGCAGCCGATGCCATTACATCAGATTTTCTTGCCCCAGATGTCAGGTGCCCCCACAATGGGAAGCAATTATATGTTATGGTACACCTCCAACAAAAAGCAAATACACCAGAAAATTTAAATACACCAAACAAGAAGTAAAGGTAGAGCCAAGAGAAGTCAGGGGGCTGGAAGGGGGTAACCAGGACTGCGACAGTGAATACACTCGAACATCTACATTTATGGTAAGTGTACACAACTGTACTTATGTTCTTCGTACTTCACTGTTGCAGTCATCACATTTGGGTTGATTCCCAAAACTAAGGAAGGGAGGAGGAAGTTAGAGAGCATTAGGGCCAGCTATTAAGCCCTGCAAGACAGCAGTGGCAAAACCAGCTCTGAATTTAGAAAAAAACAGGCATGTGGCAATGCTTGGTGAAGGTATATAAAGAGCTCTAGGTAGCAGGTTCTAGGATGTCCCTGGTAGGGACTCCTCTGAGAAAGGCTGTAAAGGTAGCTGCAGTCCTGACGGAATGTGATCTCATCCCCTGTGGGGTAGGTTTTCCATGGTGCTTGTAGCAGAAATGAATGCAATGGACTATCAATTTAGAAATGGTTGGCTTTGAAATGGTCCTCCCCTCTGCCCCTGCAGCAAAGCCAACTAGCAGCTGTTCAGATTTTCTGAGAGGCTTAGTCATGTCCAAATAAAATCTAAGTTGTCTGTGCACGTCCAGAGAGTACAGTATTCGTTCTCCTTTGTTTTGTGGATTAGGGAAAAAAGTAGGCAAATGAATGGACTGATTTAGGGCCACACTAGACACCACCTTGGGCATAAAGGAAGGACTGGTCCTGAGGGAAACCCTGTCTGCATGGAAGATAATGATGGGTTCCACTGCCATGAACGCCTGTAATTCAGACACACTTCTTGCTGAAATGATGGCTAGAAGGAAGGCTGTTTTCCAAGAAAGGAATTTCAGCTCTGCAGTTGCAAAAGTTAAGGTCCCAGGATGGAGTAGGGACTCTCCTGGGGGGGTCTTAAATTTTTGGCTCCTCTAAGGAATTGCTTTAGCAGGGGGTGAGAGAAGAAGGGTGGCTCAGTAATGTGCTGAAATGACAGAGGCATGAATTTTAATTGACGAGAAGGATAGGCCCTTGTGGAGCATTTCTGTACTGAAGAATATGAGGTAAGCTGGGTACCATTGTGCCCATCCCCTGAGTCTGGCTCCAAGAACAGTATCTTTTCCACTTTTCCGCATAGGATTCTCTAGTACTAGGCCTCCTTGCCTCCAGAATGACATCCAGCACCTGCTTACTGAGGGATGTTATTGGAGAGCTCAAGGAATTAGCCAGGCTGCAAGGTTCAGGGTTTGAAGCTGAGGGTGCAGAATCTGGCCCTCCTGCTAGGACAGCAGGGAAGGGGTCTGAGGAAGGTGCCATGGTTCTAGCAGTATCATACCATGCAAGAGGGGGTACCAGTGCTGGTGTGGCCAGTCTGGTGCAATAAGTATTGTCCTTGGCTTGTCCTGTTTGATCTTTTGCAGAACCTTCGAGAGGAGAGGCAGAAGGGGAAAGGCATAAACAGAGAGGCTTTCCCAGGTAAAGGACAGGGCATCCACCTTCCAAGCTTGACTGTGGGAAGTCCTTGTGCAGAATTTGTCCAACTGGTAGTTCTGAGGGGAGGCAAACAGGTCTACCTCTTGAGTTCCCCATTTGTTCCTCAAGAGGTTGAATATTTTTGGTTCCAGTTTCCATTCGTGTGGGTCCATGAGATTTCTGCTTAGGTCATCTGCCAGTGAATTTAGCTTGCCTGGCAGGAATTGAGCTTGTAGGTGCACTTGGTAGCTCAAGGCTGTGTTCCATAGAGCCATGGCTAGTCTGCAGAGACAGTACGAGTGGGTTCCCCCCTGCTTTTTTACGTACCACATAACTGTGGTGTTGTCTATCTTTACCAATAGTTGTCCTGGAAGATGCGGTCTTTGAAGGCTGTCAGGGAATTCTGTACAGCTAACATTTCTTTCTGGTTGATATGCAGGTGCATCTGTCTCGGGTTCCATTTGCCCTGAATGCACTGCCCTGCCAAGTGAGCCCCCCATGCATAGTCTGATGCATCTGTTGTTAGGGTTTGGGAGGCAGGGGGTAGAGTGAAAGGGAATCCCTTGTTGTGGTAGCAGGCCACTGCCCACCAAAGGAACTCTGTCTTTATACAAGGAATGATAGGAATCATGGATTCCAGGTCCTGAGAATGTTGACACCACAGGCTTTTTAGATACCATTGTAGTTTCCTCATATGCAGTCTTGCATATGGAATTAGTAGAGTGCAAGACGCCATAAACTCCAGGGCTTGCAGAATGTTCCTTGCAGATAGCTGGGTCTTTGTGGCCAATAGTTTGAAGTAGTTTATCAAATAAATGTGTTTCTCTGGTGTGAGGAGAGCCAACTGGGAAGCTGTGTTCAAGCTTGCTCGCAGGAATATAATATGATGGCGGGGCACTGGGTGAGATTTCTTTTCATTTATGGTGTACCCCAGTGAGGTTAGAAGTTTCTTTACGAATGCCAGAGGTTTTAATAGCAAGTCCTGTCTTTCTGCCTGAATCAGACAATCGTCCAAGTATGGGCATATTTGAATATTTCTCTGCCTGCAAAATGCAATGGCTGGAGCTAGACACTTTGTGAATACCCTGGGCACAGTAGGTAAGCCAAAGGGAAGTGCAGAGAACTGACAGTGCATGGAGCCTGCCCTGAAGCGTAGGTATTTCCTGCAAGATTCCCTTATTGGAATGTGCAGGTAAGCTTCCTTTAAGTCTAAGGTTGCCTACCAGGCATCTTTGCCTAGCATAGGAAGCAGCTGTTGAAGTGTTAGCATTTTGAATTTTGGGATTACCAGAAAGGTGTTTAGAATAGAAAGTTCCAGGATAGGACGCCAGGAGCTGTCTTTTCTGGGTACCAGGAAAAGTCTGGAATAAAAACCTTGTCCCCTTTGTTCTGCTGGGACAGGTTGAATAGCCCTGATACTTAGAAGATAGAGAACCTGCTTTTGGGCCTAAGCTCACTGATTTGGGGGTAGGTCTGGCCAACCGTTTGGGGTTGGTAGGGTGTGGAAGTGGAATCTGTATCCTTGGGAAACTATATTCAAAACCCATTTGTCCTGGGTAATGAGTGCCCAGTTATTTGCATGCAGGGTGAGCTTTCCTCCTAAGGGAGCAGGCAGTTGAGCAGGGCTTGGAAGGGTTAAGGTTAAGTCATTGTGCCATTTTTCCGTAGGGAGGTGGTTTACTAATCCCTGCTTTGGAAATTGGAGCCCCCCACTGCTTAGGCCTGTGCGTAGCCTGTGACTGTAACCTAGGTGGCCTGCTGTTCCAGGCCTTCTCAGTCCAAACCCAGGAAGAGACTGGAAAGGACCAATTCTTTGAAGGCCAATGCCTACTAAATCTGTGAGGCTGTACTTGTAGGAAATCTTTAACAGTTTGCATAAATTTTGCTTTTTCCTCCATCCTTTTGAGGACTTATTCTGCTTTGTTGCCAAACAGGCAGTCTTGGTTTAAGGGAGCATCCAGTAATTTAGTTTTAACATGATCTGGCAAGTTTTGCACCTTAAGCCAAGCATGCCTTCTAAGTACAGACCCAGTGACAGCAGCCCTGCAAGATGCTTCTAAAGAGTCAAAACCACATTGTAAAGTATGTTTACCAACTTGTTCTGCAGAGTGCATTAAATCCTGTAATTCTTTGTGTTCAGCACAGTCAGGAATCAACATAATTTTCTGTTTAAGCAGTCCCGTAATATGCTGCTGGTACTTTAACATATAAAACTGGCAATTTAAAGCCCTAATGGCCAAAGTAGCAGAAGTGTATACATTTTTACTCCCATCTGTCCAAGGCTCTAGAATCTCTATCAGAAGGGGGAGGATTTTTGGCAGCAGTAGCCTTAATGCCTTTTGGTCCTTGGGAAATGGTCTCTGGATCTGCAGTAGGATTCTAGAGGAACTTGTGAGAGTCAGGTACTTTGTAATACCGGTCAGGTTTTCTGGGAGCTGGAGGTAAGTTGTCTGGGGCAAGGCTAGATTCCAAGAAAGCATCATCTACAATGTCCAGAACAGGAGGGATAGCTAAAAGCCTGTGTTGAGGAAGGAGTAAGAATTCCCTAAGACTCTTTTTGGAGTCAGAGTAATCCTGGCTTTCCCAGCGGAAATGCTCCCTAAGAGTGTGCAAGGTTTCACCAAAAGAAAAATCTTCTGGAGGGAAAGCAGAGGGAATGGAATCCTCTGCATCAAAATCCTCACAGGTAGATAAAGGCATATCCTGGTAATCAGAAGGAACAGAAATATCATATTCCTGATCAGAAGAATCAAAAGGAAAATCAGTACTAGGTCCCTTAGGGGGGAAGGCTGGCTTCCCCTAATTAAGGTAATAAGGTCTTCAGCCATTCTAAGCATTTGTTTTTTAGGCATATGGGCCTAAGCATGTGGTTTTCTAGGCGTGGTGCGAGTTTTAGGCCTGAAGAAGATGACGTCGGTTTAAAATGCAAGTCTGTAGGCCTGAATACACCCTCAGAAGCCGGTGCCTGCACAGCAGCTCCGGACCCACCAAAGGTAGAGAAATCTGTAAGCTCCATAGTCGAAGAAGAATCTCGCAGCATACCGGACTCCAAATGGGTCTCAGTAGAGGCCTGCAAATCTGAAGTAGTGGGTATCAGGGACTGCGAAAGCACCTCACTGAGTACTGGCAGACTGGTGACTAGCTTAATGGAAGCATAGTTGGCAGTCTTGGACCTATGCAGTCTGTTTCTGTCTTTATCCCTATGTTTTTTCGGAAGATCGGTAGTCGGACGGCTTAACAAAGCCATTTCAGAGTACGGATACAGAGTACCAAAATAATTTTCTGCAAAGATAGCCTGACGACGAATAGTTCGGGGGTTGAACAAGGCTCAAAACCAACAACGAGGGACGTCGTGGTCTGGGCCTAAGCAAGGAATGCAGTAGGAATGGAAATCTTTATGAGGTATTTGCTTTTCACAGGTAAGACAATTGTTAACTTTTACTGACATCGTTGGAGCAAGAAAAAAGATCCCCAACAGGGTACTTATCTTTTTGAAGACTTCGGTTCTGAAACTCAAAAACGAAAATTTCAGGAGTCGGCCGTCCGGCACTTGCAAACTGCTTCTGCTTCAGGCACCGCATGGTAAGAAAGACTGATGTAATGGCACTGGCTGCATGTTTTATACTCCTGATGACCGGACGTCATGGAAGAAGAGACAGCATCCGACGCAGGAATCCAAGACTCTGGTATTCAGACCAGCTGAGGGCTACCTGCAGGCAGATAACCCAAATGTGATGACTGCAACAGTGAAACACGAAGAAAGTACAGTTTTGTACCTACCATAAATGTAGATGTCCGACAGGTATGCATCTGCAGTCCTAACATATGGGTTGTCCTGCCTCAGGGCAGCCCTTCGGTCGGCCGGATTCCAAAGTCTGGGTCTGGCCTCGGCTGATGTCGCACTTCACCCGACGTCATAGCTGCTGTTTATTGGGTATAAAGGCATCAGCCGACGCCATTTTCCTCAGTGTTTCTTGCCGCGTGGTGCCCGAAGCAGAAGCTGTTCGCAAGTGCCGGTCGGTCAGATCCAGAGATTTCTACTACCGAAGACTTCTAAAAGCTGCCTGAGGCAGGACAACCCATATGTTAGGACTGCAGATGCATCCTTGAAGGACATCATCAGTTATTCTTTATTCAAATCAGGAAATACAGTGATATTAGTTAAGTAGTGTTCCTCAGCATCTGTTTGAATCTCTAAAACTGTGTTAATTTTACTTTTCCTGTGATAAAAACTCTGGTGTTTATTGTACTTAAGACATTTAGTACTCTCATGTTTTCTATTTTATGATTAAATATTTTTATACCTTTCACTGTGGCTGGTCTTTAGTACTTGTGCTTATTTCAGTAAAGTACAGTTGTGTATACTTACCATAAATGTAGATGTTCGAGTGTATTCACTGTTGCAGTCATTACATTTGGGTAATCTGCTGGCAGGTTGCCCTCAGTCGGCCTGAATTCCAAAGTCTTGGGTCCTGCGTCGGTTGCTGTCTCCTCTTTCATGACATCAGGTTGTCATGGGTATAAAACATGCAGCCGACACGATTTTCTTTAGTTTTTCTTGCCCCCGATGTCAGGTGCCCCCAAAAAGGTAGCAAAAATACATATCTATATATATATATACACGCATCAATATAAACTTTACCTTCATCTACAAGCAAATACACCACATAGGTTGTAGAAGACAGAAAAGGAAAGATAAACTCCAGAATGACAGGGGGATGGAGGGAAGGTAACCTGGACTGCAACAGTGAATACACTCGAACATCTACATTTATGGTAAGTGTACACAATTGTACAATGTTCTTCATGTTTCACTGCTGCAGTCATTACATTTGGGTAGAATCCCAAAGCTATGGTTGGGAGGCTGGACCTAAACAGCATTAGGAGCGGCTATAGGGCCCTGCAGAACTGCAGTGGCAAAGCCTGCCCTGGATTTAGAGTAGAGAGGCAAATGATAAAGCTTTGTAAAGGTGTGAACAAAACTCCAAGTAGCAGCCTCTAGAATGTCTTTGGTTGGTACTCCCCTTAGAAAGGCTGCTGAGGTAGCTGTAGCTCTGGTGGAATGAGATCTAATGCCCTTGGGCACATGTTTACCATGGTGTAAGTAGCAGAAACGGATGCAGTGGCTTATCCACTTTGAAATTGTCTGCTTTGAAATAGCCTTGCCTTCTGATCCTGCAGCATATGTCACTATTAATTGCTCAGTTTTTCTTAGAGCTTTAGTCCTGCTTAAGTAGAATCTTACCTGCCTCTGTACGTCCAAGGAATGCATAATTCTCTCCCCCTTATCCCGTGGATTTGGATAAAAGGTTGGCAGATGAATTGCTTGGTTAAGAGCCACACTGGAAACTCCACCTTAGGCATAAAAGTAGGATTTGTCCTCAGAGATACCCTGTCTGGATAAAATATGATAAAAGGCTCTACAGCCATGAGGGCTTGTAGCTCTGAAACTCTTCTTGCTGAAGTAATTGCTAGTAGCAGAGTTGTTTTCCATGATAGCCTCCAGACTGGAGGCTAAGCGCTCTCAACCCATGACTGTAACAAACAGTCAAGAGGATAAGGGACACACTTGCATCACACCACCTGTCACACATGAATCCACAAAACAAGCACCGGCAAAACATACGCATAAATACACAAAAACATATTTGGAGGCACTAGGTACCAATCTAAAAAAGAAACAGTGCCTACCAAAGCAGATAAGCAAGCAACCTGCACCCCCAAACACAAGCCAGAAAACACATAATTCACCTTAGCAGTGTGCCTCACAACAGCCCTTAAGGCAAAACAGCATACCTAACACGCTAGTAATAGGAGACTCTATAGTAAGGCACACAGATGTTCCACTCACCAGGCTGAACAAGGAAAAGGTTACTGTCGGGTGCTCGGATCCGCCACAAAACACAGGCACTTAGGTCACTCCAGAACAAGTACAAGTATGACGCTGTCATTGTACATGTTGGTGTGAATTATCTAATACATACCTCCATGGACTACATGAAAAGAGACATTGAGGAGTTCTCTGATCATGTAGTCCAAGCTGGTATGACCTTGAGTAGCATACTACCTTCACCTAGAATGATACCACAATACAAAGACAAAATGATCAATTTCAACAATTGGCTAAGCTTCTGGTGTCATTCTAAGGGGATCCAGTGTCTGTCTGCCTGGGATGACATGATAGACAAGCCTCGCTGTTTTGCCAGAGATGGGTTGCACCTGTCACCCCTAGGTTTTCGAATACTGGCCAAGGCTCTTGCCGTCCCCATAGTGCCTTTTTTAGGCAAGGCTCAAAGGACAAACCAACCACCGTAACCAGCACAGGTAACCAAAAACTAAGGGTAATGCTACTTAACGCCAGAAGTCTCAACCTCAAAATGCATACACTCGAGGCTCTCCAACATGGAGAAAATCGATGTTTGTGCAGTCACGGAAACCTGGTTCAAGGCTCAAGAGAGCACCCAAGCACTGCCAGGTTACAATTCGTATCGTACCTTCCGGCCTCAGTTACCGGATCGCAGTACAAAGGGTGGAGATGTATCCATATTCATCAAGGATACCCATATCTCCATGTTAGTAATGCAGCATGATGCCCCAGAGATCATCCATGCGCAACTATCAGCAGGCAAAACCACATTTCAAGTTGTAGCCGGTTATAGATCGCCCACCATGTCCCAAGATGCTCACTTTGCATTCCTTGAGACATTGGAAAATATAAAGGTCCTACCCAACACCATAATCTTGGGTGATTTCAACTACCCTGGTATAGACTGGGCGAACTACCAATGTTACAACTCCTATGCTCAGCGATTCATAGAATTTATAAATTCAAATGCCCTTGAACAACTAGTATGTTCCCCCACTAGAGGGGACAACATAGTGGATTTAATCATCACAAATATAGGCGCCCATTGTACCACACCCGTTATCACTCCATCCTTGGTCAGATCCGACCACAAACTGATAACCCTGGACATCCTCACCCCTCCACCTCCCCCAGTTAAAGAAACCATAGTCAAAAACCTTTCCAAAGCAAACTTCAAACTACTTGCATCCGAAGTGAAAAGCTTCACTATTCCCTTGCAGAAGGATAATGATATCCAGGATGTGGAATCCTACACCAAGGCACTCTATATGCATCTTCAGGATTGCATAGACCATGCTATCCCAAATAAAACCAAGACTCCTTCCTCAAGCAAGAAGAAACCAGTCTGGTGGACCCCGGCCATAAGCAAACTTTACAATAAAAGGAGACTTGTACAAACAAAGGCCAAATCTCAAGTAGAAAAATCATCCCTGATCAGCATTAGTAAGAAATTGAGGGCCCTCATCAAGTCAACTAAAGCTAATTTTGAAAAGAAAATTGCCAAGGATAACCATAAGGCCTTCTATGGCTACAATAAAAACCTAAATGGCAATGCTCATGTCTGTTCTGAGCTAGTACAAAATGGAACAAAATACACTGACCCTTCTGACATTGCCAACATCTTGGCTGACAGGTTCAGTGCAAATTCCTCTCTCCCCCCCCACCACCTACAGGGCCTATTACCATTCCAGGGGATTGTGTAAGTCCAATTATTACTGATACGTTGGTTAACAAGGCTCTATCTAAAGCTAAAAACACTGCCTCCATGGGACCAGATGGTGTCCCAGGCTGTGTCATACGCAAGCTCCAAAAGGAATTAACCCCGCATCTTAATACCCTGTTCAGTCTCAGCCTCTCCACAGCATATGTGCCCATAGAAAGGCGCACGGCAACGGTGGTCTCGCTACACAAGGGTGGAGCCACAACTGACCCTGGGAACTACCGACCAATAAGCCTGACCAGTCTGATCTGTAAGGCTATGGAGCGAATCATTACGGAACTCATAAATGGAGAGATTGGGAACCTCCAGTCGCTGGACTCCACACAGTTGGGCTTCGTCAAGGGCAGATCATGCCTCCTGAACCTGGTGGATTTCTTTGAGACAGTTACTCAGGCTATAGATAAGGGAAAGGAGGTACACACGGCTTACCTTGACCTTGCTAAAGCATTTGACACCATTCCCCATTCAGGTATTATTGATAAGCTCACCAGCCTGGGCATAAACCCTTACGTCACAAGATGGATCGCAAACTGGCTCTCAGACAGATCCCATAAAGTAAGAGTAGCGGTATCTATGTCCGAATCCAGACCAGTAACGAGTGGTGTGCCTCAGAGCTCGGTACTGGGGCCCCTCCTGTTTGGCATTTACTTCTCAGAAGTACAGGCAAGCATGGAAGGGCTATGGCTGACTAAGTTTGCGGATGACTGCAAACTGGGTGCTATAATAGAGTCTCCGGCCGACATGAAGATCCTCCAGAAGGGCCTAAATGAGACTGATGCATGGTGTCAAAGCCATGGTCTCAAGCTAAATGCAAAAAAATGCGTAGTAATCCCCTTTGGAAAAAACAGAGTACCCGCAAACTACAACATAGGAGGTAATCCCCTGAAATCTGAAGAAGAAATAAGGGATCTAGGGACCCAAGTAGATAGTCAGCTTTCCTTTGATAACCATGTTGCCAAAGTGGTTAGAAAATCCTTCTATGTGACCCATCTGATCACAAAAGGGTTCGCATCAAGATCTAAGGATGTAATGGTGCCCCTCTACTCTTCCCTCATCAGACCCATTATTGAGTACAATGCACCAATTGGAATGTACCTGGCTAGACATCTCCAGCAGCTGGAGAGACCACAGAGGTACCTAACCAAGAAGATTACTGGCCTCAAACAGTTGCCCTATGCAGCACGACTGAAAAAGCTAAGACTGTTCTCTGTTGCATACCACTTTCTCAGAGGCGATCTAATGTACAGAGCCTTGTCCAACACAGAATTGTTGAACATGCTCCATCTTAGCAAAACAAAATCTACTCGAGCTACACGCTCTAGGGATATAAACCTCAACACAACAATGAATAGAACATGATGGAGGGATAGATTCCCTTCGCAGAGACTTCACTTACTATGGAACAGGGTCCCGATCTACATAAGACAGAGCCCCTCACTATCACTCTTCAAGAGGAACCTTGATGAGTGGATGGGTAACAGAAAGTTCACACCGGGGATCACACCAACAGCACTACTACATAGGGGCCAAGGGTACTAGCTGCTATTACAAAGGTCTAGGGAACTACCAAAGGGGCGGTGAATACCGCACAACGTGGCTGGGCTAATATATGCCTTTGAGGCAGATAGCCCAGTACCAACCTATGAACCTATAAGAACTTTATATCAGCGGTAGCAGCTTGTTCAAATGGAGGCAGGGTGAGCTTTTCCAACACATAATTGCGGTCCCATGCAGACAATGGTGATCTTCTAGGAGGCCTTCAATGTTTGGCTCCTCTAAGATGCTGCTTTAGTAAAGGATGAGAAAAGATTGGTGGCTCTGTATTGTAATGAGCCGAAATGGCAAAGGCATGGATTTTAATAGATGAGAAAGATAGGCCTTTGTCAAGCATCTCAGTTAAGTATTGTAATATATGAGGAATATTTGGTTCTGCTGTATCAGTTCCTTGTGCTTGATTCCAAGCACAGAATCTCTTCCATTTGTCAGCATAAGATTTTCTAGTACTAGGCCTTCTGGCTTCCAAAATGACATCCATCACAGCTTTACTGAGAGGTGTTGTTTGTATGACTACCTAATCAGCCATGCTGCCAGGTTCAGAGTCTGTAGTTGGTTGTGCAGGATCCGATTGTTTTGCTGGGTCAGTAGTTGTAGTTGGTTGTGCAGGATCTGATTGTTTTGCTGGGACAGTAGTTGTGGTCTTTGAGGCAAGGTCCAAGCTGGGTACTGAGACAAGTTCCTTAGGATTGACTACCAGTATTGGCGGGGCCAGTCCGGGGCAATTATATCATCTTTGGTTTCTCTTGTCTGACTTTTAGGAGGACCTTGGGGAGAAGAGGCAGAGGAGGAAAGGCATAAACTGATAGTTTTTTCCAACTGAAGGATAGGGCGTCCACTTTCCATGCTTGTCTGTGATGAGTCCTTGTGCAGAATCTTTTCAATTGATAATTTTGCGGAGAGGCAAATAGATCTATGCCTGGGCTCCCCCATTTCTCTGTTATCATGCTGAAAACTTGTGGATTTAGTTTCTACTCGTGAGGATCCATAAGGTTTCTGCTTAAATCATCTGCCAGAGTGTTTTGTTTTCCTGGCAGGAATTGAGCTTGAAGATGTATTTGGAAGGTCAAAGCTGTGTCCCACAGTGCCATGGCTAATCTGCAAAGGGGGTATGAATGTGTGCCCCCTTGCTTGTTTATATACCACGACTGCGATGTTGTCCGTCTTTATCAGCAGTTGTCCTGGATGAAGTAAGTCCTTGAAGGCTGTTAGGGAATTTTGAACAACTAGCATATCTTTTTGGTTGATATGTAGATGCATTTGTTTTGGTGACCATATGCCCTGAATGCATCTTCCTGCCATTTGGGCCCCCCAGGCATAATCTGATGTGTCTGTTGTTATGGCTTGGCTGGCACGGGGTAGAGTGAATGGCCGTCCCATGTTTTGGTGACATGCCTATGCCCACCATAGAAACTCCTGCTGCAGGCAGGGAATGAGAGGAATCATTGTTTCCAGACTGAGAATATTGACTCCATAAACTTTTTAGGTACCACTGAAGTTTCCTCATATGCAGTCTTGCAAATGGAATCAGTAGGATGCAGGATGCCATGAAGCCCAGAGCCTGCAGAATTTGTCTTGCAGAAGATTGGGCTTTTGTGCCACCAGTTTGTGGTAAGTAGTCAGTTGCCTTTGCTTGTCTGGCGTGAGGTAAGCCATTTGGGCAGTTGTATTCAAGCTTGCACCCAGGAATGCTATCTTTTGAGAGGGTACCAGTTGTGATTTCTTTTCGTTTATTGTGTACCCTAGGCATGTTAGAAGCCTTTTCACAAATGCCAGGTGTCAAAGAAGAGTGTCCTTGTTCTCTGCTTGAATGAGACAGTCGTCCAAGTAAGGATAAATCTGTATACTTATGTGTCTGCAAAATGCAATTACTGGTGCCAGGCACTTTGTAAAGACCATGGGCGCAGTAGATAAGCCAAAGGGCAGTGCAGAAAATTGGTAATGTATTAAGCCAGCCTTGAATCTGAGGTATCTTCTGCACGATTGTCTTATTGGGACATGCAGGTATGCTTCCTTTAGGTCTAAAGTCACCAGCCAAGCATTCTTGCCCAGCATGGGCAGAAGCTGCTGCAAAGACAGCATTGTGAATTTTGGAATGTCCAGGTATGTGTTCAAAATTGATAAATCCAGTATTGGCCGCCAGGCCTTGTCCTTTCTGGGTACCAAGAAAGTACAGTTTTGTACCTACCATAAATGTAGATGTTCGAGTGCTAATACAGCTGCAGTCATTACAGATGGGTTCTCCTGCCATCAGGCGGGTCCTCGGTCGGCCGAATTCCAAAGTCTAGGTCCGGCGTCGGTTGTTGTCGCCTTCTTCCCTGACATCAGTGCGACAGGGGTATATAAGACACGGCCAACGCCATTTTCTTCAGTCTTTCTTGCCCCAGATGTCAGGTGCCCCCAGAAGGAAGGCAATACATAAGTTATATATCTATGTATAGTCATGCAATGCAATATAATCAAAATTCAGTAGTTGCAAGCAAATACACCATAGAAGGATAACCCAAACAGGTTGTTTGTGGAGGAGTTAGCCACTAGGCCTGTACCAAGAGGGGAAGGAGGAAGGGAAACCTGGACTGCAGCTGTATTAGCACTCGAACATCTACATTTATGGTAGGTACAAAACTGTACTATGTTCATCGTGCATACAGCTGCAGTCATTACAGATGGGTAGAATCCCAAAGCTACGCAGAGGGTGGTAGGCACTAGGTGGAATTAGGAGGAGCCAGAATGCCCTGCAACACAGCAGTAGCAAAGCCTGCTCTTGTTTTGGAGTATAAAGGTAGGTGGTAGTGTTTAGTGAAGGTATGCACCGAACTCCAAGTGGCTGCCTCCAAAATATCTTTGGTAGGAACTCCTCTGAGGAAGGCTGTAGAGGTAGCTGTGGCCCTTGTGGAGTGGGATCGGATGCCTGTAGGCACAGATTTACCATGAAAGGAGTAACAAAAACGTATGCAGTGGCCTACCCATTTTGAAATTGTCTGTTTGGAAATTGGCTTCCCTTGAGCTCCTACAGCATAGGACACAAAGAGTTGTTCTGATTTCCTGAACGGCTTTGTTCTGTCCAAATAGTAATGCAGCTGTCTATGGATGTCTAAGGAAAGAAGCAGCCTTTCCCCTTTGTTTTGAGGATTGGGGTAAAAGGTAGGTAAGTGTATGGCCTGATTTAAAGCTACCCTGGATACTACCTTAGGCATAAATGATGGGTTGGTTCGTAGGGAAACCCTGTCCTGATGGAAGATGAGAAAGGGTTGCACAGCCATGAGTGCTTGTAATTCCGAGACCCTACGAGCTGAGGTAATAGCCAGAAGGAAAGCTGTTTTCCAGGACAAATATTGCAAATTTGTTGAGGCAGCAGGTTCAAAGGGAGGCAATGTTAATTTTTCCAGTATGTAATTAAGATCCCAGGCTGGGATTGGTTGTTTCCTTGGAGATCTTATATTCATAGCCCCTCTGAGGAACTGTCTTAAGAGTGGGTGAGAAAATAAGGGTGGATCAGTGTTGTATTCTGCAGAAATAGCTGAGGCATGGATTTTAATGGAGGAGAATGACAGTCCACTGTTCAGCAGCTCAGTTAGATACTGTAATATCTGAGGCAAATTCAGTTTTCTAGGATCCTGGTCCTTTTTCTCATTCCAAGCGCAAAACCGTTTCCATTTTGCAGAGTAAGCTTTTCTAGTAGATGGCCTTCTGACTTCCAAAATGACATCCAGTACCTCCTTGGAGAGTAGGGTCTGTTGTGGTGTTAAGGAATTTTCCATGCAGCCAGATTGAGTGTTTTCAGCTGACTGTGAAGAGTTTTGTAGCTGTGCTGAGTCAGAAGGAGAGGCATTAGAGGTAGGGTCCAGGGAGGAGAATGTGTTAGGCTCCTCAGGAGTGGATACCAGTGTTGTCTTGGCCAGTCTGGAGCAATCAGTATCATCTTTGGTCTGTCTGCTCTTGTTTTCAAAAGCACCTTGGTCAGTAGAGGAAGAGGTGGAAAGGCGTAAACAGTCCGTGCTGCCCAACTGAAAGAAAGGGTGTCCACTCTCCAGGCCTTTGGATGAAATGTCCTTGAGCAGAACTTTGTCAATTGGTGATTTTTGTGGGAGGCAAAGAGATCTATGTCTGGCCTTCCCCAGGCTTGGATTACCTTTGTAAACACTTGAGGATGCAACTTCCATTCGTGAGGGTCTGTCATATTTCTGCTTAGATTGTCTGCCAGCGTGTTTTCCATACCTGGCACGTACTGTGCTTGAAGCTCGATTTCGCATTCCAGAGCCCTGTTCCAAAGTGACTTGGCCAGCCTGCACAGGGGGTATGAATGTGTTCCTCCCTGTTTGTTTATGTACCACATTACTGTGGTGTTGTCTGTTCTTATTAATAATTGCCCTGGATGCAGGAGGTACTTGAAAGCTGTAATTGCATTTATCACTGCTAGCATTTCCTTTTGATTGATGTGAAGGTGGTTTTCCTTTTGGGACCATTTGCCCTGAATGCACCTGTCTGTCATGTGTGCCCCCCAGGCGTAGTCTGAGGCGTCTGTTGTGATGACTTGATTTGCTTGAGGTTTGCTGAATGGTAGACCTGTGTTTGTTTGGCATGCTTGAGCCCACCATAGAAATTCCTTTTGTAAACATGGAATTAGTGGTATTATTATTTCCAAACTGTGGCTGTGTTGAGACCATAGGTTTTTTAGGTACCATTGAAGTTTCCTCATATGCAACTTTGCACATGGGATTAGAAGAATGCAAGATGCCATGAATCCCAGAGCCTGCAGGATTTTCCTTGCAGTTAGCCTGGTACAATTTGCTAGTATCTTGAAGTACTGAGTTAGCTGCCCCTGGTTTTCTGGCGTAAGATAGGCCATCTGGGTGTTTGTGTCCAGGTTGGCACCCAGGAAAATTATTTTCTGAGATGGTCTTAGCCTGGATTTCTCTTTGCTGACTGTGTATCCCAGATAATTCAATAACTGTGTTACATAAGCCAGATGCTCCAGAAGTATGTGCTTGCTGTCTGCTTGGATCAGGCAGTCGTCCAAATAAGGGTATATTTGTATCCCTTGAAGTCTGCAGTAGGCAATTACTGACGCCAGGCATTTCGTGAATACTCTGGGTACAGTAGATAAGCCAAAGGGCAATGCAGAGAATTGATAGTGGATTGAACCTGCAAGAAATCTGAGGTATCTTCTGCAGCTTTGTCTGATTGGGACATGCAGGTATGCCTCCTTGAGGTCCAATGTTACCAGCCAAGACCCCTTGCCCAGCATGGGAAGAAGCTGCTGTAAGGTGATCATCTTGAATTTTGGTACTAGTAGAAATGTGTTTAGGATGGATAAGTCCAAAATGGGTCTCCAATCGGTTCCCTTCCTTGGTACCAGGAATAGTCTGGAATAAAAACCTTGACCTTGCTCGTGAGTAGGTACCTCTTGAATAGCTTTCATGTCCATGAGCTTTGAAATTTGTATTTGAGCCTCTGCCCTTTGATTGTGTGGCAGGTTCGGCATGCCTCTCATTTTTGGAAGAGTGTGAAAATGAAATCTGTAGCCTCTGTTTATAATGTCCAGGATCCACTTGTCTTTTGTGACAATATGCCAATTTTTTGAAAATAATGCCAGCTTTCCTCCCAAGGGTGCTGCCACTTGAGCCTTGTTTGGCATGCAAAGGGGAAAGTCATTGGGTTTGTTTTCTGTATTGCTGTGCATTGTCTTCGCCACCTCTTAATGCTGGAGGTTGCCATTGTCTGCCTCTATATGATCCTTGAGATTGTCCTCTGCCCCTTCCGCGTCTGTATCTACCTCTTTGGGGCTTGTCCGTGGCTGGAAAGGACCAGTTTTTTGTAGGCCAATTTCTACTAAAACGTGGTGGTTGTACCTGTAGAAAAGCCTTAACAGTTTGCATAGATTTAGCTTTTTCTTCCATTTTCCTTAGTATTTCCTCAGCATTAGTACCAAATAATACATCCTTTTATAAAGGAGCATCTAGTAATTTAGCTTTGGCATGATCAGGCAGGGTTTGTTCCCTAAGCCAGGCATGTCTACGGATGACTGATCCTGTAACTGCAGCCCTACTTGAGGCCTCTAGAGCATCATAACCACATTGCAAGGTGTGCTTACCCACTTGTTCTGCACTATGCATCATATCCTGCAACTCCTTCAGATCTGGTTGTTCAGGTTGTGACATTTTATTCTTTAATTGTGATACAGAAACTGCTGATATTTAAGCATATGGAACTGACAATTTAAGGCCCTCATGGTTAGAGTGGCCGAGGTATATACCTTTTTTCCCCACCTTTCTAAGGATCTAGACTCTCTTTCGGAAGGTAATGGATTCTTAGCAGTAGAAGCCTTCATTCCCTTGGGACCCTGAGAAATGGTTTCTGGGTCAGCATTATGGCTTTTGTAAAGAAATTGGTGTGAGTTAGGAACTCTGTAGTACCTATCAGGCTTGACTGGGGCTGGAGGCAGGGAATCTGGATTAAGGCAAGCCTCCGAATAAACATCATCAAGTATGTCCAAGACAGGAGATATCGCCAGAGGTCTGTGCTGAGGTAGCAGAAGAAATTCTCTAAGCCTTTTCTTTGAATCTGAAAAATCCTGGCCTTCCCAATGGAAGTGTTCCCTCAAGGTATGCTAGGTTTCCCCGAATGAGAAATCCTCTGGGGGAGATACAGAAGGGATGGACTGTTCTGCATCAGAATCTTCAAAAGGGGAGTACGAATGCTCCTCTTCATCAAAATGTTCTGAAATAATGGAGCCCTGGTCAGAGGAGGGAGATTCTTCCTCCACTCTGGGTCTCTTGTCCGGTGGGGGTTGGGAACCCCTTATAAGAGTAATTAAATCCTCAGCCATTTTGAGCATCTGCTTTTTAGGCATGGGACCTGTAGATGGGCCCTGTGTAACAGGCCACTGGGAGTGCATGGCTGATTTAGACTTAGTAAAGGCCTTGATGGAAAAGGAAGAAGAAGGTCTGAAGACACCATGGGTGGAAGTAGATCTGTCCACATTAAGAGGCTCAACACTCACAGTGGCTTCGGTAGCTGTAGTCAGGGTGTGGGCCGAGGAACCTGCGGTCTCGGTTACAAAGGACACCGCCAGAGAAGTGTTGTCGGTAGTCAGGGGCTGCGTAGGTGCCTCACTGAGAACCGGACAATGTGTAGCCAGTTTTGGCGTGGTGTCGGTGGAGACCGCGGGCCTCGCATGTCGGTCTTTGTCCTTGCGTTTTTTGGACAAAATGGTAGTCGGAGTCTCCGACGACATTTTATAGTTAAAGGCTTTACCAAAAAAGTGCTGGGCGAACTCTACCCAACGCTTAATAGTGCATTTATTAAAGGTAGCACAAAAGCGACAGCCCGAGACGTCGTGGTCTGGGCCTAAACAAGGAATACAGAGGGAATGGAAATCCTTATGCGGTATTTGCTTCCCACAAGAAATACAATTGTTAACTTTGTCTGACATCGATCCGAGGCAAGAAAAGTTTCCCCAACGGGGTACTTAGCTTTAAAGAAGACTTTGGTTTCCAAATTTTCGTAATTTCAGGAGCTGGCCGACCGGCACTTGCGAACTGCTTCTGCTTCGGGCACCGCGCGGCAAAAAAGACTGAAGAAAATGGCGTCGGCAGTGTCTTATATACCCCTGTCGCACTGACGTCAGGGAAGAAGGCGACAACAACCGACGCCGGACCTAGACTTTGGAATTCGGCTGACCGAGGACCCGCCTGACGGCAGGAGAACCCATCTGTAATGACTGCAGCTGTATGTCCGATGAACATCAGTCTTGAGTAAAAACCTTGTCCTTTTTCCTGTTCTGGTACTGTCTGAATGGCCCCCATATCCATGAGGGACATAACCTGTTTCTGTGCCTCTGCCCATTGATTTTTTGGCAGATCTGGCCAACCATATGCCATTGGCAGAGTGTAGAAATGGAATCTGTATCCCTGTCATACAATGTTTAGTACCCACTTTCCTGGGTTATTAACTGCCAATTTTGAGCAAAAAGTGCTAATTTTCCCCCTATGGGTGCTGCCATAAGATAAGTGCTTGGTGTAGGCAGAGGGAAGTCATTGGGATTGCTTTCTGCAGGTATGCGCTTTATCTCCTCCAGATTTGGAGGTGGAAGCGCCCCAATGCTCTGACCTGTATGAATCTTGTGCCTGGTATCTGGAACCCTTAGGGCATCTGTATTTGCCCATTTGAGCTCTGTCTGACACAGGAAAGGACCAATATTTTGTAGGCCAGTGTCTACTGAATCTTGGTGGCTGCACTTGTAAGAAGTCTTTAACAGTTTGCATAGACTTAGCTTTGTTTTCCATTTTCATTAAAACCTCTTCTGCCTTAATACCAAACAGAGAATCATGCTGTAAAGGTGCATCTAGCAATTTAGCTTTAACATGATCAGGCAAACTTTGTTCCTTTAACCAGGCATGCCTCCTAATCACAGATCCAGCAACTGCGGCTCTGCAGGAGACCTCTAAGGAATCAAAACCACATTGTAAAGTATGCTTTCCAACTTGTTTAGCTGCATGCAATAATTCCTGCATTTCTTTATTTTCTGCACATTCTGAAATCAACATAATTTTCTGTTCCAGCAATCCCATAACATGTTGTTGGTACTTAAGCATATGAAATTGACAGTTTAAGGCCCTAATTGCCAATGTTGCAGATGTATAAACCTTTTTTCCCCATCTGTCCAGGGCCCTTGAATCTCTGAAAGAGGGGGGTAAGATTTTTTACTGTTGAGGCCTTAACTCCCTTTGGACCCTGTGAAATGGTTTCAGGATCAGCAGCAGGGTTTCTAAAAAAATCTATGTGAGTCAGGGACCCTGTAATATCTGCCAGGCTTACAGGGAGCCGGAGGTAAGGAGTCAGGGGTCAAGCTTGACTCCAAAAACACATCCACAATGTCTAAAACAGGGGGAATAGCTAAAGGCCTTTGCTGAGGGAGAGGAAGGAAATCCCTGGTCTCTTTTTTGATTCTGAGAAGTCTTGACTCTTCCAGTGAAAATGCTCCCTCAAAGTATGCAAGGTTTCTCCAAATGAATAATCCTCAGGAGGAGATGCAGATGGAATAGGCTCCTCAGCATCAGAATCCTCATAGGGAGGTATAGATAAATTCCTGATCAGAAGAGGAATCAGAAGAAATAGAAACCTGATCTGAAGATTCATAATCAGTGTCTTGCCTAGGCCTCTTATCAGGAGGGGGATGGGTACCCCTGATCAAGGTAATAAGGTCTTCAGCCATTTCGATCATCTGTTTTTTAGAGGCATAGAGGCCTGTGCACGTGGCTCATGCGTTTTTTTTTAGTTTTAGAAGTTGCTTTTGTCTTTGATTTTGCAGCTGTCGTCGGTTTGATATACAAATGTTGAGGTTGGAATACACCCTCAGAAGCTGGTGCCTGCTCAGCGACTCCGGACCCATCCGAGGGAGATACATCCGTCGGTCCAATACCCTGAGTATCTTGCGGCATGCCGGACTCCACATGGGTGTCGGTAGAGGCCTGTGACTCGAAGGTAGCGGGTATCAGGGGCTGCGAAAGCACCTCACTGAGTACCGGCAAACTGGTGACTGGCTTAGGAGAAGCTTCGTCGTCGGTTTTGTATCTCGACTGCCTTTCTCTGTCCTTTTCTTTGCATTTTTTATGCACTCCGGTAGTCAGATTGCTATCCGACGACATTTCTGGGTAATTAAATCTGTTTCCAAAATACTTCGATGTAAAAATATACCGACGCTTAATAGTGCGTTGGTTAAATCTAGCACAAAATCGACGGTCAGGCACGTTGTGATCAGGGCTTAGGCAAGGAATTCAGTATAAATGGAAATACTTATGAGGTATTTGCGTCCCACAAGTAATACAATTATTAACTTTTTCTGACATCGGTAAAAAGCAATGGGGTACTTAGCTTTAGTGAAGACTTTGGTTCTGAAACTCATACTCGAATATTTCAGTAGTCAGCTGACTGGCACTTGCGAAATGCTTCTGCTTCGGGGCACCACGCGGCAAGAAAGACTAAAGAAAATGGCATCGGCTGCATGTTTTATACCCCTGATGACCTGACGTCATGGAAGAGGAGACAGCAACCGACGCAGGACCCAAGACTTTGGAATTCAGGCCGACTGAGGGCAACCTGCCAGCAGATTACCCAAATATAATGACTGCAACATTGAAACACGAAGAACATTGCCTTGGTCACTCCTGGCTGCTTTGGTTACACTCTACTATTTATATTAGTACTGATTTTACTCATTATAAATTGGATGCCCTTGTAAGAGCCTGACAATAGTTGACTACTGACAGCGAGGTTACCTTATAGTCTGGGCAGAAGGGGTGTAGCTAGTAAATCTGTGCTAGCTTTTCCCAGGTGTGTGGGTGTGTGTGTGTGTGTGTGTGTGTGTGTGTGTGTGTGTGTGTGTGTGTGTGTGTGTGTGTGTGTGTGTGTAAATCAAATACTCAGGTGTTAGTGTGTCAGCCACTTGGAACTGGGACACAGTGCTCCAAAGTGAGTCTTGTTTGGGATCTGGAGAAACAGAGTTTCCAATCCCAGGTCTGGAGCAGGTTCTCTGTGTGCTCTTGGGGTAAATTGTTCTTGATGCAGTCTCTCATCAGTGTCAGTGGTGAGGACTGAGGCTCCCTGAGGCTGTCACAGTGTGGAAAAGCATACAGAAACATTATTGTCAAAGGAAAATAAAAAGGTAGCTGTTTTCCTGGCCTTATAGAATGGAGTCCTGGAAGAGAAGTTTGACAGTTGATTGTTTAGAAAGGAGGCAAAAGGGTCTACCTGAGGAATTTCCCACAGAATGAAAAAATCTTGGAAGACCCCCCAAATTCAGTTTCCATCCGTGAAGGTCTGCCCTGGTCCTGCTCAACTTGTCTGCCACACAGTTTTACTCTTATTGGCTGTAAGATGCATGTAGAGTGAGACTACACTTTAAAGCTATATTCCATGCTAACAGGACTATACCAGAAGGCCACATGATCAGCTATTTGCCTGTGGCTAATTCTTAAGCATTATGAATGATACTGCAGCCATGATCATTATGTTGAAAATCAGAACATTAGTGGTTTAACTGACCAGACTCACTCATCCATAAAAAAAAAAAGACTTCACACAGGCCATTACTTAGCTTTCCCCATACATCTCAGCTATGCTCAATGCATCTGTTAAGCTGAAGACATGATTCTTTGAGTGTCTCATGATGACTTAGCAAACCTAAGTATACTCAAGGTGCACAGCTAAGTACCAACCTATGATCACAGCTGCAGTATCATTCATAATGCTTAAGAATTAGCCACAGGCAAATAGCTGATCATGTGGCCTTCTGGTATCCCATTTTTTAGACAGTCAGCATATGGCATCTGCTTTAGGCCTGTGATTCTTTTAGTGTGGTATTTCTGTGGCCTTTCCAGCTGTTGCAGATGTCTTGTGAGGTACATACCAAACGGGGCATTATACTCTATAATGGGTCTAATGAGGGATGAGTACAGTGGGACAATGACCTCCTTTTTTCTGGATAAAAAGCCCTTAGTGATGAGGTGTGCCACATAGAAGGATTTCCCAACTGTTGTGGCGATGTGGTTATCAAAAGTGAGGCCACTGTCCACCTGTGTCCCTAAGTCTCTCATCACACTTTCAATGTTTAGTGTACTGCCACCTATGTGGTAATTCATGGGTACATGTTTTTTTCCAAAAGGGATAACAATACATTTCTTGGCATTAAGCTTGAGCCCATGGCTCTGGCACCAGGCATCTGTTTCTGTAAGGCCCTTTTGTAGAATATCCACATCATTTGAGGATTCAATAATGGCTCCCAGTTTGCAGTCATCTGCGAACTTTGTTAGCCAGAGTCCCTTAGTGTTAGCCTGTACTTCAGGGAAGTACATGCCAAACAAGAGTGGTCCAAGGACTGAACCCTGAGGTACTCCACTTGCCACTTCTCTGGAGCTGGATTTGGAGTCGGCTACTTTTACAGTCTGGGTTCTGTCAGTAAGCCAGTTGGCAACCCATCGAGTGACCTACGGATTTATGCCCAACTTAGTAAGTTTATCTATGATTCCAGAGTGGGGGATGGTGTCGAAGGCCTTGGCGACGTCCAGATAGGCTATGTGAACTGCCTTACCCTCATCCACAGCTCTGGACACTGATTCGAAGAAGTCAATCAGATTCAGGAGACAAGTTCGGCCCTTCACAAACCCAAACTGGGTGGGGTCCAGTGTTTGAAGGTTGCCAATGTCTTTGTTTATAAGTTCCATGATAATGCGTTCCATGCCCTTGCAGATCAGGCTTGTCAGACTGATGGGATGGTAGTTCCCGGGATCCAAGGCAGATCCCCCCTTGTGGAGTGGGAAAACTGTAGCTGTATGCCACTCAGTGGGCACGAAGCCTGAGGTGAGGCTATGATTAAACGTGACACTTGGGTGAGGTGCCAGTTCATTTTGTAGTTGATATAGTACACAGCCTGGGATATCATCTGGTCCCATGGATGCTGTATTCTTAGCTTTGGAGAGTGCGGCTTCTACCTGTGTGGCCATGATTATTGAAATTTGGCAATCTTTTGGTATTGAGATGGACCCTTTAGGGGGTGAGAGGGGGGTGAAGCTGGCACTAAATCGATTTTCCAGGATATTGGCAATATCCTTGGGGTCAGTATATTTAATGCCATTCTGCTGTAGCTCAGAGCAGATCTGAGCATTGCCATTTCGATTCTTGACATAACTATAGAATGCCTTGTGGTTGTCTTTGGAATTTTTGGCAATTTTATTTTCGTAACTAGCTTTTGAGGATTTTATGAGGGATCTCAGTTTCTTACTGAGGCTGGTGAGGGAGTTTTTTGCATCCTGGGATTTTCCTCTTTTCTGCAACAGTTTCTTCCTTCTGTTGTATAGTTTGTTTATAGCAAGGGACCACCAGATTGGCTTCTTTTTTTTTTGAAGAAGAGCATCTTGGTTCTATTTGGGATGGCACTATTCATGCACAAGTGGATGTGCTCGTACAGTGCCTTAGTGTAGGATTCAGCAGTCAAACATTCAGATCCCGTCTGCATGGGTGTCATGAAGTTTGTCACTTCTGACTTCAGTAGCATGAAGTTGGCTTTGGAAAAGTTTTTTAAGGAGGTTTCCTTACTGGGGGGTGTGGGTGGGATGTGGATGTCAAGGGTGATTTGCTTATGGTCAGACCTGACCAATGAGGGGGGTGACCACTGGTGTGGAGCATCTATCTCCCATGTTGGTAATGGCCAGGTCTAGGATATTGGAGCCCCTGGTGGGACAATGGATTAGTTGATCCAGGGCGTTGGAATTTATTAATTCCAAGAACCATTGGGAAAAGGAGTTGGTACCCGACTAGTTTTCCCAGTTAATGGCAGGGTAGTTGAAATCACCCAGTATTAGGGTGTTTGGTTGTATCTTAATATTTTCCAGTATGTTTAGAAAGGTGTAGTGAGAATTTTGGGGCATGGTGGGGGATCTGTAGCAAGCTACAATTTGGATTGCAGTCTTACCTGGAGAATTTCAGATGCATTGTGTTGGGCAACTAGCCTGGAGGTGTGAATATCCTTGGTGAATATGGACACTCCCTCCACCTTTAGTGTTTTGGTCTTGGTTTTGTGGCCGAAAAGTGTGGTAAGAGTTGCAGCCTGGTATTGCAGGGGTGCTCTATGGAGCCTTGAACCAGGTCTCAGTTACTGCACAGATATCGATGTTCTCCATTTTTAGGAGTGCCTCGAGAGACTTCTAGCATTGAGTAGCATTACCTTACCCACTTAGCCCCACTCTTGTATGCTCTGACTGAACAATCTAGGCCTGAAATTCTATTCTCTAAAAAAATTTATTTTGTTTGTTGCCCATAAAATGTTGGAAAAGGGTCAAAGAAAAATGGGCAATTACTGCTCGAGATGAGTTTCAGACAGAAGTTGCCAAAATTCACAAAAACACAGAAGAATTTTGAATATATTCCTCACTTTATCCCTGCAAACAAGGAGAATTACTTCCAGGGTGACTGCTATCTTGGCATCCTGTAACCAAATAACTGCCTTTCTCACAATGGAAGACAGGGAGTCCCTAGCCAAGGCAGGAATACTATATCACACTTCATTATGCTCTAATATCTTTTGAAAACTCATTAAGTTATTAACAAAGGTCCAGACAGCTGAAAACAAAAGTTGTCATTTTGTGATAGATGCTCCATGGAGGGAACACTATTGTGTAGTAGTGGCTGAAGGCAGGCTATCAGCTGCACTGCCAAGCTCATTTTTTCCCTATAGGTTCATAGGACAATAGGCAGGCACTAGGCTAGCTGCCCTTGTGGGCCACTTCCCTCAAAGGTGAGAATAAACTTTGTGGCCTGTGTCTGTGAGGCAAAGACCTTAACCATTATGCCAACGCCCAACCCATTTATCTCTGTATTAGAAGACCATCAAGCCTACTTCAATCTGTCTTGAGCCTATTCATTCCTCTTAACTGGATATTTCCAGTAGTACTAGGGTGACAGCCGATGAGAAGGGCAATCACTTAAGAACCACAAAGGTACTATGTGCTCTCATTAGCATAATGGCAATAAGGGTATTTGTATTAGAGCCGTTACCCTGCCTCTATTGGCTGATGTGAGCAACTGTGTCATCACAGGGAATCCCATGTTGTCCCCTGCTTGTGCTGCCACTTACAATATATGATGGATGCCTTCGCTAGCTTAAAAATTCATATCCATGTCCTTGGCCCTGGCCTTATGGTGCCATGATCAGTCGATCAGACCCACAACTCCATCCCCTCAGGATGACAGAACTGGTGCTGGCTGCTCAATCAACCCCCCCCACCCCCCCCGGCTAGCTACTCTATCTCCTGAGCTGTTAGCTGAACTTGGGTCATCCGAGTTACAGTCACAACTTCAATTCTCTATGGAACACAGCTGGGCTCAGAGCAAAACTCCTCATTACAAAACTAAGTGTTAAATGTGAACCAATGTAAATCACTGCAAACAGCCAGAATACTTAAGCATTCAGTATATAAGTAGGGTGTAATAATTACAACACAGAGAGCCCCAAATACTGCATTGCAGTCACCTAGTGTGCTTCTGAAGCCTTTTTTTTCTTTTCTAGGTAAAAAAGCATAGTATACAGCAGTATAAACTTATTAGGTTATATAAAATGAGTCAGCCAAAAACTACTGATGGCTAAAACACCATGCTATACATACCTGACATTCCAAGTACATCTGACCAGTGACAGTAGCTGCAATGCGTTCTTGCTGCTGCTTTTGGTGCTGAAGATTGCTTTGCTGGACAAACAAATTATTTTCCATGGCTTCAAGACCTTCCTGTTTTAAACAGAAAATGTATCAGAGGTGAAACCTAGCATTAAACAAGGCACTAGCAATTTATTTTTATAAATGCAGACCATAATTGTCTAAAAGCTTATTTACAAGGGCTTAATAACTAAATGAAAAGCCTACTACCCCTTAATTACTTATAAATTCTAGGCATAATGCTCACTATTCATTACCACTAAAAGGTACAAAAATTAGATTTTTAGTACAGCATTCAATTCACTCATTTCTGCTTGGCAACGGTAGGCAAAATGAGGTGTTGAATTCTTTACAACTGCCATTATAACTTTAGGCACATTTGTCCTCTCCGACACGATATTTTACTCAACTCTGCCTTAAACTTTTACTTACTAGCAATTTTAGCCAACTTCTTTGGCAGTAGCATTCCAATTGTAGAATATCTTCATAGTAAAGAATTAAAGAAATGCACCAAATAAACTGTTATCTGGCAAAATGTCTTTAACTGATGTTAATGACAGAGTAAACAAGTATTCATCCAAGAACAAAAGAACAGCACAAACTCTTGCACATTTTTTATGTGAATATACGCAGTATGTTTTTTTTTCTCTTTCGACTTTTACTGGTATAAACTATTTCTTAGTCTTTCACGTCTGCGTACATTTTTAATGATTTTTAAGAACCCTCTGCCATTTCTTATGATATATGTTCAATACTAATCCTTTTGTGGATTTACTCAAATTGTAGGAACTTTACTGCATCAAGTATCTGATGCTGATGTGGAGTAAGTGATACTCATTCACTCATTTTCTGACCTGTCTTACCGTATTCATGGTCTTGGGGAGCCATAGCCTATCATGGCAAGCAAATGTCATAATATTGGATGGGACAGAAAAAAATACACAACTACTGGCAATTAGACACTGCCAAGACATTAGGATATGGGAAAAAACAGGAGACCCTGATATGAAAACCACAAATACACAAGGACATGCAGACTTGACAAAAAAGCAATCCAGCCATGAACTTAACCACACAGCCACGCATTATGAGGTGGCAAAGCTAATCACGGTAACCCAGTGAACTGCCACTAAAAAATTAGTACACCCTTCAGAATGGCTTGGCAACATGTGACTGTATTCAGCATAAGATCACAGTCCTTCTTAACAGAGCACACGTGTTTCTAACTATCACTCATGGGACCAATTTACCTACACTGCCTCACCACAACAGGACTATCCTATAAAGGAATAGCTCTACTTCAATTCCACAGAGGTCAGTGAGGCAGAAATAAACAGACAAGCTATTCCTGAATACTTTTACTTACATACTGTGTAAAGATAAAGGAAATACATAAAATGTGATTGTCATAATATGTAAACATTTAATTAATGCTGCTATGTTTGAATCTGAGCTAACCAATTATGCAGCACAACATCATAGCAAGCAAAATATAAAAACAGCTATTTGTAAGTTTAATTATTCCCAGTTAAGCTCTATATAAATAGATCAAATAAAGTTTTCTGCTGTGCAGTAAATACAAGATGGAATTTACATTTATATTGTTTTGGGGTGCTGCTTATGCTGTACTATACTTGTTGGAATTTTAAAGTGTAGAGAGGTAAATGGTAATGCTTGGTGAACGTATGAACTGAGCTCCAGGTAGCAGCTTCTAGAATGTCTCTGGTGGGAACCCCTCTGAGAAAGGCTACAGAAGTAGATGCAGCCCTGGTGGAATGAGATCTGATCCCCTTGGGGATAGGTTTATCATGGTGCATATAGCAGAAACTAATACAATGGCTTATCCATTTGGAAATAGTCTGCTTTGAAATAGCCTTTCCCTCTGCCCCTACAGCAAAGGCCACCAATAGTGTTCAGATTTTCTTAGATATGTTGTCCTATTTAAGTAGAATCTAAGTTGTCTGTGTCCATTCAATGAATGCAGAATCCACTCACCCTTGTTCTGTGGATTGGGAAAGAAAGTTGGCAGATGAATGGTCTGATTAAGAGCCACACTGGATACCACCTTAGGCATTAAAGATGGATTGGTCCTGAGAGTCACCCTGTCCGGATGAAAAATAATGAAAGGCTCCACTGCCACAAGAGCCTGTAATTCTGAAATCCTTCTAGCTGAAGTGACTGCTAAAAGGAAAGCTGTTTTCCAGGAGAGAAAATTTAGGTCTGCAGTAGCAGCTGGCTCAAAAGGAGGGAGAGTGAGTTTTTCCAAAACAAAATTGAGGTCCCATGGAGGAGTTGGTGCTCTCCTGGGAGGTCTTAAATTTTTGGCCCCTCTGAGATACTGCTTTAGCAGAGGATCAAAGAAGAGGGGGGCTCTGTGTTGAAATGAGCTGAAATGGCAGAGGCATGGATTTTTATGGAAGAAAAAGATAGGCCCTTGTGAAGCATCTCAGTTAAGTACTGTAAAATCTGAGGAATATTGGGCATTGCTGTGCTTATTCCTTGGGAATGGTTCCAGGCATGGAATCTTTTCCGTTTGTCAGCATAAGATTTTCTAGTACTAGGCCTTCTAGCCTCCAAAATGACATCTATCACAGGTTTGCTGAGGGATGCCAAGGGTGAAATTAGTTTGATTAGCCACGCTGCAAGATTCAGAGTTTGGAGCTGAGTGTGCAGAATTTGGTAGTTCTGTTGCGACAGTAAGTAAGGTGTCTGAGGCAGGTGCCACGGAGAAAGGTGTGACACATTGCGCAAGTGTGGCTACAAGTGCTGGCAAGGCCAGTCTGGAGCAATCAGAATCATTTTTGGTTTGCCCTGTCTGACTTTTAGTAGAACTTTGCAGAGCAGAGGCAGAGGGGGAAAAGCATGATAGGTTTTTCCAGCTGAATGATAGAGCATCCACTTTCCAAGCTTTTTTGTGATGAATTCTTGTGCAGAATTTGACCAACTGATAGTTCTGGGGTGAGGCAAAAAGATCTATGTCTGCGCTCCCCCATTTGCATGTCAACATGTTGAAAACTTGTGGTTCCAATTTCCATTTGTGTGGTTCCATAAGATTTCTGCTTAGTTCATCTGCCATAGTATTTAGCTTTCCTGGCAGGAATTGAGCTTGTAGCTGTATTTGATAAGTCAAGGCCATGTTCCACAATGCCATGGCTAGTCTGCAAAGGGGGTAGGAATGTGTACCCCCCTGCTTATTTACCAAATAACTGTGGTGTTGTCTATCTTTATCATTAGTTGTCCTAGTCCTTGAAGACTTTCAGTGCATTCTGTACAGCTAGCATCTCTTTCTGATTGATATGTAGGTGCATTTGATTTGGGCTCCATTTGCCCTGAATGCACTTTCCTGCCAGATGAGCCCCCCAAGCATAGTCTGATGCATCTGTAGTTAGGGTTTGGGTGGCAGGGGGTGGACTGAATGGCAGTCCCTTGTTTTGGTGGCTGGTCTCTGCCCGCCATAGGAACTCTAGTTGCAGGCAAGGTACAATAGGAATCGTTGCTTCCAGGCTGTGACAATGTTGACTCCATAAACTTTTTAAGTACCACTGAAGTTTTCTCATATGCAGTCTTGCATATGGAATTAGAAGATTGCAGGAGGCCATGAACCCCAAGGCTTGCAGAATTTGTCTTGCAGATAGCAGGGTTTTTGTGGCCACCCGTTTGAAGTAAGTCACCAATTGAATTTGCTTTTCTGGTTTACGGTAAGTCATCTGGGCAGTTGTATTCAAGCTTGCACTCAGGAATGTAATTTTATGAGAGGGTACCAGTTGTGATTTCTTTTCATTCATGGTGTACCCTAGACAAGTTAGAACCCTTTTTACAAACGCCAGATGCTTTAGAAGAATGTCCTTGTTTTCTGCTTGTATTAGACAATCGTCCAGGTATGGATATATTTGAATATTTATTTGCCTGCAAAATGCAATTACTGGTGGCAGGCACTTTGTGAAAACCTTGAGCGCAGTAGATAAGCCAAAGGGCAGTGCAGAGAACTGGTAATGCAAGTAGCCTGCTTTGAAGCAGAGGTATCTTCTGCAAAATTCCCTGATTGGGATATGCAGGTAAGCCTCTTTTAAGTCTAGAGTTAACAACCAGGCATATTTGCCTAGCATAGGTAGTAACTGTTGAGTAGTCAGCATCTTGAATTTTGGAATGTCCAGAAATGTGTTTAGAGTGGATAAGTCCAGAATTGGAAGCCATGATGTGTCTTTTCTGGGCACCAGGAAAAGTCTTGAATATAAACCTTGTCCTTTTTCCTCTTCTGGTAATGGCTGAATAGCCCCCATGTTCATGAGGGACAGAACTTGTTTCTGGGCCTCTGTCCACTGATTTGGGGGCAGATTTGGCCATCCGTTTGGGATTGGCAATGTGTGGAAATGAAATCTGTATCCCTGGGATACTATATTTAAAACCCATTTGTCCTGGGTAATAAGTTGCCAGTTTCATGCATGAAGTGTCAGTTTCCCCCCCAAAGGGGCAGCTAAAAGGTAAGTGCTTGGTGATTGTAGAGGGAAGTCATTGAGACTGTTTACCATAGGGAGGTGCCTTGTTCTTTCCAGATTTGGAGGTGGAGGCACCCCATTGTTTTGTTCTAAAAGTTCCTTGCGACTGAAACCTGGAGTCTTTGGAATGTCTTGATTTGACTTGAGCGGCTCTCGAGGGGACTGGAAAGGACCAGTTCTTAGTAGGCCAGTGCCTACTAAATCTTGGAGGTTGCACTTGTAAGAAATCTTTCACAGTTTGCATAGATTTAGCTTTATCTTCCATCTTTTTTAACACTTCTTCAGCCTTATTACCAAAGAGATGGTCCTGTTGTAAAGGAGCATCCAACAATTTTGCTTTAACACGGTCAGGCAGAGTTTGCTCTTTGAGCCAAGCATGCCTTCTTAGCACAGATCCAGTTACAGCAGCCCTGCAAGAGGCCTCCAAGGAATCAAAACCACATTGCAAAGTATGTTTTCCAACTTGTTCAGCTGAATGTAATAAATCCTGCAAATCTTTATTTTCCGCACAGTCAGAGATTAACATAATTTTCTGTTTAAGTAGTCCCATGATATGCTGTTGATATTTAAGCATATGAAACTGACAGTTTAAAGCCCTGATTGCCAAGGTTGCAGACATGTAAACCTTTTTACCCCATCTATCCAGCGCCCAGGAATCTCTATCAGAAGGGGTAGGACTTTTAGCAGTAGAGGCCTTAATGCCCTTGGGACCCTGAGAAATGGTTTCAGGATCAGCAATAGGATTTTTGAAAAGGAATTTGTGGGAGTCAGGAACCCTGTAGTATCTGGCTGGCTTACAAGGAGCCAGAGGCAGGGAATCAGGAGTTATACTAGATTCTGAAAAAACATCATCAACAATGTCTAGAACAGGAGGTATAGCCAAAGGCCTATGCTGAGGAAGAAAAAGAAAATGCCTAAGTCTCTTTTTAGATTCAGAAAAATCCTGACTTTCCCAATGGAAATGTTCCCTTAAGGTATGTAAAGTTTCCCCAAAAGAAAAATCCTCAGGGGGAGAAGCAGAAGGAATGGAATCTTCTGCATCAGAGTCCTCATAAGTAGGAATAGAAAAATCCTGCTCATTAGAAGAGTCAGAAGAAATAGAATCCTGTTCAGAAGATGCAGAATCAATGTCTTGCCTAGGCCTCTTGGAAGGATGGGGTTGGCTACCACCGATCAGAGTAATACAATTTTCAGCCATTTTGATCATTTGTTTTTTGGGCATAGGGGCCTGCACATGTGGCCCAGGCGTCAGTTTTTTAGACATAGATTTAGATTTTGGCCTTAGTTTTGAAGATGGCGTCGGTCTAATATACAAATCTGTAGGCCTGAAAACACCCTCAGAAGCCGGTGCCTGCACAGCAGCTCTGGACCCATCTAAGCTAGAGACATCCGCGAGTTCCATAATTGAAGCATCTCGCGGCATATCAGACTCCGAATGGGTCTCAGTAGAGGCCTGTGAATCAGAAGTAGCGAGTATCAGGGGCTGCGAAAGCGCCTCAATGAGTACCGGTGAACTGGTGACTGGCTTAGGAGAAGCGTTGTCGTCAGTTTTGGACCTCGATGTCTGTCTGTCTTTTTCTTTGCGTTTTTTAGGTATTCCGGTAGTTGGATTGCTAACCAACAACATTTCTGGATAATTAAATCTTGAGCCAAAATATTTAGAAGCAAAAATATACTGACGTTTAATCATGTGTTGATTAAATTTAGCACAAAACTGACAGCAAGGCACGTTGTGGTCAGGGCCTAGGCAAGGAATACAGTACAAATTAAAATCCTTATGAGGTATTTGCTTCCCACAAGTAATGCAATTATTAACTTTTACTGACCGGTAAGGAGCAAGAAAAAGTTTCCCCAATGGGGTACTTAGCTTTTAGTTGAAGACTTCGGTTCTGAAACTCGAAAACAAAAATTTCAGGAGTCGGTCGACCAGCACTTGCGAACTGCTTCGGGCACCGCGCAGCAAGAAAGACTTATGTAATGGCGTCGGCTGCATGTTTTATACCCCTAACGACCTGACATCATGGAAGAAGGGACAGCAACCAACGCAGGACCCAAGACTTGGTTAATCAGGCCAACTGAGGGCAACCTGTCAACAGATTACCCTAAATGTAATGACTGCAACAGTGAAACAAGAAGAACATGGACTTTCTGACCAAAGTGGTGGTCAAAAGAGAGGTTGCTGTCAACCTGTCTTCCTAGATCTCTTATAATGCCTTCTGTGTTCAGTGGACTACCATCAATGTGGTAAATTCAAGGGAACCAGGTTTTTCCCCAAGGAGGATGATGAGACATCTGTTGGCATTGAGCTTAAGGCCATGGTTCTGATACCAGTCATTGCTGTCATTGAGGCCTTTCTGTAGGATGTCAGCATCACTTTAGTTAATAATAGCACCCAACTTGCAATCGTCTGTGAACTTTGTCAGCCAGAGTCCCTTCGTGTTGGCCTGGACTTCAGAGAAGTAGATACCAAACAGGAGAGGACCCAGGACTGAACCCTGTGGGACTCCACTTGTGACTGGTCGTCAGTCTGACTTGGAGTCAGCTACTTTCACACTGTGGGTTCTATCTGTGAGTCAGTTTGCAACCCACCTAGTGATATAGGGGTTGATGCCTAGCTTGGTGAGTTTTCTATGATTCCTGAGCAGGGAATGGTATCAAAGGCCTTGGCCAGATCAAGGTAGGCTGTATGAACCACCTTGCCTTCATCTACAGCATTGGTGACTGACTCAGAGAAGTCGACCAAGTTGAGCACGCATGATCTACCCTTCACAAAACCAAACTGTGTAGAATCCAGAGTTTGGAGATTCCCTATATCCTTGTTTATTAGGTCAATGATGATGTGTTCCATAACTTTGCATATCAGGCTCATCAGGCTAATTGGGCGATAATTTCTGGGGTCTGTAGTCGCTCTTCCTTTGTGGAGAGGGATGGCTATAGTGCGACATACATTCTAGACTGTGTTGCATATTTGGGAGACATACATACATTCCCTATTGTTTATTTGTGAATTGTTTATCCAATCTCTCTTCCCAATCCTTTCTAACCTCCTCTGATTCTTATAGTTATCGTGCAATATTTTATATGCTCTACTAATTATTCCTTTATTAATGGCAACTTCTGTTCTAGATTCTACTAAAAACTCTACCATTGATGGTCTTGGTCTTTTCATTTAGGACCTCCTATTTCTTTCTCTTTGGCTATACTCTGATATCAATCCTTGAGAGGGGAAAGACAATCTCTGACCTGCAGTCCAAATAAATTCTTGGTGTCTTCCCATTCTATTACCTTTCCCTCTCTAGCTGTTTGGTGCCAATACCTTGGTTCCTTTGCCAGTTTTCTCCAACAAATTCTGGCACCCTTTTGCCTGTTGTCTGTGTCCATAATTGCAGTCAACCCTAATGGCAAAATCTAATTTCTCCTTTCCCATGTTAGCTTAGTCATTAGAATACTCTCCGTTACTTTATAACTATACTATTCTGTATGATTGTTGTTATTCTTTTTAAAGGTCTGCATCCAAAATCTCAATCTCTCCTTGTTTCTTGAATCCACCTCCCTCCTGTTTCATGATCGCTTTTCATTCTGAATGACAGTTTCCTACTTGTACTATGTATAGGAGCCTTAACTGTGTTGCTCTAAAATACCTCTTCAAATCGGCTAATCCCACTCTGCCCTTTTCTATTGAAAGAATAAGCTTATCCCACTTGACTCTTGCTGACCCCCCTCCCCCCCAGATAAAATCCTTCAGCTCTTTATTAATTGCTATCCACAACTTCTCCTCTAGTTGATAAAAATATGCCTGGCCTATGTAAAAGACTAAAGGGACTAAAAACATTTTAACTGCCTGTTTCATACTATCGATATCCACATAACAGAGCTTCCATTTTCTCAGTTTTTGTATTACCTCCTCCCCTCTGACAATTCTAATCACCAAATTATATGATCTTAATACCATAATAAAATCCCTATCACTTGACACATCCTCCACACACAATCTTCACAGGTGTTCTTGACAATGGGACACCTTACAGTCTATGCACACAAGTTTCTTCTACTCGTGTCCCCAAGGATCCATCCCAGCAGGAATCATCCCTTTTCCCACTCTATGACATCTACTCACTACAACCTCCCTTTCATCTCCCCCATCCCTCCCCTATACATGTATCCAATACTCATATCATTCCCATATGCTTGCACTCTCCCTCCTCTACCTCCCCCACCTCTTACCACCTCTACAACAACTTCACAGACTCAGGTTCTAACACTCAAAGATGTCTTAAACCCCAAACTCTTCTTTCTAACCCTCTCAGCCTATTCTCTCCCCCCATTCCTACACCCACACCTCCTAGATGAGTTCGACCTATATATCCTGAAGCTATATCTATAAACTACTAGCTACCACTAAACTATATAAACTAAACCGATTACACATATAAACAATATACATATAAAAGTTAATAAAAAAATAGTTAATAAAAATTGGGAAATCTTTCTCCTACCCTCTGCTTTCTCCTAAAATAATAGCACACACATCTAATATACACTCCTAATATCTCTATATGCCCAACACTACTAAACTATCTAAACAAACACAACACAAAGAAAAAGGGAAAGAAATAACATAATAACATGCCATAGGAAACCCATTTGAATCCACCCATCATCCATCCCTCAATTTAAAACAGCTAGGCTGGCTACACCACGAAAAACAAATCCTAATCAAATTCAATCAACTAACTAAAACCCTTACACACCATCACCACCATCAAGGCCATGGCACAATCCACACTAATCCTCCCTAAGAACCTAGATTCCCTTAGGTCATAAACAAACTCTTAGTCTAGCAAAATAAAATAAACAAGGCGTGACTCTCTTTTCTTTTTACAAAGTGGGGAAAGACTGTTCCCTCAAACAACCAAATGACATTTCTACACTTCCTCACTATCCATTTTCAAAATAATCTGTATATAAATCTCACTCATATCATACTACTGGCTCAAACCTGACTTTCTCTATAGTCACCCCCTACTACTCCCTTCTTCTCCCCTTCTTTCAAAAAAAAAAAAAAAAAAAAAAAAATGTTGTTTTTGGTTCTGCCATATTAACTTAAGGAGTTATTAATTTTAATTCTATCTGACACTTTACTTTGAAGAATTTTTATCCTATAAATCAGTCTGTTTTTTTTGTTTTTTTTTTTGTATTTTTTTTTATTTATATGCTTCACAGAAATTTGTTAATTTAGCTGTATTTACCTAGGAGCTTTTTTTCTCCGCCTCTACTGAAAAAAATGGACATGTATCCAGTTAGACTCCGTAAACAAAAAATAAAAATAAATAAAATTTGTTTAGTCTCTTCCCACATATCCTTAGCTGCCACATTATAATCATTTTAATCTATACTCCTAAATACTTCATTTTATCATGTCCCCACAAGTATGGATATTGCTGAACCAATTCATATGTGGGTACATAATTTACCGCTATTGCCTTTGTTTTAGCTTCATTAATTTTGTATTCTGAAAATATTTAAAACTGTCTCAATATGTTCCACAGCACTGTAATGTCCCTTTCTGGTTTGGTCAGGTATAAAATAATGTCATCTTCAAATAGAGTCAGCTTTTCTTGGCTCCCATACCAATTACATCCTTGAATTTCTGAGTTCCTTATTTTCTTTGCCAGTGGTTCTAAATATAACGCAAATAAAGGGGAAAGAGGACTCCCCTGCCTGGTTCTTCTGCTCAGAGATTATCAGAGAGGACCACACTCACCTTACTGTTCACCTCTGATCCCTCATATATCCACCTAATCCACCTTACAATTTTATCAGGGAATGCAAATACCTCCATTGCCCTGCTCATAAAGTCCCAGATTACTCTGTCAAATGCTTTCTCTGCATCAAGACCCAACAACAACAGTGGTATTTTCTTACATTCTGCTTCCCTCTGGACCATCAGTGCTATGTTAATGCTGTCAAATGTTTGTCTTCCCTCCGCAACACCACAATGATGCATATCCATCAATTTTGGCATCACTTTTGCCATTCTTTTAGCCATTACACTTGATAATCATGGTTTAGTACTGAAATGGGCCTGTATGAAGCAAGATCTGATGGATCTTTATCCTCTTTAGGTATTACAGCCACCACGGCTTTCTTCCAGGATGTTGGTACTCCTCCTCTTAAAATACTATTAAACAAAACCTTCCAGATCTTTATCATTTGAATGCTTTCAGAAAACATTTTCTCCAAGCCCTCTTTATCAGATTGCCTGCTCGAGAAATGAGAACCAGACACAAAAGTGTTTATTAGAAAAAAAGCCTTATAATACTCATTTTTCTTTTTCATTTACTTGATTTCCCTTAAAACTTGTTACTAGATTAAGCTAATGGCCTTAACCTAGTCATTCCCCTATGCAAGAATGAGAAAAAGTACACTATTTTTTTTCTTTTGTCGTGCTCGTTTAACCATATTTTTTTACACTGCAGTGTCTACATTTCTTAAAATGAACAAGGAGAAAGAGAGAAGAGGGGAGAAAAAAAAAAAGGAAACAAAAACAGGAGCATCTATTTATATTAATATCTCCATTACACTTAAAAAAACTGAAAAATTACTTTATAACATGCAAAGAAAATCATGCACTATTTAAACAGTACTACTAAGAAAAAGTACAGTTGTGTACACTTACCATAAATGCAGATGTTTGAGTGTATTCACTGTTGCAGTCATTACATTTGGGTAATCCTGCTGGCAGGCTGCCCTCAGTCAGCCTGAATTCCAAAGTCCTGGGTCCTCCATCGGCTGCTGTCGCCCCTTCCCTGACGTCAGGTCATCAGGGGTATAAAAGATGCGGCCGACGCCATTTTCTTTAGTTTTTCTTGCCCCAGATGTCAGATGACCCCTAAAAGGGTAGCCAAAATTTATATACATATAAATACATGCACCAATATAAACTTTACCTTTGGCAGGGTATGTAAATGGAACTTGTAGCCTTGTGACACGATATTTAAGACCCACTTGTCCTGGGTTATAATGTGCCAATTTTGAGAACAAAGTGCTATTTTTCCCCTAAGGGTGCTGCCAGGAGATAAGTGCTTGGTGCAGGCAGGGGGAAGTCTTTGGGACTGTTTCAAGAATGGTTTTGATTTGTCTTCTCCAACATTGGAGGTAGAAGCCCCCCATTGTTTTGAGAGGAATGAACATGGCTCCTGGGATCTGCCTTTAGGGCATCTGGTTCTGCCCCTTTGAGGTCTGTCTGACACAGGAAAGGACCAATTCTTTGTTGGCCAGTGTCTGCTAAACCTAGGTGGCTGTACTTGTAAAAAATATTTGACCATTTGCATAGATTTAGCTTTGCCCTCAATTTTCTTTAACACCTCTTCTGCCTTAACACCAAACAAAGTATTATGCTGTAAAGGTGCATCTGATAATTTAACTTTAACATGATCAGGCAGCTTTTGTTCCTTTAACCAAGCATGCCTCCTAATTACAGAACCTGTAACTGCGGCCCTGCAGGAGGCCTCTAAAGAATCAAAACCATATTGCAAAGTATGCTTTCCAACTTGTTCAGCTGCATGCAATAAATCCTGCACTTCCTTGTTTTCTGCACATTCAGAGTTTAAGAACATTTTCTGTTTAAGCAATGCCATGACATGTTGCTGATATTTGAGCATATGAAACTGACAGTTTAAGGCCCTTATAGCCAAGGGAGCAGATGTGTAAACCTTTTTCCCCATCTATCCAGTGCCCTAGAATCTCTGTCAGAGGGGGTAGGGTTTTTTGTAGCAGAAGCCTTAACTCCTTTGGGACCCTGAGAAATAGTTTCTGGGTCTGCAGCAGGGTTTTTAAAAAAGGAATTTATGAGAGTCAAGAACCCTGTAATATCTGTCAGGCCTAACAGGAGCTGGAGGTAAGGAGACAGAGGTAAGACTAGACTCCGAAAAACAATGTTTAACACAGGTGGGATGGCTAGTGGCTTGTGTTGAGGTAGTAAAAGGAAATCCCTGAGCCTGTTTTTAGATTCTGAAAAATCTTGGCTCTCCCAGTGGAAATGCTCCCTCATGGTATGTAATGTTTCCCCAAAAGAATAGTCCTCTGGAGGAGAAGCTGAAGGTACAGATTCTTCAGCATCAGAATCCTCATAGTGGGAAGAGAATATTCCTGATCAGAAGAGGAATCAGAAGATTCATAGTCTGTCTCTTGTCTAGGCCTCTTATCAGGAGGGGGATGGAAACCCCTGATCAAGGTAATCAAGTCTTCAGCCATTTTCAGCATCGGTTTTTTGGGCATAGAGGCCTGACCATGTGGCTCTGGAGTTTGTTTCTTTGCTTTGGAAGGTGCATTAGTCTTTGCTTTGAAGAAGGTATAATGTCCAAGGCTCCAATACCCTGAGTTTCCAGTGGCATGGCCGACTCCACATGGGAGTCGGTAGCGGCCTGCGACTCTAAAGTAGCAGGCGTCAGGGGCTGCGAAAGCACCTCACTGAGGACCGGCGAACCAGCGACTGGCTCAGGAGAAGCTTCGTCATCGGTTTTGGGCCTCGGTTGTCTATCTCTTTCCTTTTCTTTGCATTTTTTTGTGAACTCCGGTAGTCGGATGGCTATCTGCCGACATTTCTGGATAATTAAACCGGCGTCCAAAATAGTTTAAAGCAAAATCATACCGACGTTTAATAGTGCGTTGGTTAAATCTAGCACAAAACCGACAACCACAAACGTTGTGATCAGGGCCTAGGCAAGGAATACAGTAAGAATGAAAATCCTTATGAGGTATTTGCCTCCCACAAATAATACAATTAACTTTTTCTGACATTGGTCTGGAGCAAGAAAAAAGTTTCCCCAACGGGGTACTTAGCTTTATGGAAGACTTCAGATCTGAAACCCAAACACGAAAATCTCAGGAGTCGGCCGACCGGCACTTGCGAACTGTTTCTGCTTCGGGCACCGCGCTGCAAGAAAGACTATAGAAAATGTCGTCGGCCGCATCTTTTATACCCCTGACAGCCTGACATCAGGGAAGAGGCGACAGCGCCCGACGCAGGACCCAGGACTTTGGAATCCAGGCCGACTGAGGGCAACATGCCAGCAGGATTACCCAAATGTAATGACTGCAACAGTGAAACATGAAGAACATCATTTGTTTTGCTTACAGTTAACTTTTTTCCCTCCTCCTCCCCTCACCTGAGTATTTTTCCAAACATAAATGACATGAAGTAGGGCATATGCTTATTCCCCTATAGGTTTAACAAAGTCTAAGAAAGTCTGATATTTCCAGATTTTCTTGTTCAATTCCTGTTCATCTTCTTGTTCCAAACCCTGTCTCTACTTCATTTCCAACATACTCTCGATTCTTCTAGTTAACTCTTGTGCTTTTTCCTCTCTCTCTCAAGAATTTTTCATTGAAACATTGGAAAAGGGTTTACAGGCACAGTCTCTCTGTGGTTTTTATTAACAGAGCAGAATCTCTTTCTGTTTCACAGCTTACTTTTTGTTGGGCAAACTTTTGTATTTCTTCCTTAGCATGTACTTCATCAAAAATGATTTTGCTCCTCCAGGGAAAAATATTTTGAAGACTGCTAGGTACAAAGTTTGAATCTCACTGCTGCTTCTCAACATTCCCTGAATAATGGGATACATTTACTCTTCCTTTGCCTGGTGTACAAGGAACAGTCATTCTTTACAAACACTCTCCATGTCCCACTTTCAGTATTTTGTCCTTCTCCCAAAGTTATGTCAGAATCAACTAATTTTGCTGGTAAGATTGCATCTGACTATTAAAGGTCTAGGCTGTTTTCTCATTGACAGGTTTGGAGCACGTACATGATGTGCCCTTTCAATTAACAATTCCCTGTTGTGAAATACTAGTCCAGTTGCTCATTTGTGCTTTCAAAAAATTAATGCAGTCTGTTCCTTCCCATTTCGCTGGTACAGCAGAAAATCTCAGGTTTTTCCTACGTACTCTGTCCTCTAATTCTATTCATTTTTGAAACAATGTTCTTATGCAGTCTTATATTCAAGCCAGCCTTTTCTTCGTTTTAACTTCTGAGTTTTGCAGTTTTATCAACTTATCTGAATATCTTTTTAAAGCTTCTTCCATTCTTTCCAGCTTTTTATTGTTTGAGTTGTTATTCTCCATCAGTGTTTTATTTTAGTCATGTCTGTGTGAAGTTGCCTTACACTTTCCTCTAGGTTACTGGATGTCATGTCTGGAGCTTGCACTGCCTTTTGCTGAACAGCTACAGTATTTTTGCCAGTCAGTGCTTTTTAGTCACCTTTTGTAGCTTATTTTCCTTCAGATCCTCTGTATTTTTTTTTCCTGCCATCCAGGCTGTGCACCTACTAGCCAGTTACTAAAATGTAACCAGAAATCTAGGTTCACTGGCTTTCTCTGCTAAGTTTCTGTTTTCACACTGGGAAAGTTAAAATTAAAGCTGTTATTCAATGTGCAGCCATCTTGGAAGTCCCAAATTATAAAGTGGATATAAAAAGTTTACACACCTCTGTTAAAATGCCAGGTCTTTTTGTAATATTAAAAATGAGACCACAATAAATCATTTCAAAACTTTTCCCACCTTTAATGTGACCTACAACCTGTACAATTCAATTGAAAAACAAACAAATCTGTTAGGGGGAAAATATAAAAAATAAAAAACGTACAATAAGCTGGTTGCATAAGTGTGCACACCCTTAAACTAATACTGTGCTGAAGCACCTTTTGATTTAATTACAGCATTCGGTCTTCTTGGGTAGGAATCTATCAGTATGACACATCTTGACTTGGCAATATTTGCCGACTCCTCCTTGCAAAAGTGCTCCAGATCTGTCAGATTGCAAAGGCATCTCTTGTGCACAGCCCTCTTCAGGTCACCCCACAGATATGATATTGGATTTAGGTTTGGTCTCTGGCTGGGCCATTCCAAAACTTTAATTTTCTTCTGATGAAGCCATTCTTTTGTTGATTTGGATGTATGCTTGGGGTCATTGTCGTGTTGAAAGGTGAAATTCCTCTTCATCTTCAGCTTTCTAGCAGATGCCTGTAGGTTTTGGGCCAAAAGTGACTGGTATTTGGAACTGTTCATAATTCCCTCCACCTTGACTAAAGCCCCAGTTCCAGCTGAAGAACAACAACCCCAATGCATGATACTGCCACCACCAATCATTCACCGTGGGATGGTGTTCTTTTGGTGATATAAAGTTTTATTTTTGAGCCAAACATACCTTTTGGAATTGTGGCCAAAAAAGTTCAACCTTGGTCTCATCAGTCCATAACACATTTTCCCACATGCTTTTGGGAGACTTGATGTATTGTTCTGCAAATTTTAGCTGGGCTTGGATGTTTTTCTGCGTAAGAAAAGGCTTTTGTCTTGCAACCCTACCCCATAGTCCAGATATATGGAGAATATGGGAGATTGTTGTCACAAAGAGTACAACCAGTACTTGCCAGAAATTCTTGCAGCTTCTTCAGTGTTGCTGTAGGTCTCTTGGCAGCCTCCCTGACCAGTTTTCATCTTGTCTTTTCATCAATTTTGGAGGGCATCCAGTTCTTTGCAATGTCACTGTTGTCCCATATTTTCTCCACTTTTTGATGACTATCTTCACTGTGTTCCATGGTATATCCAATGCTGTGGAAAATTTTTTGTACCCTTCTCCTAACTGATAACCTTCAACAATAAGATTGTTTTGATGCTTTGTAAGATCTCTGTGAACCATGGCTTTTGCTGTAGCAGGCAACCGCGTAAATGTCATGAAAATCCTACTAGGACAGCTGAACTTTATTTGGGGTTAATCAGAGTTCTCTTTAATTGATGGCAGATGTGTACTTAAAACTGAATGCTGTAATTAAATCAAATGGTGCTTCAACAAAGTGTTAGTTTAAGGATGTGCACACTTATGCAACCAACTTATCATAACCCAAATGTAATGACTGCAACAGTGAAACATGAAGAACATCTGGCATTTTAACAGGGGTGTGTAAACTTTTTATATTCACTGTATCTCTTGACATCAGGCATGACACTTCTAGAATCCCTTTATTCACTTTTTGATGTCTCAGTCTTTGTATTAAATACTTCAGAGAACATGGAATATTATCAAAGTAGCCTATCTTTATATCTAGTTATTTACTTTCCTCAAATAATTACTTAGTTTCTTTGTAGCTTAAGAGCTTTAAGGTCATTATCCCTTAGTATCAGTGTTAGCCCCTGAAATTGTTTAACTTTTGTAGTATGCCTGCAAATCTGATGCATACTCATCAATCTATATACTGCTGCATATTTACAGCTCACTTTCAGGGCTTTCTATTACTCTACAATGTCAGTTCATTTTACCAAATAGCTACTTAATAATCCCAGGGACACTTCCTTAGCATTTAATACTGAAATAGGAATCTCCTGTGCTTCTCACTCAAGTGATTACAACTAAATTAATGTTGCATTAATAAGGATTTATGATAGAAACTACATTATTTAACTAGACAGCCATGTTCCTGGATAATAAAAGATATGCCTACTCTTGGCCAAATTTGATGCCTGGCTGAATAAAGATTGAATTATGGAGAAGTGCTTATCAAATCAGCAACACATCAGTCCAAGTATCTTAGCAGATAATTTCAATATACTTTCAAAATATCTGTGTGTTAATGCATACTGAATTGGGCCTGCACTTTCATCTACTTTATTTGTTGCTAAATTCAAGTTTCCCCACATGCGCAAAGCATCTTGAAGAAAGCAAATTAATTCACCTGTCACCTTTCTCAAATCACCTTGGGTTTGTTACGGGAGAGACGTACATAATGGCAAATGTACTACCCTGCCTCTCAGCAGTACCCCTCTCAGCATGATGTACTCAACCTCCTTATCTGACTCTTCATCATTTAACAGTGGGGTTCCTCTCAGCAATATTACTGAACTTCTACACATTGTTCCACAGTAGTTAGCACAGTAGCACTCTCAGGATGGTTGCTTAATCAGATTCTCATGTTCCATTTAGTCTAGGTGCAGCTCATGCAACATAACAATATGGGATTGCATCTTTCTAAAATCCAACAAGCCTCTTGAGCATTTAATATGATCTGTTGATTTGTTGACACTGCGTCTTATTCTCAAATCTTCAAATACCAGCCTTATATTAATAACTACACTATTTCTCAACCTATATTTCCTGTTTCAAGTTTCATCTGCATTTTAGTGCTATATATTCATTCAACTCTACCCTTCTCCACAACATTTCTTTTTACAAGCACTTCAGCAATAGCAACAACAACATACACTTTGGGCATATTTACAAATATTCTCTTCCAAGATGAGAACTTTAATTCTTACTATTATTTGCATTTTTTAGTCAGCATCTTACACACATTCTTCCTTCATTCACACATATATGGGAGTCTTGCAGTGGGAATATTTTAACACATCTACCCCAACTAACCCTATTTCATCTTTTCAGTATTTTGTCAAAGATATCTATTTATTCTTAATAAAAAACATTCCATTCCCTTGAAGCTCAATATTAAATCACTGCAGACAAAAATAAGTTTAGCATTGCCATTTGTTACAGTTAGTATGTGTTAACACAAGTGGTAGTATTTAGAATGATTATACACTTTGCTAAATTTTTAAGTAAGCAACAATACTTCTGAGGCAAGCAAGCCTTCATGAAAGAAAGGCTTTATTAAAACTAAAACTGATGCAAAACTTGAGGTATATGAAGGTGGATAAGGGAGGCAAAATGCTGACATTTTACCAAGATGAATCTATTGAAGCTATTGAATTAATCTTGGCTAATTACGATGAATATAATAAAATTCCATTGTGTGACATTGACCAAATACACAAAGTGTTTTTACATACTTGTTTTTGCACGGGCATATAGATTATAATGTTTGAATTTTTTTTAGCATTCCCATGCCTAAAATTGGAGTACTGTTTGGCATCGCAAAAGTGCTTTAGAAAATGATATATAATCCCTGGGCCAGACTAAACCACTGTTTTGGTGGGACACAATAGAAAGACCCACTCAACGTCTGGCCCACCTAGATGTCAGTCAGGAGGTGGAAAGCAGTGAAATGTATTTCAACTTCTGAGTTTTACGGGTGAACAATGTTTTGGAAGTTCTGGCCCCAAAATGAGATAATCTTACTTCCGTGTCACTGCCATAACATCCTCTTAAAACTAAAACTGTGGATGTCTGCAACCTTTCAGAAATAAGAGACTAGGCTTTTTCCATGTGCACTTGTGCCCGAGTGCCTCTGGAAGCTACATCTTGTACTCTGGCCCAGTTAGACATGACATGTATATCAGCATAGCAGTCTCCAAAGGATACCATTAGATGCCTGCAGATGAGGAGGTATTTAGTCCAGGGGCTGCAAAACTGCTTCACTAAAACTGGAACCCTCAAACTGAGATCAAATCTCAAATGCCTGGTTTACATCTCCTACATTCCTTTCTGCCTCTTCTTTTAATTTATTTTCTTAAGAGAGATGCCAGAGGAGGAGGAGGAAGATGACCCAGCAGATGTCACAGTGGACTGGGTGAAGATCTCAAGTCTCTTCTGATCAAGGTAGTATGCACGGAACACACCCTACTTCCGATAATTTTCAGAGAAAATCGCTGAGAGATAGAACACTTCTGGATGTTGAATTCTGGACCTGTTCAAAAGATGGAGTGGCTGTGGTGATCTTTATGAACAATCTGTCTACCATGGATGCACTTGCCCTTTTTGCTCAGACAAAAGGCAGATGGTTCCGATACTACAATCAACAGCACTTTACAAAATTCACAAAGGAGAACAACTCCAAACAGGATATTTACCTGGCTCCAGAATCAGGCCAAACCAAGCTGGGAAGATGCTTACTCTTATTAACATTCAGAACTTGAGAGATTACTCAAACTCCAGCAAGAAAGTTCTACAATGATATCCCATGGGGAAGGCATCCAAATGCACTTAGTAGGAAGGGTTCTGATCTCTAGAAGTCAGGCTCGATGAATGGGAATGCCTGCAGTTAAGTCTGAGTAGATAAGACTACTGCAACAGTGATCTAAATGAAGAACATCTACTGAGCATTTCTAGTGACACTCTGGGGAATGCCACAGATTCCAGCTAATCAAATCACATTTTTCTGCCAGTCTCACTTCTTCTAGCATTACCGCAAGAGCATCCCTTCTCCAAACCAAATACCACATTAATGAAGGTCCCCATTTTAAAACCATTAAAGATAATTAGCAAATGTGCTGCAAAAACTGGCAGAATTTTTCTTGTAAGGCAATGCATATTTGTTTTCCTAATTGAGCTTCCCAGTACTACAGCTTCTGTCCAACAAACTACTACCTTACCTCAATGCTTACAGTCGCTTGCTCTGATTCTGGGCTTTTAGTTACTTTGTCAGGTAAAGTGATTCTTTCCAAAACAGTCACAGTTTTCCTTTAACAGGAAGGAATTTACTGGCAGTCTTTTCTGCTGCAGTTATCACATGTGTCTCATACATATCTCAAACTTCTAGAGCCCGCTACACTAATACTGATTTAGCATTCCTTGGCTGACATTGGCTGATCTCTGCAAAAACAGCCTTGAAATCTAGATAGGTTTTCACTCCTCCTGGATACAGGATCTTGAAACATGCAGAATAAAGAAGTATAAACTTCAGCTAATTTTCCCAAATGTCTCACTGCACAAATAAATTCTGCTGAATAATCATTAACCACAGACATGGGATCTTCCACATTCAGAAGCTCCTCATTTTTCATCATTTTGTAAACAGTACCTCATTTAGTTAACAGTAGAAGCCGCGGTGGTACAGCGGTAGCGTTACCCCACAGCAAGAGGTTATCCTGCTCGATTCTCGGCTGGAGCGCCTTCTGTGTGGAGTCTGCATGTCCTCCCTGCAGTCGAGTGGCGTTTGAAAGACATGCGTGAATGGGCGTGCCTTTGTTGACGGTTGGGAGTTGAGCTGGCACCTCGGCACTGTAAAAATCTACTGCCAATCATTAGTGGACCGGAGGTCCGCTGTGGTGACCCCTAACTGGGAAAAACCGAAAGAAGAACAACAACCTCATTTAGTTAACACATCTGCATTTTCACCACTACTGGCTTAGGTTGCCTTCTCACTGCCAGGCACAAATACCAACGTACCTCCTCCAACAACAGTCCCTGTATAAGCAATCCTTTCCATTTACGGAAAGGATCTTTAGTAAATGTTAAGCAGTTACTTTCCTCTTTTAAAGGATATCTGCAAAATGCATGTTCCTCTCATCAACTTGTCTCCTAACTCAAATATTTTTTTTTCCCTGCAGTTCTTCCTGTGGAGCTTCCATAGCCAGCTTTAATTTGGAATCAGCCATATCTTCTGAAGAGAATGGGATGCATCAGAAAGACTGTTAAGAATACTTTCTGCCTCTTCTAGCCTCCTATTTGTAGTCACACAATCATCCACATCTTTACTGATTTTCAGTATTATTTGAAATTTTTACCAATTTTGTCCTCAACAGCAGATGTGTCTATAGTTACTGTAGTAAAAGCTCATGGCTATACAGTCTGTAGAATAGCTGACATGCTGGCTAAGTGAACAGTGCCCCAGCAGAATTGAGATTTTCACCTCTTGGATGGTTTACAGCTACTCCCCAGAAATAATCAGGGATCCCAGAATATGTTTTAAATCTAAAAAATGACAAATTATTTCAGTTAATGGTCTGGAGATGGACAGCCAAAAACTGTATTTGTTAACTCCAAGGCACCATATTGGAAGTTCCTATTAGATTCTACTTTTAACATTATTTCTGTTAGTGTGTTTAAGTGTGTGCTATTCTAGGAGTCCATTGCTATATATTACTAAATGCGGTTGTGGTCATACTTTCAATACTGAAGTTCTCTGCCACATCTCTGATTAAATTAAATTCTCCATCAGTACCACTAAAAACTTTTGAGATGGGCCACTCTTGCTGGTTTAGCAAAATATAAATTCCTTAACAATTTCTCACTCACTCTGCATTTACAATGCTTCCAGCACTGAAATGTACCATATGACTGATTATGAAGGTACCAATTGACAGATTCAAGTTCATGCAAGTCCACAGCATCTCACTGGTATTCAGAGGCCAGAAGTATGACATCAGGCCTAGCTTTAGGTCTATGGCATTTCTGACAAGGTTCACAAATGGATAAAATCCGTTTTCAGAAAGAAGTACATTCAGAATCTTAATGAACTATGAAGCAGTTCTGCAGCCCGACCACATATGTGTGTCCAAACTGAAGATGCCGTTTCTGTAAAATGGCCTGCATCCCCTCCATGGTCATAGTCTCAAACTGTGGCAACCTCAGTCTCACAATGACCTCCTTAAAGTTATTATTTAGAATGCTGACATAATAATGTAGAGAGCTAGTGAAATCAAGAGTCATTGCCTGTTTAGTCATCAGTGTTTGTCATTTCCACATCCAGGACTGTTACTGCTGATTTGTAATATTTTGGAAAGATATGCAAAGATGATCATGTTGAGACCTCTAGTATACTTCTAGAGTCTACTCCTTACCAAAAAAGCCCAAAAATAAGGTAAAGCTTTGGTAGAAAAGGCCCTGACCTTGCTGGAATTGCTTATTATGGCAAAAATAACAAACAGCAGCACAAGACTACCATTTAGAAACTATTTTAGCACTCATTACCCCTTCTTCTTACCTTCATATAAAATAAACAGTTGATTAGAACTCCTGAAGGATTTAGTCCTGTCAATGTATAATCTGAATTGCACATGGATGTCCAGAATGTGTAAAATTCTCTCTCTAGCTTTTTTTTTTTTTTTTTTGGTATATGAAAGAAGAGAGGGAGATGAAAAGTCTGGCTCAAAGTAATGACAGAAACCACTTTAGATGTGAATGAAGGATTTCTTTTCAAAGTTAACCTATCCTTGCAAAAGAATGAGAAAAATGCTAACTCATCATAAGAGCTTGTAACTCAAACTGTTCTTGCAGAAGTCAGAGCAACAAGTAACACTGTTTTCCAAGTTAAGAAGTTCATGTCAGTCTCATCAGTCAGTTCAAACAAATGGAAAAAAATATAAGTTTCTTCAGAACAAAATTAGGATCACAAGGAGGAGTCACCTGTCTTCTAGATACACAAAATCACGTTCAAAATTGGTTTGAACTGAGGCTGGCAAGAAAGTAGTGGCCTATGGGCAGATTAGCAGAGATGGCTGAAAGATGAAACTTTTTAGAAGAGTATGAAAGGCCACAGGATAACAACTACTCAGATAATATAGAACCAGAGAAGTCTGGGCCTGAAAAGTATCCCGATTCTCATTTTGGCACTAAATCTCTTCCAGTTACCCATAATTTTCTAGTAGCAGGTTTCTTAGCCTCCTTTAATAACAGATGAATTGTCCGAATGGTCATGAGAAAAAAGTTGCCTAAACAGATCACCTCATAGCCCTCTCTCTATACTCTGTTACCTAAAGACTGCTGAGAGGTGATCTAGGACTAGCATGCAGGGCATCCATGGATCCATCTCGGATGGACCATTTGCACATCTGCAAAGTGAAGAGCATCAGAGCAATGAGACCTAAGGACTTAAACTTTGCTTATGACAAACTGGACGTGTTGGAAGGAGAAGTCTGTATCTCAGAGAATTCTCATTCTCTAGAACAGACTTCTCACCCATGTGAAGCAGGACCCTTCCCTAACCTTATTCAAGTGCAACTTGGACCAGTGGATGGGAAACTGAAAATTCACTCCAGGTCTGGCACCTATGTCTCTGATGGACAGAGGCAACAATTAAATCACTCTCTAGCTAACATACACCCTTTGGAATAACCTCTATGGTACAATAACTCGTGGGATATTTTTGGGATGCATGGCTAGCAGAGGCCCTAGTGATTGTTAGCCTAGTATACACCTATAAAACATATTAAAACTCTGTTATCAAGACAATCCACTGAATTACTTGAAGGCTGTGGTGTATCAAACAAAGTCTGTCTTGTGTAAGTCCATTCTGTGAGGAAGCCTGTGGTAACTGCCCTTGGCTTTTTCAAAAGCAGTAAGAACCACTATTGCCTGGGCCAAAAGGGGGTCATTATGATTACTCTTGGAGAGTCCTTCTGAATTTTTACAAGAACCCAGGTTATAAGAAGAAAGGCACACAAAAACATTCCCGTCCAAGGTAATAAAAAGGCATCTGCCTTCCAGGACTTTGTGCATGGAGTCCTGCAGAAAAGTTTAACTGTCTGTTATAAATGGAAACAAACAGATCACTTTGAGGAGTCCTCCACAGATGGGTCGATTCCTGGAAGACTTACAAGTTCAACTTGCATTCATGGGGGGGGGGGGGTTCCTCAGCTTGTCTGCAGCAGTATCCTGCTCTGTTGGAATGTAAGTAGCCTGCAGGGATAGAATGTGCTGAGTTGCTAGTTATCACACTGCCATAGCCAGTCTGCAAAGGGGGTAGGACCTGGTACCACCATCTTTATGTACCACATCACTCAATGTTGTGTTGTCTGTGATACGTAACAGAGGGTCTGGAATACAAAGATGACTTAGAGTTTCAGCAGCATTTATTAGAGCCATCATTATTTGGAAATTTGTGTGTTTCAGTGTGCCTTATTTGTTCCACAGGCCCCAAAAGTTCATCCCCTTGGAAACAGCTCTACAAGCAAAGTCTTGGGTATCTGTAGTTACAGACCAAGTAGGCCCTGGAAGGGAGAAGGGAAAACCTGGGATGAGAGATAATTGGTCTACCCACCACAGTAATTCCCATGTTACATACCCCACTACTGGAGTATGAAATGATAGGGGGTGCTGGTGCTGGGTCCAAACAGATTTAAGGAGATACTGAATTTTCCTCATATAAAGTCTGGCCAAAGGAATCATAAGAATTGTAGAGTCCATGAAATCCACAATCTTGTGATATTTATTCCCTGGCAAAAGTCAGAGAATGGTTAGAGAATATCAGAAAGTGTTCCTTGTAAAATTCTACTTTGTTTTTAAACACTCATAAATGATATAGCCAGAATACTTCCCAAAACACTATCCTCTATAAAAGAATGAGTGATGTTTTCTACATATTCACCTGAAATCCTAGACCCAGAAAAGGTATTTTACCCAAGCCAGTGATTCTTGACAACCCATAAAAGAATCTCCAAAAATAAGGCAGTCATCTAAATATGGGAACATGTGAATTTCCTACAATCTGCAATGGGCTATTAATGGTGCCATGCACTTTCTAAATACCACTGGAGCTTTAGACAAACCAAAAAGTTATGGCAAAGAATTGAAAATGTAAGATAGATGCAGAAAACAAAGCATGACTTTGGAGAACTGATTTGTGACAATAAGCATCTTTTTAATCTAAAGTTACCAAAAAGTGAAAGGTAGAATAAGAGATATAGACTGTAAAGAAAGCATTTTGAACTTTGGAAGTTTTAGAAAAGAAAGCTGTAAGGCAGATATTCAGATTTCCTCTCTTTCTTTCTCTGGCATGATATGGAAGGATGTGGATGAATACCCCATTGCCATTTGTTGCCATTTTGAATTACCCTCAAAACCCAAGTTATCTGGTGCCACAGAAGGAAGTGAAGACTGAGAATATAGAACACAAACCAAAAGACAGCTGATTCACCCAGGCTAATACTGTGCTGAAAAGCAAATAAACTGTCTGTACAATCCAGTGATAAAAGTTCTGTTAAAATGCAGAATTTAATGAAAAAAGTAAAATAAAATAAGAACAAAAATAATAAAAATTAAGTCCCTTGTCCAACAATAAGCACTTTCAAATAGTTCTTCGGATCGTATCGAGAATATAGAACAGTTTTACTGAAATGTCAAAGTAGGGAGGAGAAAACATGAAGGGGCATGTAGTCAGTCTGCTTTCTTAGATTGCCCTGGACTTTGTAAGGATCCTTCCTTCTTTTTTGAAGCTCTCTGCCAGTTTATTCTGAAATTTTGTTTACCTGCTCCTTGCAGAGACTGCTTATTCTGTTTCTTATAAAAGGATCCTGAACTGGAAGGAAAGTTCCTATCATATTTTGGCATGGAGGGTTAAAAAATCTGAGTGACCCCTAGAAATAACTTTTTATGTTTTCATTAATTTTTTTAAGAACCTTACAACAGAAGGGCCAAACAAAACCTCCTTATTCAGATGAGCATTCAGAATCTCAAGCTTTGACATCCTCTGGTAAATTTTGAGAATGTTGTCAGGCAAACCTCCTTATCACTGTCCCAGTAGCAAATGCTTCAGATAAAGCATCAGCAGTGTCAAAAGAACAGTTTGAAGAGTATTTGGTTACTGGAGGCATAGACGCCAAGTCAGAGAGATCTTCGTCTCTGAGAAAGGGAAATGACAATTACTTCTCTCATATCAAAACAAGCCAGCAGAAACTTGGATATACGAGCCCAAAAATTCACCATTCTGAAAGCTAAGGTAGAAGAAAAAAATAAACATTCTTTCCAAATCTATCAAATGCCTTCACATTTGTGGTTCTGAGAAACCTTATACAACTAGCCTTTCTGGGACAGGAGCTTGACTGCCAGGCAAACTGTTGACAGCCTAGAAAGCATCCTCTAATGCTGGCAAGACAGAAGGAACAATTGATATAATAAGGCATAACATATTTGCTAGGATTCTCAAATTTCTTTTTGATCACACTAAAACAACTTTTTCATTCTGACTATAGTTTCAGGAAAAAAGATAACTCCTGGCGGGGGGGTGGGGTGGATCTGATGAGCACCTTTCTTCAGAATCTGATTTCCCCCTCCTGTGATGTAGGCACTTGAGAAACAATACAAATCTAATTCTTGTTCCTCATACTGGGAATCAGAATCTGAGAAAAGGGGAAATCTCTTTCTTTTAAAATTCTAGGAAAAGTCAGGATTTAAAGACTGAAATGCTTGAAATTAGTCTTTACCAAAACCCAACCAACTTTCCCGTCATGTGAAAATGCTGAACTTTTTGTTTACTTTTCGTAGGAGACACCCCCCCCCCCCAAAGAAAAAGACTGCTCCGAGGATAAGTCCCTTCCTCAGGAATCAAGCTCCTTGGGATGGTTTCATGATACAGCATCCTCTAACATCAACCACTATAGTTATCCTTTGCCCAAACAGGACAGCTAAACAGCCCTGCAGGACATGACTATCTCCAAGTCAGTTATGGCTTCTTGGGGAGCAACACCACAGGAACTGAGAAAAATCAATGAGTGGTCTGAGGTGCTTGAAATAATCACAGCAGAGTCACTTTTTGGAAGCTATAGTAGTGCTTGAAAACCAAAGACACTTGTATGATTTTCTTCTTCTTGTGGATGAGGGATGAAAGAAAGCAAGAGCCCAAAGCCAGGTGCCTTTTCTACAAAAAAGCTGCCATAGAAGCTGGTAGGGGTGCACTGTTGATAGACTGATGCCATATAATATAGTTGTGTAAGAACTTACCATAACTGATGTCCTACTTGACACTGTTGCAGTATTCCTTACTATAGGGATATCCTGCTAAGTATAGCCATACATCCAGCCAGCATATTAAATCTTGGGCTCTTCCATGCTCCATACACCAGATATATATCTTACACCCAAATTGTAAAGTACATAAGTGACTTATGAGAGCAAAACCTCCAGAAGAACAGGATCAAACAAATAAGGAAAAAGGAACATGGTACATGTACATCCAGAAAAAAAAGTCATCACCTTGGTCAGGAAAAAGAAAAAAAAAGCCAAATGGGGGAAGGAGAAGATATAACTAGCCGAACCTGCTCTGGTCCTTGACGACACATCCAATGCATTGTGCTTAGTAAACGTAATCATAGATTACAAAGTAGTAGCTTCCAGAATAGATCTAGCATTGAGACCCTTAAAAAACATTCCAGAAGATGTAACTGCCCTAATAGAATAAACATGAACAGAAGTAGGAAACTGTTTGCCATGAAAAGAATAACAAGAGAAATGACTTTAGATACTGAAGAAAAAATGGTTTGCTTGGAGACTGCCAATTTCAATTTCTTGTCTTTAAAAGGAACAAAATTGCACAGATTTTTGAATATATTCAGCCGTGTATAGTTAGTATCTGAGCTGTCTATGCAAATGAAGAATCCCCTCATGTGTACTTTGTGGAGAAGGAATGAAGAGAAGATTAGGCATAAAAGTAGGGTGGTTCTAGAAAAAAAGGAATGGCCATAAGAACCAAAATTCAGAGTGGTTTTTGGTAGACATTAAGGCCACCAACAAAACTGTTTTCCAGGTACACAATTTCAGAGTAAAGTAACAGATAGTTCAAAAGGTGGCTGAGGCAACTTTTCAAGAACATAGCTCAGGCACCAAGGAGGAGGAATGGGTTTTCTAGAAGGGCTTATGTGAAGGACACCTTTTAGAAACTGTTTGATCTCAATCTAGAAGAAAGTCGTGGACCAGTGGCAGACAAGTAGAAATGGCTAACAAATGAGCTTCAACGTAACGGTATGTACTTGAGAAGTGTCCCACCCACTAATGGACAATGAACAATGTCCAAGAAAACCTCTCAGTGTAAAATCCATTTGTGAGGATCCACTTAAATTGTCACTAAATTGTTTTCTGAGGGAATACAGACTGCCTGAAGAATCAATTGATGATGTACAGCAATGTTCCATGCTATGAGGGCTAGTCCGCAAATGTGGTAAAGCTTTGCCTTCGCCCTTGTTTATTGATGTACCACGTACCAGTGGTGTTACCCGTAGAGACCCTAAGTGATCCTGGAGACCAGAAGTCATGCAAAGCCTGAAGAACCAGGATCAGAACTTTCATTTCTTTGACAATGACACGCTCTTTCACCTCCTGAAGAGGACAGACACCTTGAACCTTGTTGTAAAAAGCCTCATCCCAGGCTAGGTCTGAACATCTGAAAAACGATCATTAGTAAGGGGATACACCAGAATGGGAAGACGTGGATTTAGATACATTTGGTTGATCTGCCAAATAAATCCCTTCCTTAGGCAAAGCAAAAAAAAGTCCAGGAGATGATGATGCTAAAGCTATATTGTTTTCAAATGCCACTGCAACTTCCTATGTGGAGTCTGGCAAAAGGAACTATGGGGATAGTGGATGCCATAAACACCAGTTCTCATAGAAACTCTCTTGCTGAGGTCTCTTACAAAGGAAGATGCAACTGAAAGAAAGCTGTCAAAGAAAGGACCTTGATAGGAGGAAGAAAAGAGTATGAATCCTGCACCCCAAGAAAATCTAGACCTGAGAAGCTATCAGAACTGGCTTCTTAAGATTTAGAGTGAAGCCTACATTGTGAAGAAGAAGCAGTGTGAATTTAAGTCCTGCAGAAGAGTCTACTGAGAAGTAAAGTACAGTTGTGTACACCTACCATAAATGTAGATGTTCGAGTGTCTTCACTGTTGCAGTCATAACTGTAGGGTGCTCCTGCCGGCAGGCAGCCCGAGGTCGGCCAGAATCCCAAAGTCTGGGTCCGGCGTCGGCTGTACAAGCTAGTACCCTGATGTCAGTACGCTTTGGTACATAGCCCTCAGCCGACACCATCTTCTCCAGCCTTTCTTGCCCTAGATGTCAGAAGTCCCCAATAAAACAAAAATGAATCCAACAAGGAAACACAAATACACCACAAAAAGGAAAAGGAAGAAAAAGAGGGGATAGGAGGGAGGAAACCCGACTGCAACAGTGAAGACACTCGAACATCTACATTTATGGTAGGTGTACACAACTGTACTATGTTCTTCGTGTTTCACTGTTGCAGTCATAACTGTAGGGTGGAATCCCAAAGCAGTGTAAAAGGGGAGGAGGCTTTAGATAGAAGAAGGGGAGGCAAGAAAACCCTGCAAAACAGCAGAGGCAAAGCCTGCCCTGGTCTTAGAAAACAGTGGGAGATTGTAGTGCTTGGAAAAAGTATGCACAGAACTCCAAGTGGCAGCTTCCAAGATATCCTTGGTAGGGACTCCTCTGAGGAAAGCTGTAGAAGTGGCAGCTGCTCTAGTAGAATGACTTCTAATGGTACCTGGAAACTGTTTCCCATGATGAGTGTAACAAAATCTGATTCCATAAGCAATCCATTTGGAAATAGTTTGTTTAGAAATAGGTTTTCCAAGAGAACTGGAGGCAAAAGAAACAAACAATTGATTAGACTTTCTGAACTCTTTAGTCTTGTCCAGGTAAAATCGTAACTGTCTGTGCACATCTAATGAATGCAAAATCCTTTCCCTTTATTTTGAGGATTTGGAAAGAAGGTAGGAAGGTGAATTGTCTGATTTAAAGCCACTTTCAAATCACCTTAGGCATGAAAGTAGGATTGGTCCTCAAGGATACTCTGTCCTGATGGAAAATAAGGTATGGTTCCACAGCCATGAGAGCTTGCAACTCTGAGACCCTTCTGGCAGAGGTCAATGCTAATAAAAGAACAGTCTTCCAGGATAAGAACTTAATATCTGAAGATGCAGCAGGCTCAAAAGGAGGCAAAGTAAGTTTTTCTAAAACATAATTAAGATCCCAGGCAGGGACAGGAGGGGTCCTGGGAGGCCGCAAATTTTTAGCCCCTCTCAAGAATTGCTTCACCAAAGGATGGGAGAAAACAGGAGGATCAGAAAGTACAGTTTTGTACCTACCATAAATGTAGATGTTCGAGGATCCACATTGCTGCAGTCCTAACCATTGGGGTAGTCCGCTGTCCTTAGACTGACGTCAGGGCGCCAGGGTACCGCATGACCGACGTCATATCCTCAGTCTTTTCTTGCCCCAGATGTCAGAAGACCCTAAAAGACAAGGCCCAATCCAAAACACCAAAAGCCCTGCACCAAACTTATATACATATATATATATACACACCACCACCCCTAAACACAGGGGAAGGCGGGAGGCAGCAATGTGGATCCTCGAACATCTACATTTATGGTAGGTACAAAACTGTACTATGTTCTTCATTCCACATTGCTGCAGTCCTAACGTAGAATCCCAAAGCAGAGGTAAGGGAGGCTGGCAAATCATAAGGAAGCAGGAGCTGTCAACATGCCTTGCAAAATAGCTGTGGCAAAACCAGCCCTAGATTTAGAGTAGAGAGGAAGGTGGTAATGCTTAGAGAAAGTATGCACTGAACTCCAAGTAGCTGCCTCCAAAATATCCTTAGTTGCCACCCCTTAGAAATGCTGTTGAAGTGGCAGTAGCCCTAGTGGAATGAGGCCTAATCCCAGCTGGAATCTCCTTGCCATGATGGGAATAACAAAATGAAATGCAAAACCCAATCCACTTAGAAATAGTTTGCTTAGACACAGGCTTGCCCTGAGAACTCAAAGCAAAAGAAACAAACAACTGCTGAGACTGCCTGAAATCCTTAGTCCTGCTTAAATAATAACGCAACTGCCTATGTACATCTAAAGTGTGCAAAATCTTTTCCCCTTTATTTTGGGGATCTGCATAGAAAGTAGGCAAATGAATAGTTTGGTTTAAAGCCACACTAGAAACCACCTTAGGCATAAAGGAAGGATTAGTGCGTAATGATACCCTATCCTTATGGAAAATCAAAAAGGGCTCTACTGCCATAAGGGCCTGCAACTCAGAAACCCTTCTTGCAGAAGTAATAGCCAACAAAAAAGCAGTCTTCCATGACAAATATTTCAAATCAGCAGTACCCGCAGGCTCAAAAGGTTGTAGAGTAAGCTTTTCCAACACAAAATTGAGATCCCAAGCAGGAGTAGGAGCTCACGTGGGGTCTTATATTCTTTGCCCCTCTGAGAAACTGCTTGAACAAAGGATGAAAACAATGGTGGGTCACAATCATAGTGAGCTGAAATTGCTGCAGCATGAATCTTAATGGAAGAGAAGGACAAACCTTTGTCCAATAACTCAGTAAGATATTGAAGAGCCACACTCAAATTAGGCTCAGAAATCTCCAAATTCCTTGCTGCACTCCAAAATAAAAATCTCTTCCATTTTTCTGCATACACTTTCCTTGTACTAGGTCTTCTAGCTTCCATAATCACATTTAAAACTTGTTGAGGAAGTTGAGACCGGCTGTCTCTCAAAACAGAATATGCCATGCTGTTAGATGAAGAGAAGTTTGACATTGAGCAGGTGGCCGTCTCTCTGAGACAACAGGTGTGGAATCAAGGGTAAAGGCCATGGAGGCTTCTTTACGAGACTCCTCAGTAATGGGTACCAGTGCTGCGAGGCCAATCTGGAGCTATTAAAATCATCCTTGGCTTGTCTTGTCTGACCTTTAGAAGCACATTTGGAAGAAGAGGCAGAGGTGGAAACGCATACACATGAAGATTTTTCCAACTGAAAGAAAGAGCATCCACTTTCCAAGCTGTGTGATGTAACCTCTTTGTGCAAAACTTTGGCAGCTGGTGGTTTAGTGGAGAAGCGAACAGATCTATGTCTGGAGTTCCCCAGGACACTGTCAACCTTTGAAATACATGAAGATCCAGTTTCCACTCGTGGGGATCCATGATTTGTCTGCTTAACACATCTGCTAAGGAGTTCTGTGCTCCGGCAGAAACCTTGCCTGAAGAGTTAGTTGCAAGCTGAGCGCAGTCTCCCATAAAATCATTGCTTGCCTGCACAATGGGTAAGAATGTGTTCCCCTTGTTTGTTGATGTACCACATGACAGTTGTGTTGTCTGTTAGAATCAACACCTGCCCTGGAAGAAGTAACTCCTTGAAAGCCATTAATGCAAATTGGACTGCTAACATCTCCTTCATGTTGATATGTAGATGCTGTAGTCTGGCAGGCCACTTGTCTTGTATCCACTTTCCATTTAGATGAGCTCCCAAGCAATGTCTGAGGCATCTGTCGTTAGAATCTGACTCGCCTCTGGCCGGGTCACAGAGAGTCCCTTGTTTAGGTGACATTCCTGAGCCCACCACAAAAATTCCTTTTGAATGCAAGGTATTATTTGAATGACAGTGTCCAAATCCTGGCAGTGCTGTGTCCATACATTTTGAGATACCATTGTAGCTTCCTCATATGCAGTTTGGCATTGGGAAGCACCAGAATACAAGATGCCATGAACCCTAAGGCTTGAAGGACTGTCCTTGCAGTCAGCCCGGACTGAAGAGATAGCTGATGGAAGTAACTGGAAAGATTCTTTTGTTTGTCCGGGGTTAAAGGCCATCTGGGCTGCTGTATTCAGTCTCACACCCAGAAAGCACATGTCTTGAGAGGGTACTAGACTGGACTTTATTTCGTTCACAGAATACCCTAGGCATCTTAGCACTGCTATGACATATTCCAGATGCTGTAGAAGGTCTTCCTTTTCTTGAGCCAGAATCAGGCAGTCGTCCAAGTAAGGATAGATTTGAATTCCTTTTAGCCTGAAGTAAGCTATCACTGGAGCCAGAACCTTTGTGAATACTCTAGTAGATAAGCCAAAGGGCAATGCAGAGAACTGATAATGAGAATTTCCAGCTCAAAACGCAGATACTTCCTGCAACACAGTCTTATAGGCACATGAAGGTAAGCTTCCTTGAGATCTAAAGTTACCATCCAATGATCTTTGCCCAGCAGAGGTAAAAGCTGTTGCAACGTCAACATCTTGAACTTGGGAATGTCCAGATAAGTGTTGAGGATAGATAAATCCAAAATTGGTCTCCACGTGTTCCCCTTCTTTGGTACTAGGAACAGGCGAGAATAAAATCCTAGGCCCCTTTCTGGTATAGGGACTGGCTGAATGGCCCCTATTTGGAGTAACAGAGAAATTTGCTTGTGAGCCTCTTCCCTTTGTGGAGGAGGAACGTCTGGCATGCCTTTGAAAGGGGGCAATGTGTGGAAATAAAACCTGTAACCGTGGTGAATGATATCCAACACCCATCTGTCTTGAGTGATTAAATCCCAATTTTCTTTGAAAAGAGACAGTCTTCCTCCCAAAGGAGCTACCAGGCGAGAATCTACTGGCAGCTGAAAAGGCAGGTCATTGGGTCTGTTTACGAAAGGACTGACCCCTGCCCTCACCAGAAGTCTGAGCAGGTGAACCCCCTGTTCTAGGCCTAAAAGAACCTTGAGCTCTGCCCCTACCACGTCTAGACCTACCCCTAGACTGGGAATCAAAAGCAGGATATGTCCATCCCTTAGTAGGCCAATTTCTACTAAACTTTGGTGGCTGCACCTGCAAAAATCTTTAACAGTTTGCATAGACTTAGCTTTGTCCTCCATTTTCTTTAAAACTGCTTCCACAGGCGAACCAAATAACACATCAGACTGTAAAGGAGCATCCAAAATCCTAGTCTTAACATGCTCTGCTAAATTCTGATCCCTCAACCAGGCATGCCTGCGAAGAACAGAACTAGTGGCAGCCACCCTCGAGGAGGCCTGCACAGCATCAAAACCACATTGCAAAGAATGCTTACCCACTTGTTCAGACACATGAACTAAATCCAGCAACTCTTTACACTCTATACCTTCCGCCAAAGCATCCACCTTAGATTTCAATTGTGAAAGGAGATAATTTTGATATTTTAGCATGTGAAACTGACAATTCAACGCTCTCATGGCTAGAGTGGAAGAAGTATACACTTTCTTTCCCCACCTATCCAAAGCCCTTGCCTCTTTATCAGTGGGAACAGGATTTTTAATCACAGAGGCCTTAACACCTTTAGGCCCCTGAGAAACAGTTTCTGGGTCCGCCCTAGGACTCTTAAACAAATACTTATGAGCTTCGGGCACCCTATAGTACCTATCAGGTTTAACAGGGGCAGGAGGCAAAGAGTCAGGGTTCAGGGAAGCCTCTGCAAAACATCTTCCACCACATTCAACACAGGAGGTATAGCTAAGGGCCTATGTTGGGGTAAAAATAAGAATTCCCTAAGCCTTTTCCTGGAATCAGAGTAATCTTGGCCTTCCCATTTAAAGTGTTCCCTCATGGAATGCAGAGTCTCCGAAAATGAGAAATCCTCAGGAGGAGAAGCTGTAGGTGTGGAATCATCCACATCAGAATCAGAATAAGGAGGAAACTCCTGCAAGTCTTCTGCAGAAGACTCAAGCCTCTGAATACTGTTCCAAACTCTCAAACTCAGGTTCCACCCTAGGCCTCTTATCAGGAGGGGGCATAGAGCCTCTAATCATAGTAATTAAATCTTCTGCCATTTTAAGCATATGTTTCTTAGGCACAGAACCTGAAGTGCTAGGAGAAGCCCCCACTGAAGCTGAACTTGGCCTACCTCTCAAAGAAGTTTTGGAAACAGTAGGAGAAGCTCTAACTATCTTGGGAAGAGAGGGAAGAACAGTTACCTGAGAAGCCCCCTCAGCCTGGCCTACCTCCTGAGAGGGCACATCCTGTAACAGTAAAGTCTCTGCCTGAGACTCCAAAGAAACTCCTGGCAAAACCTCTGGCTCCACTGAGCCTTCTAAAGAACCGGCGTCCGGGACTGCCGGTTCATCAACCCTAGGCTTTGCTGTTTTGTCTTGCGCTTTTGACGAAGCGGGCCGGAGCATCCGACGGCATTTTGTAATTACAACGCTTCCCAAACACTAACCTGGCACAGTCTAACCTTCTCTTAATAGTGCGTTTGTTAAATCTAGCACAAGAGCGGCAACCAACAACGCCGTGCTCAGGCCCTAAACAAGGTATACACAGAGTATGGTAATCCCTATGAGGTATCTGCTTCCCACAAGAAATACAGTTATTCACTTTTTCTGACATCCGGTTAAATACTGAGGCAAGAAAAAACCAAAATGTTCCCAACGGGTACTTAGCCAACTTTGATTCGGTCTGAAACTCCGACTTGAAATATTTCAGAACGCCAACCTGCACTCGCAAAACTGCTTCTGCATCGGACCATGCGGCAAAAAAGACTGAGGATATGACGTCGGTCATGCGCATTAGTACCCTGACGTCCTGACGTCAGTCTAATGCGCCTTGACCGACGTCAGCCATATACTTTGGTATTCGGGCCGACTGGACAGCGGACTACCCCAATGGTTAGGACTGCAGCAATGTGGAATGAAGAACATCTGAAATGCGCAGAAATAGCAGAAGCATGAATCTTAATGGAAGAAAAGGAAAGTCCTTTAGATAAAAGTTCTGAAAGGTAAAGCAAAATAGAAGAGAGATCAGGAACCAGAGGATCCGAGCCTCGGTCCTGCATCCAAATACAAAACCTCTTCCATTTAGAGGCATAGGATTTCCTAGTGCTAGGCCGTCTAGCTTCCAAAAGAACATCCAAAACTTGTTTGGGAAGAGTAGAGGAAATCAAATTCCTTTGAAGAGCCAAGCTGCCAGGCAAAGGGTCTTGAGGTTGGGATGTAGTAACTGACCCTGATGCTGGGACAAAAGTGAAGGGTTCAGAGGGAGAATCCAAGGAGGCCCCAAGAACAGGTGCTTTAAAGTTGGATACCAAAACTGTCGAGGCCAATTTGGAGCAATCAAGATGAGGAACTTGGGCTTGTCCTGTTTTATCTTCAGTAATACCTGAGGTAGTAGAGGAAGAGGAGGGAAGGCATATGCTGAAAGGCTTCTCCAGCTGAAGGACAGGGCATCCACTCTCCAAGCTGTTTTGTGGAAGGACCTGGTGCAAAAGCGAGGCAGCTGATGATTTAGATGGGATGCAAACAGATCTATCTGGGGACATCCCCAAACTGCAGTAATCCTGTGGAATAAGTTGGTGTCTAGCATTCATTCGTGAGGATCTGAAATGTTTCTGCTCAGACTGTCTGCCAAGAGATTCTGTTTCCCTGGAATGAATTGAGCCTGGAGATGTAGTTTCAAATGTAGAGCTGTGTCCCATAAAGCCATAGCTAGTCTGCAAAGGGGGTATGAATGAGAACCCCCCTGCTTGTTGATGTACCACATGACCGTGGTGTTGTCTGTCTTGAATTAGCAGAGGCCCTGGTTGCAAAAGGTTCTTGAAGGCTAGAAGGGCATTTTGAACTGCCAACATTTCCTTCAGATCGATGTGCCAGTGAAGATGGTCCTTTGTCCAGGTTCCCTGCTGGCAATTGTCTAGAAAGTGTGCTCCCCAAGCATAATCCGAGGCGTCCGTGGTTAGGATTTGAGTAGGTTGAGGAAGACGAAAAGGCTTTCCTTCGTTTAAAGTGCATACCCTGGACCACCAGAGGAACTCCCTCTGGAGGCAGGGGATCAGAGGAATCAGAATATCCAGATCGTGGTGATGCTGTGACCATACACTTTTCAGATACCATTGAAGCTTTCTCATGTGAAGCCTTGCGTTTGGAATCAACAGAATGCAGGAAGCCATGTAGCCCAGAGCTGCAGGAATTTCCTTGCAGTGAGCTGAGATAGAGTTGCTAAGGTGCTGAAAGTAGAAGCCAGATGAGTTTGTTTTTCTGGAGTGAGGAAGGCCCTTTGTAAGGTTGTATTTAAGAGGGCTCCCAAGAATACCATTTGTCGAGAAGGGATCAAATGTGACTTTTTTGTGTTCACTGAGAATCCCAGTAGGAGGAGAAGACGTTGAACAAAGTCCAGATGTTGAAGCAGAAGATCTTTGCTGTCTGCCTGAATAAGGCAGTCGTCCAAATAGGAGTAAATCTGGATCCCCTGAAGTCTGCAGTAAGCCACTACTGGTGCCAGGCACTTGGTAAAGACTCTGGGCGCAGTAGATAAACCAAAGGGCAGTACAGAGAATTGAAAGTGCCTCGAACCTGCCTTGAACCTGAGGAATTTCCTGCGATCTTGCCTGATGGGAATATGTAAATAGGCTTCCTTTAAGTCCAATGTCACCATCCAGGCGTCCTGAGAGAGCATTGGAAGTAGTTGCTGTAGAGTAAGCATCTTGAATTTTGGAATTTCCAAAAAGGTGTTTAACACAGAAAGGTCCAGAATAGGTCTCCATGAGTTTTGTTTTCTGGGAACTAGAAACAGTCTTGAATAAAAACCTTTTCCCATCTCCAAGAGTGGAACAGACTCTATGGCTTTCATGGCCAGAAGAGCATCCACTTGAATTAAGGCCTCTGACCATTGATGTTTTGGCAGATCTGGCCAACCGTGAGTCCCTGGCAAAGTGTGAAAATGGAATTTGTAACCTTTTAACATCACGTCCAATACCCATCTGTCCTGGGTAATATGAGTCCAATTTCTGTAAAAAAGAGACAGTTTTCCTCCGAGAGGGGCATCCAGGTGAAGGGGTCCTGTAGCCCAACCGAGAGAGTCATTGAGCTTGCTTTCTTTGAGATTGGGATCTGTCTTCTCCCCTTCTAGGTGAAGAAGCAGTCCATTGTCTAGATCTGTAAGAGGCCTGACCTTGACCACGACCTCTGGAGCGCCTATATCTTCCCCTTTGAGGCCTGTCAGAAGTGGGAAAGGACCAATTTTTAGAGGGCCAATTCCTGGAAAATCTAGGAGGCTGAACTTGCAAGAAATCTTTTACAGTCTGCATAGACTTTGCCTTTTCTTCCATCTTTTAATAACTTCCTCAGCCTTGGATCCAAAAAGAACATCATGTTGAACAGGGGCATCTAATAACTTAGCCTTAACCTGTTCAGGTAAACTTTGTTCACGAAGCCAGGCATGTCTCCTGATAACAGTACCAGAGGCTGCAGCCCTGCAAGAAGCATCCAAAGCATCAAAACCACAATGTAAACTATGCTTGTTCACTTGTTCAGTAGCATGCAAGACATCCTGAAGTTCCTTATCCTCTGCACAAGCAGGAAGGGAGGCAAGCTTTTGCTTTAAAACAGACAATAGAAATTGCTGATACTTAAACATATGAAACTGGCAATTTAAAGCCCTTACAGACAGGGTAGCAGAAGTATATACCTTTTCCCCACCTGTCTAAAGCACGAGAATCCTTCTCAGAGGGAATAGGATTTTTAGAAGTAGCAACCTTAGCAGCCTTAGAGCCCTGAGAAATAGTTTCAGGATCCGCAGAAGTGGTATTAAATAAAAATAAATGAGAGTCAGGAACCCTATAAAATCTATCAGGCTTAGAAGGAGCAGGAGGCATGGAATCAGGATTCAAATTAGCCTCAGAAAGGGCATCATCTACAATGTCCAAAACAGGAGGGATAGCTAAAGGCCTATGCTGGGGAAGAAGAAGAAATTCCCTAAGCCTCTTCTTGGAAGCAGAATACTCCTGTCCTTCCCAATGAAAATGTTCCCTCATCTCATGCAAGGTTTCCCCAAAAGAGAAATCCTCAGGCGGAGGCCGAGGGTAAAGAGTCCTCAGCATCAGAATCCTCATAAGGGGGAAAGGAATAGTCCTGATCTGAGGAAGAAACAGAAGATACAGAAGCCTGGTCAGAGGAATCCAGAGTAACATCATGTCGAGGCCTTTTCTCAGGAGGGGGGTGAGAACCCCTAATCATTGTAAGCAAATCTTCAGCCATCTTTAATAATTGCTTTTGTGTCTTGGGAGTGGATTCAGAAGCAACTTGAACAGGAGCTTTAGACTTAACAGGAGTCTTTGTCTTTGCCTTTGTCTTTGAAATAGTGATGTGAGTAGGCCTGAAAACCCCCTCAGAAGCCGGTACCTGCACAGCGGTTCCGGACCCATCTGAAGGAGCGACGTCCGAAGGTCCTGCAGCAGTTAAAATAGTGGGCCTTGATGGCTCCCCATGGGAGTCCGTATCGGCCATCGGTTCAGAAGTGGCGGACGACAGGGGCTGCAAAAGTGCCTCACTGACGACAGCCGAAGCGGACGCTGGCTCCAGCTGCAACGAGTCCTGTTTGGACCTCGGAGGCCTGTCTTTGTCTTTGCGCTTCTTTTGAACTCCGGTAGTGTCCGACGACATTCTATAATTGAAGCGTCTGCCAAAATAATTTAAAGCCCAATCGTACCTGCGCTTGATAGTACGAGAGTTGAACCTGGCACAGAACAGACAACAAGAAACGTCCTGGTCAGGGCCTAAGCAAGGTAGACAGTAAGAGTGGAAATCTTTATGAGGTATTGGTTTCCCACACGCTATACAATTATTAACTTTTTCTGACATCGGAGGAACAAGAAAAAATTCCCCAACGGGGTACTTAGCTTTGAGAAGAGAAGTAAGAACTTCGGACCGACAACAACAAAATACGCTGTTCGAAAATCGCCAACCAACGACTTGCGAGCTGCTTTCCACCGCACGGCAAGAAAGACTGGAGAAGATGGCGTCGGCTGAGGGCTATGTACCAAAGCGTACTGACGTCAGGGTACTAGCTTGTACAGCCGACGCCGGACCCAGACTTTGGGATTCTGGCCGGCCTCGGGCTGCCTGCCGGCAGGAGCACCCTACAGTTATGACTGCAACAGTGAAACACGAAGAACATCTTGAATGAAAAGGCTGATCAGGCAAGGAAAAATCTAAATGCCACTGAGTCTGCAAATGACTATGACAGGGGGTAAGCATTTCGTAAATACCGACAAGCGCTGAAGAAAGACCAAGTGTCAAAGCAGAAAACTGATAATGTAAGGAAGATATAGAGAAAAGTAAACACTTCCTGAAGAGATGATGAACAGGAATATGGAGACAGGCATTCTTCAGGTCCCGAGAAACCAGAAAGGCCTGAGGTAGAAGCATGCAGAATAGAGACCAAAGAGTCAATATTTTGAAAGACGGAACTCACAGAAAAGTGTTCAGAAAGGAGAGGTCCAGAAATGGTCTCCAAGAACCCTCCTTCCTGGGAAGCAAAATTATCCCAGAGTAGAAACCCTTGCCTCACTGGCAAGGAAGCACTGGCTGAATAGTACCTTGAGCCAAGAGGTCCTGAAGTAGAGCTGAAAATTTAGGCAACTGGCAAGGAGGATACTGAGGAATGCCTGAGAAGGAATTTCCAAACCATATGGTAGCTGTTATGATTGAACCGATTCATCTGTTGTGATATTCAGCCGAATGGGAAGGACAAAGACAATTTTCAAGAAAGAGTGATCTGGATGTGGGGAAGAGAAAGATGGTAAAATGGAAGCAGACTTGTTCTGAAAAGATTTTTGCCCTGTACAGTCTTGACTTGCTTTTTCAGAAAAAAACACTTTTAGATTATCTATTTGCCTTTAAAGGTATTTTTGGGAGTTTATACACAAAGGGGCCCACTTCTATCTTCTAATAACGGACTCTGACACAGTCACCCTAGATGAAATATCAGCTGCATCATAGCTTCACTTAATTAAATGTCTAGCTACTGGGAAGTAGAACTGAGCAAAGAAAGAGCGGAGTTCTTATTATTAGACTCCAGCATGTAAACTAAAACAACCCCCCCCCCCTGGTTTGGAAGAAGGGAAAGCACACATCTGGTGATATGTGTCTGATAACTGATGGCTCTAAAAGCCAAGGTAGCAGAGGTATACACCTATGGTTCTGCCCTCCTTATCAGATAACAGTTTCAAAGAAGTAAGGAGCTTAGAAGGGTTTGATGAGGGGTTCTTCTAAAACATTTCTGAGCCTCAGGATCCTTATAAAATCTGTCCATATTTTTAGGAACAGAAAGCTGGGACTCAGGAGCTTGACAGGCAGACGTGGAGGTGTCCAGTGGTGCTTCAAGAAAGTACAGTTTTGTACCTACCATAAATGTAGATGTCCGAGAGGTATGCATCTGCAGTCCTAACATATGGGTTGTCCTGCCTCAGGCAGCCCTTCGGTCGGCCGGATTCCAAAGTCTGGGTCTGGCCTCGGCTGATGTCGCACTTCACCCGACGTCATAGCTGCTGTGAATTGGGTATAAAGGCATCAGCCGACGCCATTTTCCTCAGTGTTTCTTGCCCCAGATGCCAGGTGCCCTCTAGGAAAGCTAAATTTGGATAAATGCAAATGATTCCAAACAGTAGAGAGCAAACAAAAATAAACATGTATATACATATATACAAACAAATACACCATAATAGATTCCCCCAGCTAGCTACAAGATGGGCAAATACCCTAGGAGTACCACAGAGGGGAAGGAGGGTGGGTAATCCTGACTGCAGATGCATACCTCTCGGACATCTACATTTATGGTAGGTACAAAACTGTACTATGTCCTTCAAGGATGCATCTGCAGTCCTAACATATGGGTAGAATACCATAGCCAAACTGAGGGAGGAGGCACTAAGATGATTATGGTGTAGTTAAGATCCCTTGCAAAACAGCAGTTGCAAAACCTGCTCGGGATCTGGAGTATAAAGGTAGATTATAATGCTTGGCAAATGTATGCACGGAGCTCCAAGTAGCAGCTTCTAAAATGTCTTTGGTAGCCACTCCTCGTAAGAAAGCTGTAGTAGTGGCTGTAGCCCTTGTGGAGTGAGGTCTGATGTTTTTTGGAGTTATCTTTCCATGAAAAGAGTAACAAAATCTAATGCAATTTCCTATCCATTTTGAGATTGTCTGTTTTGAAATTGCTTTTCCTTCCGTTCCTGTTGCATATGCTACCAGAAGCTGGTCAGTTTTTCTATTGTTCTTGGTTCTGTCCAGATAGTAGCGCAATTGCCTGTGCACATCCAAGGTATGTAGTAGTCTTTCCCCCCTGTTCTGTGGGTTGGGGAAGAATGTTGGTAGGTGGATTGCTTGGTTTAAAGATACCCTGGAAACCACCTCTGGCATAAAAGTAGGGTTAGTTCTCAAGGACACTCTATCCTGATGGAAGATAAGGAAGGGCTGTACTGCCATTAATGCCTGTAATTCAGAAACCCTTCTTGCTGAAGTGATTGCAAGCAGGAAAGCAGTTTTCCAAGATAAGAACTGTAATTCTGCTGTTGCTGCTGGTTCGAAAGGGGGAAGTGTTAACTTTTCCAGCACAAAGTTAAGGTCCCATGTAGGCAAAGGTGGCTTCCTTGGAGGCTTTACATTTTTAATTCCTCTCAGAAACTGCCTGAGTAGAGGATGAGAGAAGACTGGAGGATCCATGTTGTATTCTGCTGAAATTGCTGATGCATGAATCTTAATGGAGGAGTAAGACAGGCCATTGTGGAAAAGTTCTGCTAAATATTCCAGGATGTTAGCTATGTTTGCTAATGATACATTTTCTCCTTTTGCTGCAGTCCAAATGAGGTATCTTTTCCATTTGGCTGAATAAGTCTTCCTTGTGGAGGGTCTGCAAGCCTCCAGGATAATGTCTTTAACCCTCTGAGATAAATCCGGGTTATTTTGTTTTATGTAATATTCCAAGCAGCTAGCTGCAGTGTTTTCAAGTTTGGATGTAGGATCTTGAAGTTGTTCTGTGTTAGCAGTAAAGGAACTAGAGGTAGAGGCCATGCGTGTGTCCGAGACATACTCCTCAGTAGCAGGTACCAATGCTGCCTCGGCCAGTCTGGAGCTATCAGGATGATCTTTGGGTGATCTTCTTTGATCTTCAGTGGCACTTTGTGCATCAAAGGAAGAGGTGGGAATGCATATGCTGTCAGGTTTTCCCAACTGAAGGAGAGGGAGTCCACCTTCCAAGCAAGTGGGTGGTATGTCCTTGTGCAGAATTTCCTCAATTGGTGGTTGTGTGGGGATGCGAACAGGTCTATTTCTGGTAGTCCCCATTTCTTTGTAATGGATTTGAAGATGTCTGGATGCAGCATCCATTCGTGAGCATCCGTGGTAGTTCTGCTTAAGGTGTCTGCTAGTATATTTTCTTTTCCTGGCACAAATATGGCCTGGAGCTGAATGTTGAGGTTCAGGGCCACATTCCACAGGTCCATTGCCATCCGGCATAGAGGATATGAGTGTGTGCCTCCTTGTTTGTTGATATACCACATGACTGTGGTGTTGTCCGTCCTTATCAGCAAATTACCCTGTTGAAGAAACGGTCTGAATGTCTGAATTGCCTGTTTCACTGCCAGCATCTCTTTTTGATTTATGTGTAGGTTCAGCTGGTCTTGTGTCCATAGGCCTTGTATACACTTGTCCACCATGTGTGCCCCCCAACCGAGGTCTGAGGCGTCCGTGGTGATAGTCTGGCTTGGGTGAGGCTTGTGGAAAGGCAGTCCTCTGTTCAACTGACAGGCCTGAGCCCACCACAGGAATTCTTGCTTCAGGCATGGAATTATTGGAATCTGGGCTTCTAGACTGTGCTTGTGTTGAGACCATAAATTCCTTAGGTACCATTGCAACTTCCTCATATGCAGTCTGGCATGTGGAATCAATATTATACAGGATGCCATGTAACCCAGGGCTTGCAGGACTTTTCTTGCTGTAAGCTGGTTCTGCGTTGTTAATGCCATGAAATAGAGTGGTAGTTGCTTTTGCTTTTCTGCTGTGAGAAATGCCATCTGATTTGAAGTGTCCAGTTCTGCACCCAAGAATGTTATCCTTTGGGATGGTACCAGCCTTGACTTTTTCATGTTGACTGTGTATCCCAGGGCTTGCAGTAGTTGTATAACCTTTTCCAAATCTTTTGTTAATTTGGTCTTGTTGTCCGCTTGTATTAGGCAGTCGTCCAGGTATGGATAAATCTGAATTCCCTGAAGCCTGCAATGAGCAATTACTGATGCCAGGCATTTCGTGAATACTCTGGGCGCAGTAGATAAGCCAAAAGGCAATACTGAGAATTGATAATGCTCTGATCCTGCAAGAAATCTGAGGTATCTTCTGCAATCTGGTCGTATAGGGACGTGCAGGTATGCCTCCTTGAGATCTAGAGTCACCAGCCAAAACTCCTTGCCCAGCATGGGAAGAAGTTGCTGTAGGGTCAGCATTTTGAATTTTGGAACAATGAGATATGTGTTCAGAGCGGACAGGTCGAGAATAGGTCTCCATTGGTTTTCTTTCCTTGGTACCAGGAAAAGTCTGGAGTAAAATCCTTGTCCTTGTTCCATAGGCGGTACCTTTTCTATAGCTCTCATCCTTAGTAAGTGGTTGATTTGTCCTAGAGCGTTTGTTTTTTGGTTTGGTGGTAGGTTTGGCATTCCTCTCTTTTTTGGTAGAGTGTGGAAGTGAAACCTGTAGCCTTTGTCTATTGTCTGTAAAATCCATTTGTCTCCTGTAATGTAATGCCAGTTTATGGAAAATAAGGCTAGCTTTCCGCCTAAGGGTGCTTCCAGTTGTTTCCTGGTAGGCGGTATCAGAGTCAAGTCATTGTGTCTGTCCTGTGGAAGTGGTAGTAGCTGGATCTGTGGCAGTACTTCTCTGGTTGTTAGGCTGCCACTGGCGTCCCCTGTAGGCACCTCTGGATTGGCCTCTGCCTCTTGGGCCTATTTCTGCCCCTCTGTGCTCTGGAGGTGTCTGGAAAGGACCAATTCTTCGAAGGCCAATTTCTACTAAACCTCGGAGGCTGGACCTGTAAGAAATCCTTGACTGTTTGGACAGATTTTGCTTTTTCTTCCACCTTCTTTAGCACTTGCTGTGCAGGGAGCCAAACAAACTTTGTTTCTCCATGGGAGCATCTAGGAGCTTTGACTTTACATGGTCTGGTAAGGATTGCTCTTTTAACCATGCATGCCTTCTGATCACTGTACCAGTCATAGCTGATCTAAAGGAAGCCTCCAGTGCATCATAGCCGCATTTTAAGGAATGATTACTGACCTGCTGAGTGTTATGTACCAAATCCTGAAGGGACTTACGGTCTATAGGTTCAGGAGAGGACAGTTTTTTATTTAGCTGGTCTAACAAAAATTCCTGATACTGAATCATGTGGAATTGACAGTTTAAGGCCCTAGCCGAAAGAGTAGCAGAAGTATAAACTTTTTTACCCCATCTCTCTAATGCTCTAGATTCTCTTTCAGAGGGGAGGGGGTTTTTGGCAGAGGCAGTTGCTACAGCTTTAGGGCCCTGTGAAATAGTTTCAGGATCTGCAATAGGAGCCTTATACAAGTGAAAGTGTGTGTCCGGGACCCTGTAATATCTGTCGGGCTTAGCTGGGGCCGGGGGAAGAGAGTCAGGGGCAGTACAAGCATCATTAAATGCATCATCCACAACTGTTAGTACTGGAGGAATGGCTAAAGGCCTATGCTGTGGTAAATGTAAAAAGGTCCTTAGCCTTTTCCTAGAATCTGAAAAATCCTGGCCCTGCCATTGAAATTGCTCTCTCATAGCATGCAAGGTTTCCCCAAAAGAAAATTCCTCAGGAGGAGAGGCAGAAGGAATGGAGTCTTCTGCATCAGAGTCCTCATATGGAGAATAAGGGCCTTCTGGAGGATTAGAGTTTTCTGAATCATCCGAGGAATAATCTGATGAAACTGGCTCAGGGGGCTCTGCTCTGGGCCTCTTCTCTGGAGGGGGTTGAGAGGCCCTGTTAGGGTGAGGTTGGGATCCCCTGATCAAAGAAATGAGATCCTCAGCCAGGCTGAGCATTTGGGAGCTAGAGGTAGGCCTGTGTGAGGGGGTTTTAGCAGGCAAGGCCTTAGAAGATTTAGCTGCTTTAGCCCTGGAAAAAGCCTTGATAGACATAGATGCAGGGGGCCTAGCAGCTCCACGTGCAGGAGTAGATATGTCTAAAGGAATAGTATCTGATAAATCCTGGGAACCTGCTACAGCAGGGGAAATTTCAGTAGCAGATTCAGCCATGCTGTGTGAGGCCTCAGCTATAGGAGGCATGCTTTCGGCCGAAGGAAGAACCGTGGACTCGGTTTCAGCCGAAACAGAGACACTTGCGGTTGGCTTAACCGTGGTTTCGGCCAAAACCGCGGACCGCGAGTGTCGGTCCTTTTCCTTACGCTTTTTAGCTAATTGAGAAGTCGGAGTCTCCGACGGCATTTTGTAAGCAAAAGCGGGGCCGAAAAACTCCTCTGCAAACTCCGACCGACGTCTAAGAGTCCGTCGGTTGAAGGAAGCACAGGCTAGACAAGCTGCTACGTCGTGGTCTGGGCCTAAGCAAGGAAGGCAGTAAGAGTGGAAATCCTTATGAGGTATTTGTTTCCCACAAGTTAAACACTTATTTACTTTTTCTGACATCGGCTGAGGCAAGAAAGAGTCCCCAACGGGGTACTTAGCTTTTTAGAAGTCTTCGGTAGTAGTAATCTCTGGATCTGACCGACTGGCACTTGCGAACAGCTTCTGCTTCGGGCACCGCGCGGCAAGAAAGACTGGGGAAAATGGCGTTGGCTGATGCCTTTATACCCAATTCACAGCAGCTATGACGTCGGGTGAAGTGCGACATCAGCCGAGGCCAGACCCAGACTTTGGAATCCGGCCGACCGAAGGGCTGCCTGAGGCAAGACAACCCATATGTTAGGACTGCAGATGCATCCTTGAAGGACATCAAGAGGAATTGCAGAAGGTGTAGGTAAATCCATCTGGAGGACAACAGTCAGCTTTAACCACTTAAAATGTTCCATCATTTTATGAAAAGTATCCCCAAAAGAAAGTTCTTCTATTGGAGAATCGAGGGAAAGAGTGTCATCATCACTGGAACCCAAAGCAAGAGGAAAATGAATCTGGGGGAAAAAGTTAAAGACTCCTCCCCAGAATCAAATTCTTCTTTTTCAGAAGTAATAGTCGTCTTATCCCTCTTTTAAAGAGTAAAAGTAGAAGTAATATATAGAGAAAAAGGGACTGGCAAACACTGAGAGGGTTTCAAAGGCATGAAAGGCTCTAAAAGACCTTACATAAAAGTTTGCCATTCCTTTTTGGGGTTCTTAGCAATAGGAGCAATACATCTTGTTTTCCATTTCTTTTTAACAGGGACATCCTCCACAATGTTTTGAACCCCAATGTACTTCTATGAGAAAACCTGGGATTTCTTCCCTCATTGAAATTTATGGAATCTCCCTGGGCCCTTCAGAAATTACCAGCTGTGGACCCCCCTTCTCACCCTCAGTGCATGCTGCATGGCCCACACTGGCCTCCAATGGGGTCACAACAGAAGAGCCAAGTGTCTGAACCAGATGATCTGTGATCTTTTCATCTGACACGAGAGACATCCGGCAGAAGTCTCCAGTTTTAATTTCTTCGACTTCTTTTTCAAAACTGGATGGACATCTGTGAGGGAAGATTCCAAAGCCATTGTTCCTTCAGCAAGAAGGTTAAGGTGTTGGGTTTTCAGGTTGATCGAAAGAGAGGAAAGACAGCTACGCAGGGTTTAGGAATGAAAGCCTAGCAAACAGAACACTGTTCATGGTCATGCTCCTCACTTAAACAAACAAAGTACATATTGTGTCTATCCTTATGGGAAATCTGCCTCCCAAATTCACATTTCCCCTTTCTGGATGACATGTACCTGCAAAGAAAGAAGCTAAAAGAAAAAGGAAGATTCCCCAACAGGGTACCTATCTGTTCTAGGCTTGCAGAACTGTACTAAACATATGACCTTCAGATCAGATTCAAAATACTGCATTTGGACTGGTGGTAAAGTAGTTCTGAGCATTTTGCTGTCATAATTCACTTATGTACCTTAGATTTTGGCCATAGGATGTACGTTTGACATACAACACATGGAAGGGCCCAGGCTTTGATATTCTGGTTATATATGCAGCCATCCTCGGCAGGATATCCCAATAATAAGGAATACTGCAACAGTGACTGAAGACATCTATAGTGCACTACCAGACAAGCATTTCCACTATGCATAGGCATAACACTGTGCATCACTAGCTGTTTAGCTACCACATAAAGGAGTGATTATCCAAACAGGATGAGGAGAAAGTACAGTTGTGTAAACTGAACTTACCATAACAGCAGATATTCGAATGATCACTGCTGCAGTAGTGTAGGCTATACGAGTTATATCTTGCCAAGGATATAACAGAGTGCCAGCTTCCAACACTTCAGAGCACCTTCCATGTGCCCAAACTGTCAAGTAGCTTGAGATGATCTAACTAAAAGACAAGTTTGGGTGTAAAACCCTTCACAGCGTTGCAGCAAGCAGAGTCAGGGAGGCTAAGCTCTGAAAGGACAAGGCTAGGAATAACAAAAAAAATATATGTCCACACCCTGGCATAAAAACATACCAGAAAACAAGGGGGGTGAAGGTATAGAGGGAGCAGCTACTGCAGCAGTGATCAGTGGAACATCTACTGTTATGGTAAGTTCAACTTCACAACTGTACAATGTTGTTCATATTTATCACTGCTGCAGTAGCCTTGGCTATATGGGTAGATTAGCATAGCTAACTACACTTGGGAAGTAGAAGGAAAAGGGTCCAGGAGCCCCTAGAGAATTGTCCTAGCAAAACATGATCTAGACCTAGAGAAGGAATCCAGCTTACAAGCTTATAGTGCTTTGTAACAGTATGTACAGAGGACCAAATAGCAGCTTCTAGAATACAACCCTTTCCAAAAAGCCATAGAAGAAGCCAAGGTCCTTGCTGAGTGGGCCTTGACCATGCCTAGAATAGACTTGTCATGGTGAGTATAACAAAAGGCAATAGCCTTAGACAACCATGCGGAAATGGTCTGTTTTGACACAAGTTGTCCCGTCTTACCTTGACAAGAAATGAACAATTTATCTGAAAATCTGAAATATTTAGTTCCATCAGTATAGTACCCAAGTTGTCTGTGAACGTCCAAGGCATGGAGTATTCTTTCTCCCTCATTTTTAGGTTCATGAAAGAAAATGGGGAGATGGATAGTTTGGCTTAAAGTAAACTTGGATACCACTTTAGGCATAAAAGGAGGATTAGTTCTTGAAACCCTGTCCTTGTAAAAAATGAGGGTTGATTCACCATAACAGACTCTGACACCCTTCTTGCAGAGGTTAAAGCAAATATTAAAACTGTTTCCATGTTAAGAACCTCAAGTCATCCAGATTAGCTGGTTAAAATGGAGAAAGTGTTAGTTTCTCTAACACAAAACTAAGAATCCAAGGAGGGGCCACTGGTTTACTTGGAGGCCTCTTATGCAAAACTTCCTTCAAGAAAATTTTGACATTCGACTGACTTGAAAGAGGAGGATCCATAGGATGAAATATGGAAATGGCAGATAAATGAACCTTGATAAAGGAATAAGAAAGGTCATGGAATACAAACTCACACAAACACAGTAAACCCAGAGAACAACTATCCCTAAATGGATGTTGGTTATGTTGTTGGCACCAACTAGAAAACCTTTTCCATTTGCTAATATATGATTTTTAGTAGCAGGCTTTCTTGCCTCCATTAGTACCTGCTGTACATCCTCAAAAAACAGGTGCATCAAACATCCCTGCTCTTGTAAGATTAGATCCAAATTGTGAGGAAGCTTGTGGTAATTGTCCCTGGTCATTTCCAAAACAAGGGAAAACCATGGTTGCCAGGGCTAGAAGGGAGTCACCACAGTGATCTTAGGGGGATTCCTTCTAAATCTTCACAAGTACCCAAGATATTAGTGGAAAGACATACAGGAACATTTCTGTCCAAAGAAAGAAACAGCATCTATCTTCCAGGTCTTCTTGCGTGGAGTCCTATAACAGACTTGTTACTGTTCAAGAAGTCTGAGGAGAAAAACAGACTTGTTACTGTTCAAGAAGTCTGAGGAGAAAAACCTTAGAAACAGATCTATATAAACATCTATTTTTTTTCCTGTGGAAGAAAAGCTCCTTGAAGTGTCTAGTCAACATCCTAAGAACACAATCCTGTGTGAGGAAGTAAAAAAAATACTTCTGAATGTTCTTTTTGAATTGGTGCTTGCGCAATAGATCTCTCACCCAAGACACAGACTCTTGACATTTTGAAAAAGACTCTGCAAATGCAAAAATAAGTAGTCCAAATACAGAAAAACTTGGATACCCTATAACCTGCAATGAGCTATAACTGGAGCTAGACACTTTGTGAACACTCTTGGTGTAATGGATAGTCCAAAGAACAAGGCAGAGACTGACAATGTGATCTAGACACATAAAACCTTAATAAATGTCTGAAGTCTGGATGAATAGGAATGTGATGATAAGCATCTTTTAAGTCTAGTGTTACCAGGAAACTTGAAAGAGGAAGAAGAGGCAACAGGTTGTGAAGTGACATCATTCTGAACTTAGGTACTATAACAAAAGGTTTAGGAAAGAAAGATCCAGAACTGGTCTACAAACATTTTCTTTCTTTTGGACTAGGAACATCTTAAATGAAACCTCTTCCCACCTGGAAAGGAGGAACTGGTTGCATCACTCCATCGGACAGCATGTGACAAAGAACAGGTGGAAAAAAAACAGGCTGATCTGCAGCATAAGGAATGATTCCCTGAAAAGGAGGAATTTCCTCTCACTGCCATCTGCAACCCTGATGAATGATTTTCAGGATACATTTGCCTGAAACAATTTGTTGCCAAAGAGAAAAATGGAGATTCAGACTTTCTAGAAGAGAAAAAGGACCAAGATGGGAGGGGGTCACAAGGTCTCTTGAACAGTCATTCAGACTTGGAGTGTCTTTGGTTTTATGAGGTCTGAGGCTTGGAACCTCCTTGCCACTTCTTGTTAAATGTCTGTTCACCTGAATTCTTTTGAGATTGTTTATTCTGTTTATTGCTAAAACTAGGTGAGAAGAAAGAAAATCCCTTGGACAATCTGGAAAAGGAGGATTGAAAAATCTTAGAGATTCCTTAGATCAGCTTGCCACTTTCATCACACATTTTGACCACCTCTGCAGCAAAGGGGCCAAACACAATCTCTATCCAAGAGAGAACTTAAAATATAATTTTTACATCATCTGGGAGGTTCTGAAAATGCAGACAAACAAACCTCCTTAGAACAGTACCAGTGGCCATAGGCCTGCAATCAAAAAAGTCATGCACACTGCAAACAATGAGTGATGTAGAAGTGCAGTAGAAGAAATTAAGTTATTTAAAGCATATTTTTCTTCTCAAGGAGAAACTACAGATAAAACATTTCTCATGCTTTCACAACACAGCAGAATAAACTTCAGCATATGAGGCTGACAATTTAAAATTCTGAAATTCAAAGTTGCAGAAGTGCACTTTTTTCCAATACATATCGATAATTTTCCCATCCTCATTAGAAAGAGTAGGGTTGGAATTTAAGTGCTTAGCAGTGGAGCAGTCAACTAAAGCTATAGCTGCTGGGTCAGGTTTGGGAATAATGTATAAAAATTTAAAAGATGGAGGAATTTTATACATCCTGTCTGCCTTTTTACAGACAGCTGTCTATCAGGAAAATTCCAGACAGTAAGACACACATCCTCTAAAGCAGGCAGGACAGGAGGAGTGGGTGTAGGTTCTGGAAAATCTTTCTCTAATAACTCATAGTATTTATAGAGGGACTGAAACACCTCAGTGTTCTCCCAGTTAAAACTCTTGCGCATTCTAGCAACAGTCTCAGAGAAAGAAACTCCCACGGGAGCAATCAGAAAGTGAGCTCTGCTCTGAGCCTGAATCAGTAATCTGAGGACAGAACCTTGAATTCATCCCTACATTTTTCTGTTCAGATTCAGAATCCCAATTCTCTTCAGGAAAGGAGACAGCCCTCTTTCTTTTAAGAGAAACTGCTCTACAAGGAGGATCAATAGCCTGAATTAAACCTTGAGCTAGTCCCAGTAAACTACTCCTATACACATAAATTTGAGGAGGAGAAGATAAATGTTTGTTTTTCTGTTTCTTTTTGACAGGAAAAATGGGGGCAGCCATGTTACTAATGGAGTCACTGCTTCCTCAGGGATGGGCACAGCATTTTGACACAACAGGAAAACTTCCCGTTTCCTCTTCCAGGACTGACAAGAGCAGCTCTCCCTTGGCCACTGAGGGGATTCCCAACAGCTGCACAGGACATGGCTACCTCCAGTCCATAGTGGCTTAAGATGCTACACCAGAGGGATTCAGGGTAAAGGATGAGTGGTCTGATGTACAACATACGGCAAAAGTAGAATTGCCCATCTGTGGCTGAGGCAAATTGCTAGCCTGCTGTGGTAGCAAAGGCTGTCTGCTTAACTTTTTCTTTTTGTGGCTGGAGGAAGAACCAGCCATGGGACTGACAATCTGTTCCATGGTGAAAGTGAAAATGGTGGCTCTATCCTGGGGAAACAAGCAACAATGCCAGTAAAACTGCCAGCCCACAAAAGTTACATTTGTTTTGATAAAAAACAGGAAAAAAAGCAAAAGCACTTTCAAACATGACAGCAATATCACAACAGGGAAAATAAAATTATCAGTTGGTCAACACTACTTTTACACTGACAGGAACAATGAGTGCTCTGTTCAAAAGTATGTTACAGCCTCGAGATGATCCTTTAAAATACAACACTCTTAGCTTTAAAATAACTTTCCTGAAGAGGAAAACAATAAAACAGCAGTAAAAAACAAAACAAAAAAAAATGGAAGTTTTTTTCCCCAAAGAGAACTTATCTGTCCAGCTAAGAAAAGCACAAGCTAAATGTCAATACTCGCAAGCCTCAGAGGAGTGTAGTCTTCTATAGCAGGAAAGCACTGGAGAGCTTTGCACCCATACATGTTTTTTAATCAGCTCAGCATGAGTTGCTAGACAGTTTGGGTGTGTAGAAGGTGCCCTGAAGTTTTGGAAGCTGGTAAGCTGTTATATCCTCAGCAAGATACAACTCATATTACCAAGTTTACTGCAGCAGGGATGAATATGAAGAATGTCTTCAAGAAGAAACTTTATCTTCAGGGCCATTAGGGTCAGAAAGAATCCTATTAGCTATAAAAGGGTGATATGCAGTCCCACCACTCCACGGAGGAACGATGCCCCTTGCACCAAGTGGTTGTCTAGATGAGCTTTTTCTCTGCAAATGAAGCTTTCAGCAGCATGTATGCCAAGTCCAGCATCAGAAAGAAAAGATCCGCCAGATGTATTAAGTTCTGCCCACTACCTTCACTCCTTGATTACAAAAGTTTAACAGCAAAGAAGTTTCATGAGTAAGGAATGCCTCTGAAGCCAATGACACCTTATAGTTCAGTGCAACATCAGTAACCTCACAAGTCGTGTTATTGTCAATAAGCTTTGGGTTGGGGACTGGCTTAATGGCTAAGGTGTTTAGCTCACAGACACAAGGTACACGGTTTAATTCTCATCCTCGAAAGGGAAATTGGCTAGGTTCAAAATGACCCATAGGGGCAGCTAGTGTAGCACTTACCTATCAACCTATAAGTAAGTGATTTTCTAGCATTTTCCACATAACTTTCTACATCTTTGCTGCAATGGAATAATATTAAAAGGCCTCCTACTATCAGGGTTCTTACTAGGTTCATCTTTCTGTAGGTGAGATAGAAATGAGCACTTATTGAGGAATACTCACTCAAACATCAACTAATATGGTGAGTAATAGCATAACTGTTGCATCTTTGATGAGCTCACTGCAGTAGAAAGTAACAGCTATTAACCTCAAGTCCAGCATCATAGGTTATTTTATTTTATTAAAAAATAGAATGGTTTAACTTATGGTTCACCAAGTCTCCTACTACCAACTTTCTTAACAGAAAAGAAAACAATACCTCACTATGCTCTGTACCTAACCCAGACTTTGTTGGTGTCTTTCGGCTTTTCCCAGTTAGGGGTCGCCACAGCGGAACACCGGTCCGCTAATGATTGGCAGTTGATTTTTACGTACCGGCTTGCCAGGCCTGACGCACAACCTTCAACGAAGGTACGCCCATTCATGCATGTCTCCACGCAGAAGACGCTCTGAGAATCGAACCAGACAGCGTCTTACTGTGAGGCGACAACGCTACTGCAGCACCACCACCGCAGGTATACCTAACCCAGACTACCACTACAATTTTCTCAGGAGCTGCCTTTGTGCTGCCTCTTGGAGATTTCTGGTCACCTATCTCTTTTATCATTTCTATCTTCCCCATGCTAGTACACCACTCCATCACGTACATGAAGGTAACAATGTGAAGCATTCAATACTTTTGCCACATAACCAGCCTTCTCACATTGTGTCCATCAGTTTAAGACTAACCCCGTGACAGACCAATTTACTCTACAATACACACTGCATCTGAAGAATTTATGTCCCCTTTCTTCATTGCTCTATAGCTACTTCTTTCTTTAAGGCTGCTTTGACTTGCTGGCATATATGGCAACCATTTGTTGGGCCCTCCATGGAGGCATCATCTCCGATTCTCTCATGCAAGCTTCTCTTCTTGTATAATCGCCTTACTTTTATTATAAGCCACAATGGTGATCATACTCCATGCTTCCTCTCCTCAAGATACAGAGCTTTGTTGCTGCACAAGTCTCTCTCTCACAGTCTGTACTACATATCACTGTTTCCCAGTTGACTACTCTTGTAATGTCCATTGCTTCTGGATTCCCAGACCATTATACTTGTGCCGCCAAGCAGTTATTGCAGAGGGTGAGGACTATGTGCTGTTAACTAGCTGCTCCCTGTAGTTCAGGGTTGGATTCCCTCAGCCTCCATTTGACTGAGTGACTAAGCAAGTCACTTCACCAGACAGTGCACCTAGGTCACCCCTAAAAAGGGACATGTACATCAAATGCGCTTACTCAAGTTAATGAAAACAAGCAAACACATAATTAAATAGAAAAACAAAAATTAAACTTGAAAAAAAAATACAGTGATACATTTTCACTAATGCTCACTGACATCCTCACTTCCCCTTGCCTTCTTCATGCTGACGGCAATACTGAGTTTGACTTCCATCAGGGTCTTTACTATTTTGCACACACACATTTCCTCAATTCAACTGCTTTGTAAAATACTTAAAAAAAACTTTTCTCATCTGAAAAAACATTTGTAATATGCCTCTATTCCTCAATATCTTACCAGATCAATATCGTCCCAGTCATTTACAGCTGGTTCTTGTTCTGCCACTTTCTGCTGAATGGCCACTTCCACTTCTTCAGCGCAGTCCAAGACACTATCTCCTTTTTCCTCTCCACCACTGTCACTGACACCTTCAGAGTCTGATTCTCTGGAAGACATGGGCACCCTGGTTTCACTATTAGACTGCCCCATTTCAAAACGTTTAGGTTGAAAAAAATTGTCTGTATCTTCCATCTGTGTATCAGTTACCACTTCTATGAAGCTGCCTGCAACAAAAAAAATCAGTGTTATGTCACTTGGGCATAGTTACTTTATTTGTAGTTGCTTATTATTTTACTTCTGTAGTCTTTTCAATATCTTCCATCAAACAATTGCTACTTCTCATAGAAAATGTTAAAATTGTATGCCATTTGAATTTGCATGCAATGTGTAAATTGTTCTTTAAAATATTCTATAATACACAGATCTGAATAAACACCTTATATCTCTTCATAATAACTTGATTTGAGTTTATTTCAACAAGTGGCTCACTGCATTCTGTCACATTCCTAAGGCAGTGACAGCCACAGCTTGTTTGTATGACAAGAGCTTAAATTTCACAATACGTCCATTATGCATTCAGAAAAGATGATTAATGATAACCTCACCAGGATACAACAGAAATGCAAGCACTCACCATATCAGATACCAAGTATATCAGCTGATCTTTGAGATCATTCTCTGCAGTGAGTAAAGGTGGGAATTTCCTCTTCTGAAGATTGCTCTCCACTAAAAGATTGTGTATTATCTAGTTCCTGCCCTGCAGGGCATGCACACTTTCTAACAGTGCATAGAGTGAAATCACACATCAGTGTGGAGGCAACGCCCACCATCATGCTCCTTGTCTTGAATTACACCAAAATAAATAACAGACCCCCCCAAAAAATGAAAAAAAAACCCAAAACACAGCTGCAGATTTATAAAACTGCTAGACTTACCATGGAGTTTATTTACAGCAGCAGATGGGGAGACCATCCAAACCAAAATGAATTATATTTGATGAATAAGTTAAATACAGGTTTTAATTAAGGCAAAAAAGGAAAGAAACAAGTGATAGGTAGACATTGTGGAATCATGCATTGAGCACTTTAAATTTTAATTAATTTATGTAAATTATTCAATTAATCAATTTGTAAAATACACATGCATTCAATTTTTGAAAGATTTAGGACCATATATAAAGAGGCTTATGGCTGTTGGTAATGGTTCTGATGAAATCTACTACAGTAGATGAAAGCGCTCAACCAGTTTTTGCTGTTATTTTAACATTTAAATAAAAGGAAAGTGGTTACTTCTTCATGTTCAGTGCATATCTCTGTGACTGGGGCTGTCATTGGTTTTGTTTGGTTCGGAGTTATACAAAATGAATAGGTGTAATAGAAATTAGTACTTATTGCAGAATGTTCACTCATACACCAACTAATATGGTAAAAGTTGTGGCATAACTGCTATATCTTACTATGATGGACTCAATGCACTGGATAACAGGTGGAGAAGAATCCTTAACAGCACCAAAATCCCCCAGGAAGGAATGAGCAGACAGGGTGGCAACACAACTACTCAGATGTCCAAATCTTGAAGCACCAGCTTCCCAAGGGATGCTCAGCTCATACAATCATTATCTAAACAGTACAGCTTGGTTAAAGTTTGAACGACTGGCAAGACTATTGCACAAATGCTTGCAATGAGCAACACACTTATTACAGGCAATTCAAGCGACCATATTCCCTGGTGGAATGGCCTTTGAATTTCAATTTTAGGAATGGTGTACTACCCAGCAGTAAAAATTGTTTAGGTAGCAATCCATTTGGATAGGATCTAATTAGCAACAACCAAGCTCACCTATACCCCAGGCAAGGGATATGAAAAGCAGATCTATCTTCCTTAATTCATGCACCCTCTTCAGGTAAAACCTGAGCTGATACGCATCAAGGATGTAAAAGGGTCTTGTTCCTATGGATTCCACCCCATGGAAAGAAAACAAAGTTGAATACACTTAGTTAAAATTAAAGTTATGTACTCACCATAACTAGGCATCTGTGTTGTTCATTTTCATTCCTCCTCAACGTATGGGTTGATTCGGCCGCATTCTACTGACTTCGGATCCAACTCTTGAGTTCCTCCCTCTACCCACAATGCCCTAGTCTATCCCTAATACCTTAGATCGAGTGTGCTGCCTTAAAAGTCTCAGTGTATAACAGTAGAAAAGAAGAGAAATTAAACCAGGGCTCAAACCTAGATCTACAGTTTTCAAAGGTCCATCACGTCACTCCAGAAGATGACAGGAAGGGGAGTTGAGGAGGGATGAAAATTGACAACACAGATGCCTTGTCATGGTAAGTACATAACATTAATAACTGATGTTGTCCTCTTCATTCTTCCTCAACATATGGGACAGAATCCCCAACTAACATTTTTCAGGGCCCAAATTGAAGATATTTTCCATTTGCTCTTGTAAATCCTCTTAGTGGAATCTTTCTGTGAGGATAAAAGTATATCATGAACTGGGGGAAAGCCTGGGGGTTCTAGCTATTAATTGAACTGAAGGGCTGGGTTACTGGAATGTTTTATCCCCGTGGGATGTGACAGAAGGTCTGGACTGGGGTCCAGTATCCAAGGAGGATAACGAAGATGGCTCTTCAACTGGTTGGCTTTCTGTAAGAATTTTGGAATCAGACATACTGGGGGATAGGCATAAAGGAGACTGGAGGGTAAATGTAGACTACAGCATCTCTTGATGACTCCCCGGGAGGGGGAATCCAAGCAAAATACCTGCTGCATTTGCTGTTGTGGGGAGAAGCAAAAAGATTGCGGCAAGGATGGCCCCAGTGACAGAAACTTTTTCTCTGTCATTGATTGATTGACAGACCACATATCAGGCATCAGAATGGATCTGCTTAGCTTGTCCGCTAGTACATTGGATTTCCCAGGAATGTGTGCTGCTACTAGAAAGCGGTTGGAGGAGAGCAATCATTGTCACACTCTTATAGCTTCTTGGCAGGGGGGCAAGATAGAGTTCCTTCTTGTTTGCTGATGTAACAGACCACAGACATGTTGTCAGTTTGGATTTCAATGGTCCCTAGAGGGAAAACAACTTGAAATGCTCACAATGGTAGTAGGACTACACTCATTTCCAGTACACTGAAATATGAAATGGTCTCTCAGGGGGACCATGTGCCTTGAACCATCCTTCCCAAGAAATGGCCCCCACCCCACTTGGGAGGTGTCCGTGGTCATTGTGGCCACTAGGGAAGGCAGAATGAAGGGGTGACCTGCGTAAGTGTCATCTGACTGGATCCACCAGAGAGAATATGATTTTTGCATACTGGAGTAAGTCTGACTGGGAAGGATAGGAGCTGTCGAAGAACAGACCACTGAACAGAGTCCACTGAAGAACATGCACATAATAATGTGCTAGTTGGTCTAATACTGTAGACACTGCCAAGAAAACTAGGGTCTGAAAGACAAGTCTGGCCGAAGGAGCAAGATGAGAAAGAATTTCATGAACCTGAGACTTGACTGCGCATATGCAATGAGGAGGTAAAGAAGCAATCTTACTTATTGTGTTTAGATGAGTACCAATGAACTCCAGGCTCTGTACTGGTAGAAGTTTGGATTTAGAAACACTGACTGTAATGCCTAGTGATTGGCAAATCTGGAGCAAACAGTCCCTGAACTGTTCTAGGGGATGCATGATTGGGGTGGTGAGAAGCCAGTCATCTAGGTATGGAAACACTCAGAATCTTTGCAGTCTCATGTGAGCTGCTACCACTGCCAAGATTCTGAGTGTTTCCATACCTAGACGAAAATGCAAGTGTCTTCGCGAGTGTCTGTTTATTTTGATATGATAGTATGTGTCCTGAAGATCGACTGAGCATATCCAATCATCCTTGTGTAAAAGAAGTAGAAAGGACAGAACTATGACCATTTGGAACTTTGACTTCTTCACAAATTGGTTCAAGTTGCTTACATCCAAAATCGATCTTAGGTCCCCTGTCTTCTTTGGCACTAAAAAGAAGCTTAAGTAAGTTCCGAATACTCTCTGGTCTGGTGGGACCTCCTGGATGAATCTTTTGTCCAGCAGCTACTGAATTTCTTGAGCTGCAGCTTCTCTCTGATTGGGTGGAACATTGGGAAGCTTTTTTTCTTTTGGACGTGGGTATTTGGGAAAATGGTATAAAGTAAACCCTGGATATTATTTTTAGCACTCAAGAATCTTTTGTTATAGCAGCCCAGGTGTTTGGGTGCATGGACAAGTGTCCCTGACTACCTCCAGAGGTTGGCAGTCAGGCAGCACTTCAGGAATGCTGAAAGGGTCTATCCATTAAGGAATATCAGAAACCCTGATTTTGCGGGCTTCCTCTACAGGGCGGATGGCATCTTCCATTTGAACTCCTTCTTCTGCTTTTGATGGAGTTGTTTCCATGTGAATCCTGGATATTTTTCTGGGATTTAAGAACCACATTTTTCTTGCCTCCTGCTCCTTCAAAAGGATCATCGAGGGGTAGAAAAGTGCATCCCTACAGCAGACATAGCCTTTTCTTTCTGTTCACTGCAGGAAAGCATTTCTTTCATAGAAGGCCAAACAAGGATGTTCCATCAAAAGGTGCATTGATGAAAGAAAACTTGAAAGGCTCTGCAAAATCGCATAACCATATCCAGGCATGTCTCCAAATGGCAATGCCTGAACAGGCGGCCTGTGAGGTGCCATCTGCTATATGAGAAATCAAACTTATGGATGCACTGGAAATAGATAAAAGAGTGGCCAGCTCTGAAGGTGATCCTTTTGTAATCCTCTACAGACATGGACTCAGAGAGATTTTGATAGTTCCTTGGTCAAATCCCTCTGCAGTCTCATAAATTGTGCCAAATAGTTCAGGGACTTAAGACAAAGATTGCTGAAACAAACACGTTATCTAAAACTGTCCAATGCCCTGGACTCTCTGTTAGGGGGGTGGACAGAGGAACTCGGTTCTGCTAGCTTCTTTTTGGTAGCTGCCATCACAACCATTGCATCAACAGGGACTCCTTTGCTTCAGTGGGGCTTCTCTTTTAGAGAAGCTAAGATTCTGTCTGGAAGGCATGGACAGGTTCAATAGAATCCAGTTCCTTCTATGCCTGGCAGAGACTAGGTCGATAAGCTCATTAGCTGGGGAAATCACCCAAGACATAGATGGGCCAGTACCTACCGACTCTTCAGGGGAAGGGTTATCTGAAAAGCCTCCAGAAATACTGACTCCTCAGGGGAAGGATTATCTGATAACCAACCACCTTTCTGCTTAAGGATCTCCAAAAAGTCTCTAAATGAGACATCATCAGGTGGTGATCTGGGAGACCCTTCCCCTTTATTGAAGTCAGTATCTTTAGAGGGAGATTCCAAGGGGGAATTTATGTGCCTCCTTTTATACGTTCTCTTTCAGTGAACCTCCTCATTGGGATGCTTTTGGGAGGTGTCTAAAGAAAGGGGTAGTTCTTCCATGGGAACTGTCTAGATGATAGATGGTACTGGCTGTCCCTGTGAAGTAGATCTGATGGAATCAGAGCTCAGAACCATAGAGGGAAAGGGTGTAGGATCGGAGGACATATAAGTGACTGGATTTCTTGAACGAGAGAACACCCTCTCCACAACGTCGACGAAAGATGGACCAGGAGAAGCTGTGGCCAGCTGCATCAGAGCAGACACTTCCAAAGCAGGTAGATGACAACTTTGTCTGGATCTGTGCCTTGAGGAGGAAGCTGGACCCAAGCTTTCTAGCACAGAGGCTCTAAGGAGCAAGGATGGATCTGCCATAATCAGATCTGATGCTTCGTCTCTGAGACACTTCCTGTTATAAAGGAATAGGAGCAGAACTGGTTAGGGAAACCACTGGGGTTGAAAATGTAATTCTCTTCGGGTCCAACACTGGTACTCTTAAGAACTGACATATCCTAGGGCTCCGAAACCAAAGAGGGAATTAGAGAAGGAGATACAACTGCATGGGCAGTGGCAGGAAGGCTCACAGATCAAATGGGAGACGGAGTCTGTACAACCCCAATCTGGATCTGAGCTTTAAGGAAATTTCTCATCATCGTATCCACTTCAGCTTCAGACAGACTCCTGGTGGACCTGACAGATGAGGTGGTAGACTGAGGTCAAGAGTGCTTCCTCAGAGTTTGCATAAAAGGGGAATAGGGTCAACAATGAACTCGGGTCAGTGACTTCTCAGGGTATGAGATGAACCCAAGGTAGGAACTGATTGCCTCAGATCTGTGGTTGAACAGGAGGACTGCATGAGATGACTATTGGATCTGAAGGCTTAAGATCCAAAGTTTGCCTCTTTTGATCCAAACAAGTCAGATCCAAAGATCTCTGTATTTTTTGAGGAGGCTCCGTAGATGAAAAAGTCTTAACAGACTTGGGTGGAGATGATTTTCCGTGTTCTGATGCAGCCTTAAATGATTTGCTGGGATTTGCCCGTGATAGGAGAAAGTCGAGGAAGGGTGTAGTAACCCTTTAAGAACTAATTTGTTCCGTCTTGTCTGCTATAGCCTTGGAGTTAAAAGCAGCACAAATGGTACAGTTCGTACTCAGATGTGCTGCCCCTATATAGTAAACACACTCCTTGTGGGCATCCAGATTCAGAATTTTATGCCCAAAGGACAAAGGAAGTGCATTTTTTAAACCTTGTAGGGTTCTCAGCCATAGCATTTAAACCACAAAGTGGAAAAATAGAAAGAAAGAAAAAAAAAATATATATATATATATATATATATATATATATATATATATATATATATAAACTACAGCAACAGTGAAAAGAACTACCAACAATGGTAGTAAAGAATACCCTGTCAAAAAAGAGGTGCAAAGTGACAGAAAGAACGTTGGGAAAAAGACTACCAACAATAGTACTTAAGAAATTACTTTGCTAAAGTAAGGTTACTAATGGAAAGAAAACAGAAAACTTAAGAGGGAGAAACTAACTGATTTAAAGAAAAAAAAGAGAGGTTTTCTAAGAAAATACACTTATAAACAACCTGAAAAGGTCCGAAAAGACACTCAGTGAGAGGGTCCACTTCAGTGCAAGATGGCAGCAAATGAGATCTGAAGTATTGGGGATGGACTGTGGCATTATGGGTAGAGGGAGAAACCTGAGAGTTGGATCAGAAGTCTGTAGAATGCAGCCGAGTCGGATCCGTAACCCATACATTGAAGAAGAATAAAAAGGATATTAGATCTTTTGTTTCCTACAAGAGTGTACGCATCAGAAAAGCAGAGTTCCTGTGCATCCTGCAAGAGATCTTTGCAGGAGACATTCCTGCACTCCTAAAATGAGTACACCCATCAGTGTTTTAAAACTCTAAACTTCTGAAGTCCTGATACAGATACATACATAATTCTAAGGCAGTAGGGCATCATCTACCAGCTGATATGACATGCTAAGCTTGCACAGTAAAATGGTCAGCATGGGATCTACAGAACTGGGGTTGTAAAAAGTTATTAATGTGAGACATTTTTAATGTTTACATTAATAATGCAAAAAATGAAGTCTGATGCTGTCATGTTATTGAGTTTTAGTAAAAAATAACATTAAACAAGGCGAATTATCTGAAGGCATTCAGATAAATGTTTTTCGTAATGCAGTATGACTATTAGCTACATCTTTCATAGCTGCAATTTGAGCAACAGGTGCCATTTTATACAAAACATTAAGGCACACAAAATTGTCACGGATAACTTACCATTTGACAGAGACAGTTTTGTAGATTAATATGGATTTTAAATATTATGATGCTATTATATGCATAATTTGCCTAGATTCTGCAATATCACAAAACAGCAGTATGCTACCTAGAAAATTCTCAAACAGGTGAACAATTCTCCCACTGACATCTTGGATCGATCTTGCATGCTTACAGAGATATAATAATTTGTTTGACCATAATACCAATCATTTTGGCATATAAAATATTTTTTTTTATATTTACATTATAAAATCATCATGTATAAACAGATCTTTGATACTAACTCCAGTGTATAGCACAATCTCTTCCGAAAAGTGATTATATTTTACATTCTTGGAATTCACATCACAGATTGTAAATTTTATGAAGTATGTTTCCAATACTAGACTTTGTATAAAAGTTCTCAGGAAACAAGTGGTTTCCCGGCTTAAAAGACCTCTGGAGGCAAAGTTGTTAATTAGATTCCTGCTGTGGACAAGACAGATGGAAAGTACAGTTGTGTACACTTACCATAAATGCAGTTGTTCGAGTGTATTCACTGTTGCAGTCATTACATTTGGGTTATCCTGCTGGTTGGTTGCCCTCAGTCGGCCTGAATTCCAAAGTCTTGGGTCCTGCATCAGTTGTTGTCACCTCTTCCCTGATGTCAGGTCGTCAGGGTTATAAAAGATGCAGCCGACGCCATTTTATTCAGTTTTTCTTGCCCCAGATGTCAGGTGCCCCCAAAAGGGTAGGCTAAAATTATGTAAATAAAACATACATGCACCAAAAATAAGCTTTACCTTCGTCTATAAGCAAATACACCACCTAGGTTGTATAGATTAGAGAAGTAAAGATAAGTTCCAGCAAAAACAAGGGGGAGGGCAGGTGGGTAACCTGGACTGCAACAGTGAATACACTCGAACATCTACATTTATGGTAAGTGTACACAACTGTACTATGTTCTTCGTGTTTCACTGTTGCAGTCATTACATTTGGGTTGAGTCCCAAAGCTATGGTTGGGGGGCTGGAGCTAAACAGCATTAGGAGCGGCTATGAGGCCTTGCAGAACTGCAGTGGCAAAGCCTGCCCTGGATTTAGAGTAAAGAGGCAGATTGTAATGTTCTGTAAAGGTATGCACTGAACTCCAAGTAGCAGCCTCTAAAATGTCTTTGGTTGGTACTCCCCTGAGAAAGGCTGCAGAAGTGGCTGCAGCTCTGGTTGAATGTGGCCTAATGCCCTTAGGCACTGGTTTGCCATGCTCTGAGTAGCAGAAACGAATGCAGTGTCCAATCCACTTTGAAATAGTCTGCTTGGAGATGGCCTTTCCTTGTGATACTGTGGCATATTATGCCACTAGTAATTGTTCTGTCTTTCTGAAAACTTTAGTTTTGTCCAAGTAGAATCTAAGTGGTCTGTGTATGTCCAAAGAATGCAGAATTTTCTCCCCCTTATTCTGTGGATTTGGATAAAAAGTTGGCAAATGAATTGTTTGGTTAAGGGCTACACTGGATACCACCTTAGGCATAAATGTAGGGTTTGTTCTCAGAGAGACCCTGTCTGGATAAAAAATGATAAAAGGTTCCACAGCCATGAGAGCCTGTAGCTCTGAAACTCGTCTTGCATAAGTTATTGCTAGGAGCAGAGCTGTTTTCCAAGATAAGAATTTTATATCCGCAGTAGCAGCTGGCTCAAAAGGAGGTAAGGTGAGTTTTTCCAAGACATAATTGGAGGTCCCATGCAGGTATTGGCTTTCTCCTTGGAGGCCTTAAGTTTTTGGCTCCTCTGAGGTACTGCCTTAATAAAGGATGAGAAAAGAGTGGTGGCTCTGTATTGTAATGCGTCGAAATGGCAGAGGCATGGATTTTTATTGATGAAAAAGACAGGCCTTTGTCCAGCATCTCAGTTAAGTATTGCAGAATCTGAAGAATATTTGGGACAGCTGTATCAGTTCCCTGATCTTGGTTCCAAGCGCAACATCTCTTCCATTTCCCAGCATAGGACTTTCTAGTACTAGGCCTTCTGGCTTCTAAAATGACATCCATCACAGCTTTACTGAGAGGTGTGGTTTGTATGGCTACATTATCCGCCATGCTGCCAGGTTTAGGGTCTTGAGTTGGGTGTGCAGAATCTGATTGTTTTGCTGGGACAGTAAATGAGGTATTTGAGGTAAGGTCCAGGCTGGGCATTGGGACAAGTTTCTTAAGATTGGATACCAGTACTGGCATGGCCAGTCTGGGGCAATCAGAATCATTTTTGGTTTCTCCTGCCTGACCTTTAGGAGTACCTTGGGGAGGAGAGGCATTGGAGGAAAGGCATATACTGATAGGTTTGTCCAGTTGAAAGATAAGGCGTCCACTTTCCAGGCTTGTCTGAAAAGTCCTTTTGCAGAATCTTTTTAGTTGATTGTTTTGAGGGGAGGCAAATAGGTCTATGTCCGGGCGTCCCAATTTCTTTGTTATCATGCTGAAGACTTGTGGATCCAGGTGCCACTTGTGGGGATCCATGAGGTTTCTGTTTAGTTTTTCTGCCAGAGTATTTTCCTTTCCTGGCAGGAATTGTGCCTGCTGATGAACTTGGTAAGTCAATGCTGTGTCCCATAAAGCCATGGCTAGTTTGCATAGGGGATAAGAATGAGTGCCCCCCTGCTTGTTTATGTACCACATGACCGTAGTATTGTCTGTCTTTATCATTAGTTGTCCCGGATGAAGTAGGTCCTTGAAGGCTGGCAGGGCATTTTGAACAGCTAGCATCTCTTTTTGAATGATATGTAGATGCTTTTGGTTTTTGGACCAGGCATAATCTAATGCATCCGTCATTAGGGTCTACCTGGCTGGGGGTAGTGAGAATGGCTGTCCCTTGTTTTGGTGACAAGCCTTTGCCCACCATCGAAACTCCTGTTGCAGGCAGGGAATTAGAGTAATCATTGTTTCCAGATTGTGGCAATGTTGTGTCCAGACACTTTTTAGGTACCATTGAATTTTCCTCATATGCAGTCTTGCATATGGAATTAGTAAGATGCAGGATGCCATGAAGCCCAAAGCCTTCAAAATTTTTCTTGCAGATAACTGGGCCTTTGTTGCCATTTCCTTGAAATAGGTAGTCAGTTGCCTTTGTTTGTCTGGTGTGAGATAAGCCATCTGGGCAGCTGTATTTAAGCTTGCACCCAGGATCTTGAGATGGTACTAGCTTTGATTTATTTTTGTTGACTGTGTACCCTAGGCATGTTAAAAGTCTTATCACAAAAGTCAGATGCTGTAGTAGAATGTCCTTGCTTTCTGCATGTATGAGGCAGTCGTCCAAGTAAGGATATATTTGTATTCCTCTTTGTCTGCAGTGAGCAATTACTGGTGCCAGGCACTTTGTGAAGACCCTGGGTGCAGTAGATAAGCCAAAGGGCAGTGCAGAGAATTGGTAATGCTTTGAGCCAGCCATGAATCTGAGGTATCTTCTGCACGATCGTCTGATTGGGACATGCAGGTATGCCTCTTTTAGGTCTAAAGTCACGGGCCAAGCCTTGCTGCTCAGCATGGGCTGAAGCTGCTGTAAGGTCAACATCTTGAATTTTGGTATATCCAGGAAAGTTTTTAGAATAGATAGGTCTAGTAATGGTCTCCATGCTTTGTCTTTTCTGGGTACCAAGAATAGTCTTGAGTAAAATCCTTGTCCCTGCTCTTGCTGTGGCACTTGTTGAATAGCCCTCATGTCTATGAAAGCTGCAACTTGTTTTTGAGCCTCTGCCCACTGATTTTTTGGCAGGTCTGGCCAACCGCTTGCCCTTGGCAGGGTATGGAAATGAAACTTGTAGCCTTGTGACACTACGTCTAGAACCCATTTCTCCTGGGTTATAATGTGCCGATTTTGAGAAAAAAGTGCTAGTTTTCCCCCTAAGGGTGCTACCAGAAGATAAGTGCTTGGTGCAGGCAGGGGGAAGTCATTAGGACTGTTTCCTGTATGATTGTGATTTATCCTCTCCACCTTTTGAGGTAGAAGCACTCCACTGCTTAGACCTGTTGGATACTTGCGGCTGTGATCTGCTTCTAGGGCGTCTGGCTCTGCCCCTTTGAGGTCTGTCTGAGACAGGAAAGGACCAATTCTTTGTAGGCCAGTGTCTGCTAAATCTAGGTGGCTGTATCTGTAAGAAATCCTTGACCGTTTGCATAGATTTAGCTTTGTCCTCCATTTTCTTTAACACCTCTTCTGCCTTAACACCAAACAAGGAATCATGTTGCAAAGGAGCATCTAATAATTTTGCTTTAACATGGTCAGGCAGATTTTGTTCCTTTAACCAAGCATGCCTCCTAATGACAGAACCCGTAACAGCGGCCCTGCAGGAGGCCTCCAGAGAATCAAACCCACATTGCAAAGTATGCTTTCCAACTTGTTCAACTGCATGCAATAAATCCTGCATTTCTTTGTTTTCTGCACATTCAGAATTTGCCATCATATTCTGTTTAAGCAGTGTCATGATATATGGCTGACATTTGAGCATATGAAACTGGCAATTTAAGGCCCTTATAGCCAAAGTAGCAGATGTGTAAATCTTTTTTTCCCCATCTGTCCAGAGCCCTAGAATCCCTGTCAGAGGGGGTAGGGTTTTTTGCAGTAGAAGCCTTGACCCACTTTTGGACCCTGAGAAATAGTTTCTGGGTCTGCAGTAGGGTTTTTGAAAAGGAATTTATGAGAGTCAGGGACCCTGTAGTATCTGTCCGGCTTAACAGGAGCTGGAGGTAAAGAGTTAGGGGTCAGACTAGACTCCAAGAACACATCATCTACAATGTTCAACACAGGTGGAATAGCTAGAGGCCTGTGTTGAGGTAGTAAAAGGAAAGATTCTGAAAAATCTTGGCTCTCCCAGTGGAAGTGCTCCCTCATGGTATGCAAGATTTCCCCCAAAAGAGTAGTCCTCAGGAGGAGAAGCTGAAGGAATTGATTCTTCAGCATCAGAATCCTCATAGGGGGAAGAGAATATTCCTGATCAGAAGAGGAATCAGAAGAAATGGAAACCTGATCTGAAGATTCATAGTATGTCTCTTGCCTAGGCCTCTTATCAGGAGGGGGATGGGAACCCCTGATCAAGGTAATTAAGTCTTCGGCCATTTTGAGCATTTGTTTTTTGGGCATGGAGGCCTGTCCTTGTGGCTGGTGAACTTGTTTCTTCGCCTTTAAAGGTGTTTTAGTCTTTGTCTTTGAAGTCGGTTTAACATACAATTGTTTAGGTCTGAATACACCCTCAGAAGCCGATGCCTGCTCAGCGGCTCTGGACCCATCTGAGGGAACAATCTCCGAGGCTCCAATACCTTGAGTTTCCTGCGGCCTGGCCAACTCCACATGGGAGTCGGTAGCAGCCTGCGACTCTAAAGTAGCAGGTGTCATGGGCTGCGAAAGTGCCTCACTGAGAACTGGCGAACTGGCGACTTGCTTAGGAGAAGCTACCAGGATGGATCTTCTTTACTTTTTAGTGTTTTGGTTCAAGATGAGATAACAGGGGGAACATTCCACTCTAGACTTAACCATTTAGAACCTACATTTATTTATAATTATGGCACATTACACATTCTGGTGGATTAAACCAGGAAGTGTCACTGAAATTTTAAGGATGTTGTTTATATGAATGCATTTTTGTTAAAGAATTTTTTGTCTTTTTTCTGCCATTTTTTCGAAGGTCCCTTTTTTGAGGGTCCTTTTCTAATTTTGTCTGTCTATTTCTTCTTTAAATTTTGTATACATCTATTATAAAGTGTTGAAGTGCAATAATAGAGTACACTGTCATTTTAAATGTGGGGGGTACTGATCTGTGGGTGATGGTATTCGTATTTGCATTTATCAGTTGAGAAAATTGTATAATTGTTTATTGGGAAATTTCATAAATGTGATGCTATTTAAGATGCTGGTGTGTTACAAGGAAATATCCCTTGAAGACGAAATGCCGAGGTACCAGGATTAAACTACTTCTGGTGGTTCATCTACTTCGTGGTGTGTGTTTCATTTTCTAAAATTTTTGGTTTGTCTTGCAGAATTTTTGACAGGACTTTTGGAATGAGGGGAAGGGGAGGAAATGCATATAGAAACATCCCTTTCCAAGAGGAAGAAATGGTATCCACTTTCCAGACCAGAGGATGAGCCTTCTCTGGCACAAAACTGTGGAAGTTGTGTGTTCATGGGGGAGGCAAAAAGGTCTGTTTCAGGAATACCCCAACGGTGGACAATGTCTAGAAACACATCTCTTTTTGAAATATCCATTCATGGGATTGTGTTTGGAACCTGCTCAGGTAATTTGCCATGTAATTCTGTGAAGATGGGATGCACACTTGCTGAAGGGTCAACTGGAATTTTACTGCCAGCTCCCAAGCCTGAAGAGCTAGCCTGCATAATAGATAGGATTTGTTCCTTCCCTGTTTGTTTACACACCAGAAGACTGTCAAACTGTCTGTGAACAGCTTTAATGGTCCTGGTTGGAAAAGGGGTTGGAAGATCTGCATGGTCAATACCAGCACCCTCATCTCCCTTACACTGATGTGTTCCTTCAATAGAGAGGGAGATCATACCCCTTTTCCCTTCAGTGTCTGAAGGTTGCTCTCCAGCCTGTGTGTGAGACATCTGTCAAGATCCCTTGATGTGGAGCAAGAGAGTGTAAGGGGAGTGCTGGGTTGAGTGACACATGATGTATCCCACCACTGAATTTCTTTCTTCAGACAGGGGATGGGAGGAATAGAGAATTCTAGGGAGTGCTAGTGTTGCATCCAAACTGACTTTAGATACCACTGCCATTTTCTTATGTGGAGTTTGGTAAATGAGAGCATGAGAATGGTGGATGCCATGAAGCCCAAGACCCTGAGGAACTCTCTGATATAATGCAGTGAACCAGCACAAGATTCCTGAAGTAAAGGGTGAGGTCCTGTACCTTTTGTGGGGGTAGACAGACCTTCATAAGATCTGTTTATATCCTGCATCCCAGGAATATCTGATTCTGTGAAGGGGTGATAACTGATTTCTTTAAGTTCATGATGAAACCCAGACTTTGTAGAAGACTGCTGGTAAGGGTGGTATTTCATTCCAACTGTACTGTGGAGGACGCTAGAAGGAGGAGGTCATCCAGATAAAGAAAAATGTGCATGCCTTGAAGTCTGCAGTCAGCAATCAGAGGAACTAGGCACTTGGTGAAGACCCTTGGTGCAGTAGAAAAGTCCAAAGGGCAAAACACAGAACTGAAAGCTCCATGATGAAGCATAGAAACTTCCTGTAGCTGGGATGGATGGGGATGTGCAGATATGCATCTTTGATATCCAGGATAATCATGAATGCTTGAAGCAGAATAAGTGGGGAAAAAAGTCTGGAGGGACAGCATGTAGAAAGTGGGTACCCTTAGAAAGATATTCAGATGGGACAGGTCGAGGATGGGTCGCCAAAGACCTTCCTTCCTGGGTACCAGGAACAACCTGGAATAAAATCCTCTTCCTATTTGTTTTTTGGGAACACACTCAATGGTCCCTTGGTTCACTAATTCTAACAGAACTTCTGGGAAAAAATGGTAATTCTTCCCTGGGAGGTTGAGGGATGTCCCTGAAGGAGGGTAGGTGGTCCCATACCACAAAGTACCCTTTTTGAACAATGGAGGACCCAGGAGTCTTGGTTATGTTTTCCCAGGCTGGAGGGGACATGGGAAGGCACCGAGAAAGTAGGATGTGAGTGGGGGGGACAGTTAACAGAGAGGATGGTTTGTTTGGAAAGGACCGCTTTTATGTCGGATTTGCTGGGGGTCCTTAGGCTGTTGTGGTTTCCTATCACTCTTTTTTGTTCTAGGCTGTGGGTTACGTAAATGCTTATACATAAACACAGATTTTGCAAGATAATTTCTTTGGAACTTGGGTACTGGGGAAACAAAAATAAGCTTCAATTTTTGCAATTCCTTACCCCTTTTTTGCAATGATTTGAAAAAGATAGCAGCTGCAGGGCCAAACAAGGCAAAGTTGTCCAAAGGAGCATCCATAAGTTTGGCTTTTATGTCCTCAGGTAAAGGCTAGAGTATTAGCCAAGAGAATCATCGTAACACTGATCCAGAGGCAGCTGGTCTGGCAGAAGCTTCTGCAGCATCATAGCAACATTTTTACGGAGTGGTGTGCTACTTGAGAAGATGCACAAAGCAAGGAAATAGCCAATGTTTTATTTTCTTAGTCAGGTAACTCTGCAATTACCTGTGACAGTTGTGACATAAGTTCTAAAGTGAATTTGGTCATACGTGTTTAGATAATTTATGGCCCTAAATGCTAGAGTGGCTATCCGTATCTGATGGGAGGAGGGTAGTGGCGGGCAGTAATCTGGTTGGCTTGTCAGAAGCCACAGAAATAACAGAAGAGTCTACAGAAGGGCATCTGAAGAGGAACTTGCAGTCCTCTGGGACCTTAAAGAAGTGGTATGTCGTCTTGGGGGTGGGTGGCTGGAAATCTGGTGCCTGTGAAGCTGAGGCAAAAGCATCGAGAAAGGTAGGCAAGAAAGGAGGAATAGCAGATAGGGTAGATGATTCTACCTGTAGTAGTTCACAGTATCTTTTTTGTTCTTCAGATAGTTGGTCGCTATCCCATTTAAAATGGTCTCTCATTTTAGCTAGAGTTTCCCCTGGGGAAGCATAATTCATGAGGAAAGGGATCTGTGAAAAGTAGGCTAGAGATTCCTCCCTTGAAGAGTAGGCTAGAGATTCCTCCCTTGAAGATGTCTCTTCTTCTGAAGAACCCTCTTTCCTAGTCCTTTTAAGTGGAGAGGCAGTACTGGGAGGGAGTTGTAAAACCTGGAGGAGGCCTAAGGGACACCAGTGACCAACAGGTTCTATTGGTGGGGGATACATGTTTGGTTTTCCGTTTCTTTTTTGCATGCATGTCTATCTTATTTAAGGTAGGAGGCCCCGATGTAGGCTTACATTCTAGCAGATTGGACTCCACCTCTTCCCTAACAAGGATCTGAGGAATCCCCTTAGGACCTTCCTTTATCACGAGCCATGGTTCCCTTCGGACATCTGACATGGATGCCTGCTCAGCCCTGTGGACGTGTTTATGCATGTATCCACGGTGGCCCAGATGTCAGGCTCAGCCTGTGGATCTGAGCTGTGAACCAGATGTGTCTCTGGGCTCTCCTCCACCTCAAGAGAGATGCTGGTATCCAGAGGCACAGCAAAAGGCTCATGCCTTTGTGTTTTGGCCTTCCCCTACAAAACTGTCTCACCCTCAGGCCCCAAGGATCCCTCCACAGCAATTTTTGCTAGCCACTTTAAACTCTGATTCTCTAGGTAGACAGCTGAAGAGAATAATCTACTACTTAATGTCTTTGGCACAAACGCCCGACAAACAGAGCAATTTTTGTGTTCGTGGTTTGGGCCTAGGCAGAACAAACACTGGAGATGGCTATCCTTGTGTGGAATTTGTCTTCCACATTGGCACTTGCCCCTCTTGGATGACATGAACCCTAACCAAAGACAGTAGCAAACGGTCAAGAATTTCCCAATGGGGCACTTATCTGAAATTTGAAGAAATGTGAAGAATCGCAAACAACTCAAATTCAGACAGTACATTGGAATCTGGAGTTTTGATCTGGAGGCAGAGAAGTTCTGAGGATAGTGCGTGCATATGTCACTTTTATGGCTGACATTCAATCGTGGCCTACATGCGAAGTGCCACGCATCCTACAGTAGTAAAAGTCTTTTGTATACTGCCCAGTGTCATGTTGCCTATGGCGGGGAACTCCCTCATGTAATGAATATTGCAACAGATGAATAGAAGGACATCAAAAGGTCATCATTACTCGACTTCCTCAGAGTGGAGCCACCACAGAAGTGAGTCTTTGCACACTATGGACAACCTGATAGGGTGAGTCAGCGGGTAGAAGTGCAAGGACCAGTGGACCACCAAAGTCCAATGAAGTACGCTCATGTGTAAACAAGCTGTTGGACTCAAGGTTATCGTGGCAGCCATCGAATGTGCCACTCTGAGGACAAGGCTTGCTGGGATTATTTGAATGTCTAGAATTTGTCCAATGTGTGATCTTATAGGGTAAATCCTGTTTGGAGTCAGGTAGGCAAGACAAATGGCTGTGTCTAGACAAGCTCTTATAAAGTCTATAAACTGTACTGGTTGTAGCTGAAATTTCTGCAGGTTGATTGTGATGCCCAAGGTAGGGGCTAACTGTAGTAGATAGTCCCTGCTTGTAATAGCAGATGTCTGGTTGGTGTGGTCAGAAGCCAACTGTGTAGTCAAGGAAACACACTGAATCCATTCAGTCTCAAGTGAACTACTAATACTGCCATGCATTTGGTAAACACCCTGGGGGCTCCTGGTGAGACCAAAGGGCAGTACTCTGAACTGATAATGATTGGCCCCCAGCCGGAAACAGAGAAACTTTCTGAAGCTCCTGTTCATTTCAATGTGACAGCATATGTCCTGAAGGTTGGAGCACATCCAATTGTACTGTTGTAACAGAGGTAAAATGGACTGAGCCTTGACCATCCAGAACTTCGCATTGCACACTGATTTATTTAACACAGTTAGGTCCAAGATTGGCCTTAGATCCCCTGTCTTCTTTGGCACTAAAAAGAACCTTGAGTAAATTCCGGATTTGACTTGGTCTGGTGGGACCTCCTGGATGACTCTTTTTCTAGCAGCTTTGCAAACTGTAATGCTGCTTCCTCCCTCTGACTGGGTGGAATGTTGGGGAGAGTTCTCTTTGATCTTGGATTCTGAAACAATGGAAGGGAATACCCTCTGGATATGATCCATTGCACCCAACAATAGTTTGTGATGCCTAACCAGGCATCTGGGTGCAAGGATAAGCACCCCCTGACTGGCTCCAGAGAGGGACAGTCAGGAAACCTCTCAGGAGTGCTGAAAGAACCTATATGAGAAGGTGACTACCATTATAATTATTTCCCCCTATGACTCTGACGGAAAAATCTCCTCTTGATTCCTGAAAAGGACCTTGAGACTTTTTGAACCACAATTTCTTACCACCATGTTGGTTCCTGCAGAATGGTCTTTGAGGGGTAGAAAAACGAATTCTGATGGCAGGCGGGGTTCATCCTTCGTACTGCGGGAGATGGTCTCTAACACTGGGGCCAAACAATGGCGATCCATCAAAAGGAGTATTGATGAAGGATGCCTTGAAAGGTTCAGCAAAGTCAGACTCTCGCATCCAGTCATGATGCCTTATAGCAGTGCCTGAACCAGCTGCCCTTCAGCTACCCTCTGCAACATGCGGGCTTGGCCTCATGGACATGTTAAAGATAGAGTGTAGGGTGTCAATCTAGAGAAGAAGGTTTTTTGCTCCTCTGTCAACATGGACCCTGGGGACACAGCTAGAGAGTTCCTTAATTAAATCCCTCTGTAGTTTGGTGAAGTGCACCAGGTAATTCAGTGATCGCAATGCGAAAGTCACTGAAACATACACCCCGCTTCCCAAATCTGTCTAAAGCCCTAGACTCCCTGTTAGGGGATGGACAGAGGAGTTCTGTTCAGCCAGCTCCTTTTTAGTGGCTGCTGCTGCAACAACCATGGCATCTACAGGGGAACCTTTGGTCCGGTGTTGCCTATGGGACGGAGCAGTAAGGATCTTATCAGCTCTCTTTGGATTGGGCTCCACAGTGTCTGGCTCCTTCCATGCCCTGCGAGAGACAAGGTTGATAGGGTCATCCATGGGAGGGGGGCATCCAAGATGTAACCAGGCAACACCCGAAGGCATCCAAAAACACAGACTCCTCTGAGGAAGGGCTTTGGGTAGACCAACCACCTTTCTGGCGCAGGATTTCAAGGATGCCTCCAAAAAGACATCATCCAGTGGAGATCTTGGGGACTCTTCCCTTTCATCAAAGTCCGTGTCTTCTGTCAGTAATTCCTGAGGGGAATCCAAATGCCTTTTCTTGCACAGTCTTTTTCAGGGTATCTCCTCAGTGGGATGTTCTGGGGAGGTGTCAGAGGAGATGGGGTGCTCCACAGAGGGAGCTGCTTGGAGGATCTTAGGGTCTAGCTGTCCCTGAGGTGCAGGATGAGCAGGCTCAGGCACAGAAGTTGGACCAGGAATGGGATCCGAAGAAAAGGAGAGACTAAATCATTCTCGGCTGGGAGAAGACCCTCTCTACCACTTTGAATGCAGAAGGAACCGAAGAGACCAAAAGCAGTCTTGCCTGAACAGAGTTTTTCTAGCAGCAGATAACTTTAAACCCTCACAAATCCCCTGCCCCAAAGGGGAGATGGAACTGAGCTGTCATGCACCAAGGCTCCAGTGAAAGAGATGGCTCTGAAAGTTTCAGAGCAGAGGACATTCCCGAAGGGCCATTGGATCTGACCGGTTGACTCTGGATACCTCCAGATCTGAGGGCTCTGAAATGGGAGGTTGGATTGGAGAAGGAGAAATCAAAGGCACAAAGGTAGGATGGGCTCACAGATCCAGTGGGGGACAGAGCAGGCAAAACTCCCATCTTTGTCTGTGTCCTGAAGATTCTCCTCATCATCCTGCCCACCTCTGCTTCAGAAAGGCTCTGGAAAGATCTGACACAGGATGACACAGGCAGAGGTTTGGATGAATTATTTGGGCTTCCTTGGAGAAAGGGAGACCTCATAGTAGGAGATACAACCTCCAGGGAGGGACCAGGAGTTTGGAGCCAAGGAGGTGGCAATAAAGTTTGTGTCTGATCAGAAATCCTCAGGTGCGACAGTTTAAGAGTCCTAACTGGTAGCTCAGAAGTAGCCCTTTGTCGAGGAGACTGGGCAGAAGAACATTTTCTGTGCTCCGTGGGCTCCTTGTGATTTCTTGTAGAGGTTTCAGCCCTTGATTCTCAAGATGGACCAGCAACAGAAGCAGACCAAGGAAGAAGACCCTTAAGAATAAGCTTGTTTTGACATTCCACCAGAACACGGGAATTGAAACCCAAACAAATCTCACAAGATATGTCCAAATAACTGGGCCCTAGACAGTAAACACACTCCCTGTAAACATCAGACTGAGAGATCTTGTGCCCACAGGAAGTGCATTCTTTGAACCCAACAGGCTTGCCAGGTTTATTAGCCATAGTCCGATTTTAACTACAACAAAAAAGTACAGTTGTGTACACTTACCATAAATGTACATGTTCAAGTGTATTCACTGCTGCAGTCATTACATTTGGGTTATCTGCTTGCAGTAGCCCTCAGTCGGCCTGATTAAAAAAGTCTTGGGTCCTACATTGGTTGCTGTCTCTTCTTCTGTGACGTCAGGTCATTAGGGGTATAAAACATGCAGCCGACGTCACTACATCAGTTTTTCTTGCCCCAGATGTCAGGTGCCCGCCTAATGGGAAGCAATTAAATCTATAAATATACAAGGTTATACCTCAAACAAAAAAGCAAATACACCAAAAAGCTTTTAAGAGTTGAAAAGGAGAGAAGAGGTATAGCCAAACGAAGTCAGGGGGGCTGGAGGGAGGGTAACCAGGACTGCAACAGTGAATACACTCGAACATCTACATTTATGGTAAGTGTACACAACTGTACTATATTCTTCATGTTTCACTGTTGCAGTCATTACATTTGGGTAGATTCCCAAAGCTAAGGATGGGAGGAGGAATTTAGATAGCATTAGGACCAGCTATAAGGACCTGCAAAACTGCAGTGGCAAAGCCAGCTCTGGATTTAGAGAAAATTGGCAAATGGTAATGCTTGGTGAAAGTATGTAAAGAACTCCAGGTAGCAGCTTCTAGGATGTCCCTGGTAGGTACGCCTCTGAGAAAGGCTGTAGAGGCAGATGCAGCCCTGCTTGAGTGGGATAGGTTTTCCATGGTGCTTATAGCAGAAGTGAATGCAATGGCCTATCCATTTGGAGATGGTTCGCTTTGAAATAGCCTTCCCCTCTGTCCCTGCAGCAAATGCCACCAGCAGTTGTTCAGATTTACTTTGAGGTTTAGACCTGTCCAAGTAGAATATAAGTTGTCCGTGCACATCTAAGGAGTGCAGTATCCATTCCCCTTTGTTCAGTGGATTAGGAAAGAAGGTAGGCAAATGAATGGACTGATTAAAGGCCACACTGGATACCACCTTTGGCATGAAAGAGGGATTGGTCCTGAGGGACACCCTGTCCGCAAGAAAGATGATGAAAAGGTTCCACTGCCATAAGGGCCTGCAATTCAGATACCCTTCCTGCTGAAGTGATGTCTAAAAGGGAAGCTGTTTTCCAAGAAAGAAATTTTAAATCTGCAGTAGCAGCTGGCTCAAAAGGAGGAAGGGTGAATTTCTCCAATACAAAGTTAAGGTCCCAGGCTGGAGTTGGAGCTCTCCTGGGTGGTCTTAAATTGTTGGCCCCTGTGAGGAACTGCTTGAGCAGTGGATGAGAGAAGAGGGGAGGTTCTGTGCCATAATGAGCTGAAATGGCTGAGGTGTGAATTTTTACTGAGGAAAAAGACAGGCCCTTGTGAAGCGTCTCAGTTAAGTATTGTAAAATCTGAGGTAAATTGGGCACTGCTGTGCTCATCCCTTGAGACTGGTTCCAGGCACATAATCTTTTCCATTTTTCAGCATAAGATTTTCTAATACCAGGCTTCCTTGCCTCTAAAATGACATCCATCACTGGTTTACTGAGGGATGTAAAGGAGAGCTTAGGTAATTAGCCAGGCTGCTAGGCTCAGTGTTTGAAGTTGAGGGTGCAGAATCTGGTTCTCCTGCTGAGACAGCAGGGTAGGAGTCTGAGGCAGGTGCCATCGGGCCAACAGTGACACACTGCGCAGGAGGGGGTACCAGTGTTGGCGTTACCAGGCTGGTGCAATCAAAATCATCCTTGGTTTGTCTTGTTTGATCTTTAGTAGTACTCTGGAGAGCAGAGGAGGAAAGGCATAAACAGATAGGTTTTTCCAGCTGAAGGACACAGCATCCACTTTCCAAGCTTGTCTGTGGGGAGCCCTTGCACAAAATTTTTCCAATTGATAGTTCTGGTGGGAGGCAAACACATCTATATCTGGGCTCCCCCATTTGCTTGTCAACATGTTGAAAATCCTTGGTTCCAGTTTCCACTCGTGTGGGTCCATGAGGGTTCTGCTTTGTCCATCTGCCAGTGTATTTAGTTTTCCTGGCAGGAATTGAGCTAGAAGATGTACTTGGTAGCTCAAGACTGTGTTCCACAATGACATGGCTAGTCTGCATACTAAACATTTAAGAAAGTGTACCCCCCCCCCACTTGCTTGTTTATGTACCACATAACAGTGGTGTTGTCTGTTTTTACCATTAATTGTCCTGGAAGAATGTGGTCCTTGAAGGCTGTCAGAGCATTCTGTACAGCTAACATTTCTTTATGATTGATGTGAAGGTGCATTTGAATTGGGTTCCATTTGCCCTGAATGCACTTCCCTGCCAGGTGCGCCCCCCCCATACATAGTCTGATGCGTCTGTTGTTAGGATTTGTGCGGCAGGGGATAGTGTGAATGGTAGTCCCTTGTTTTGGTGGCAGACCTCTGCCCACCAAAGGAACTCTAGGCGTAGACAAGGAATGATAGGAATCATTGCTTCTAGATACTGAGAATGTTGACACCATAGGCTTTTTAGACATCATTGTAGTTTCCTCATAAGCAGTCTTGCATATGGAATTAGAAGAATGCAGGAGGCCATGAACCCCAAGGCTTGTAGTATTTGCCTTGAAGATAGCAGGGTTTTTGTGACCACTTGTTTGAAGTAGGTTGTCAAGTGAATTTGTTTCTCTGGCATGAGGAAAGCCATCTGGGAAGCTGTATTCAAGCTTGCTCCCAGGAATATAATTTGTTGACAGGGTACCAGGTGTGATTTCTTTTCGTTTATGGTGTACCCCAGACACGTTCGCACCCTCTGTACAAAAGCCAGATAATTCAAAAGTATGTCCTGGTTTTCTGCCTGAATTAGACAATCGTCCAGGTATTGGTATATTTGAATATTTCTTTGCCTGCAAAATGCAATGACTGGAACTAGGCACTTTGTGAATACCCTGGGCACAGTAGATAAGCCAAAGGGCAGTGCAGAGAACTGATAGTGCGTGTAGCCTGCTTTGAAGTGTAAGTATCTTCTGCAAGATTCCCTAATTGGGATGTGCAGGTATGCTTCCTTTAAATTTAGTGTTGCCAACCAGGCATCTTTGTTTAGCATAGGAAGCAACTGGTGAAAAGTCAGCATCTTGAATTTTGGAATCACCAAAAAGGCGTTTAGAGTAGGCAGGTCCAGGATAGGACACCATGAATTGTCTTTTCTGAGTACCAGGAAAAATCTCGAGTAGAAACCTTGTCACTTTTTCTCTTCTGGTACCAATTGAATAACCCCTGTGCTTAAGAGAGAGAGTACTTGCGTTTGGGCCTCTGCCCACTGTTTTGAAGGTTGCTCCGGCCAACTGCTTGGAGTTGGTGACGTGTGGAAGTGAAATCTGTATCCTTGGGACACTATATTTAAAACCCATTTGTCCTGGGTAATGAGTCCCCAGTTCTTTGCATGAAGTGCAATCTTTCCCCACAAAGGGGAAGTCAGTTGAGAAGTGCTTGGAAGTTTTAAAAAGAAGTCATTGAGACAGTTTACCATAGGGGGGAGTTTTATTACTCCCAAATTTGGAAGTGGAGGCCCCCCACTGCTTAGTCCTGTGCATCCCCTGGGACTGAAGCCTGGGTGCTCTGCTGGATCTGGGTTTAGACTGAGAAGGTCTGGAAGATGCAGGAAAGGACCAGTTCTTATAAGGTCAATGCCTACTAAATCTTGGAGGTTGCACTTGTAAAAAGTCTTTAACAGTTTGCATAGATTTAGCTTTTTCCTCCATCTTTTTAAAAACTTCTTCTGCCTTGTTGCCAAACAGGTGGCCCAGATTTAAGGAAGCATCCAGTAATTTCACTTTAACATGATCTGGCAAGGATTGCTCTTTAAGCCAACATGCCTTCTAAGTACAGACCCAGTTACAGCAGCCCTGCAAGATGCCTTTAGTGAATCAAAACCACATTGCAATGTATGTTTACCAACTTGTTCATCAGAGTGCATAAAATTCTGTAAATCCTTATTTTCAGCACAATCAGGAATCAACATAATTTTCTGTTTAAGCAATCCAATAATATGCAGCTGATACTTTAACATATGAAACTGGCAATTCAAGGCCTTAATGGCCAAAGCTGCAGAAGTGTATACCTTCTTACTTACCTCATCTATCCAGCGTCCTGGAGTCTCTATCAGAGGGGGTAAGATTTTTAGCAGTAGTAGCTTTAATGCCCTTGGTTCCCTGTGAAATGGTTTCAGGATCCGCAGTAGGATATTTGAAAAGGAACTTGTGAGAGCCAGGAACCCTGTAATATCTATCAGGTTTTCTGGAAGCATGAGGTAAACAATCAGGGGCCATGCTAGATTCAGAAAAGGCATCATCAACAATGTCCAGTACAGGAGGTATAGCTAAAGGCATGTGATGGGGCAGGAGTAAGAAATCCCTAAGCCTCTTTTTAGAATCAGAAAAATCCTGACTTTCCCAACGAAAAAGCTCCCTGAGAATATGCAAGGCTTCACCCAAAGAAAAATCCTCTGGGGGGGAAGCAGAGGGAATAGAGTTCACAGCATCAGAGTCCTCATAGGTAGATAAGGGTAAATCCTGGTCATCAGAGGAAACAGAAATTTCAAAATCGTGGTCAGAAGTATCATAAGCAAATTCAGTCCTAGGTCTCTTAGAGGGGGAAGGTTGGCTTCCCCTGATTAAAGTAATAAGGTATTCAGTCATTCTTATCATTTGTTCTTTAGGCATAGAGGCCTGACCATGCGGTTTGGGCATCAGTTTTCTAGGCAGGTTCGAGTTTTAGAGCTTGAAGAAGAAGATGGCACCGGTTCAATATGCAAGTCAGTATGCCTGAATACAGAAGCCGGTGCCTGCCCAGCGGCTCCAGACCCATCCAAGGGAGAGACATCCGCAGGTTCCACAGTTGAAGCATCTCGCGGCATACAGGACTCCAAATGGGTCTCAGTAGAGGCCTGTGAATCTGAAGTAGAGGCCTGTGAATCTGAAGTAGCGGGTATCAGGGGCTGCAAAAGCACCTCACTGAGTACCGGCGAACTGAGTGGCCTGTCTCTGTCTTTATCTTTGCGTTTTTTCAGAATGTCGGTAGTCGGATGGCTTACCGAAGACATATCAGGATAATTGAACCGAGCACCAAAAAAGTTTGAAGTGCAAATATACAGACAATTATTAACTTTTACTGACATTGGTTTAGAGCAAGAAAATGTTTCCCCAATGGGGTACTTTGCTTTTAGTTGAAGACTTCGGTTCTGAAACTCGAAAATGAAAATTTCAGGAGTCAGCCGACCGGCACTTGCGAACGGCTTCTGCTTCGGGCACCGCACGGCAAGAAAGACTGATGTAATGACGTCGGCTGCATGTTTTATACCCCTGACAACCTGACGTCACAGAAGAAGAGACAGGAACCGACATAGTACCCAAGACTTTGTTAATCAGGTCGACTGAGGGCTACTGCAAGCAGATAACCCAAATGTAATGACTGCAACAGTGAAACACGAAGAACATCACAGAGAGAGAGAGTGAGCGAGAGAGAGAGAGATTTTTTTTTTATATTTATAGAAGGAAACAGAAAAGGAAACTACCAGCAATGGCAGTGAAAGAAATACCCAATGATATAAAACTATTTAAACAATTAACAGAGAAACCTGAAAATAATAAAGCTTGTAGGAGAGTAAGGAAGGGTGATACACCATAATTAAGATCTAGAAAATAATAAAGTTTGATTTAGATCACTCACAACCCACAAGGAGCTACAAGATAGAAAATCCCAGCTTGCTAGAAGCACTACACACTAGACCTGAGGTAATTTGGAGGACAGGCATTACGGGTAAGAAAAGAGCTCGAGACTCAGATCCTAAGCTATAAAAAAGAGTTGGATCCAAGTTCAGATCAGAACCCACAGGATGAGGAAAGAAAGAAAATGACAATATCAGATCTGTAGTTTAACACAGGCGTCAGGCTATGAAGTTTGATTTAGGCAGAATTACCTCACTCTTCCTTAACTCAATGATTGGTAATATTATAGAATAAATCACCACTTCGTATTAGAAACAGTAAGAACCTAAAATCCTTTAACAGACAACTAACTATATTTGTGGGCTGGTGACTAAGTGTTCAATCTATAAATCTTAGGAGTTTGCGTTAACAGACGACCACATGGACTTAATGCTGGTAAATAACTCTGCTGAGTTAGTGGTTCCAGGTACAATGCAAATAAAAGGAACAAGGGCATCCCTACATGCTCCCTCTTTTGACACTAAAATTCTCTGTCGGGCTTGCATTTATCTCTATAACTGCTTTAGAATCCTTATAATCCATGTACATCAGATTAATAAACTTCACTGGAAACACCATATGGTTTAATATTACCAATAAGTAGTCTCAATGAATCCTACAGAATGCTTTCTTGGCATCCAGTCCCATATGCACTAGGTTTCTTTTTCTTCTCTTCTGCAGCCCTGTGTATCATGTTTGTTTCCAAAATATGATTAAAAGCCTGCCTGCTCTTCACAAATCCACACTGGTCCACAGTTATTATTCTTCGTTGCATTTTAGCTAGTCTTTTGGCCGGAATGGTCGTAAAAATCTGTAATCATGATTAAAAAGGCTTTAGACTACAGTAGGGGGTAGCCTGTTTTTTTTGAACTGGGAATCATTCAGGAAGGCTTTAAGTGTTAATTTAACATTGTCAGTCTCTGTAAAGTCGATTTGCTTGCACAATACCGCCTATTGCCCAGCTAATGTTAGCAGTGTCCTGTACAGATGTCAGCATCTAGAACTGACATTTTCCCTATAAAAGTACTCTTGAAATTTCCTCAGTAATCAACTGTGCAAAGAGCAAAAAATAGTTTATGCAATGACAAGCATTGCCCCACAAGTTTAGTATAGAAACTCCCGACTTTACTCTACATTCTTACCGCAACCTTCTACATCACTCAGAAAAGGTGTATAACCGTGAACTTTCCTACTATCGCAATAGGTTCATAGATAAAGTACTACGCTAGCAAATCTTGGCAGGCCATTTTAAGACTAGAGCACAAAAAGAGAAATTGGTTAATCAACCTATCCCATTTGGTTAGATAATTATCCCGATTGAGAATAACTGGGACCACACCATAGATAATTTGAGGGAACCCGTGCATGGGATAAAGCATTTAGGAGCTGCCTCTTTCCAGCGGCAGTACAGGGGGCAGGCTTAGGGTAAATTTTCTCTTTTTTTCATCCATTGATCAGAGTTATGCTGTAAGATGGACTGGGATGAACTTTGTTTTATGTTGATGGATAGTCTACTCTAGAGCAGTAGAATCCTCTGCGAGATATACCTGTCTCTCCAAAACACTGCATACGTATATACAGTATAAACTCTAGGCAGCTTGGTGGATATAAGCATCCTGATGCAAAGTAACAATTGTGTCACGTTTACTGACGGCCAACTAATTTTTAAAGTGATAGGGTACCATGAGACATGCGTTTACACAATGTCACTTCCTATTATTAAAATTATATCCTGGCAAAATTTTAAGACCCCCCCCCTTAAAAAAAAACCCTGCTGCCTATTTGGAATTGTTCACACAAAGCCCGTACAATCATGTAAATAGCTGTATAGAGACAGTTGTATTTACCACAAATAAGCACAAAGCAAACTCAAAAAAAAAAAAAAAAACAAACTTTAAGCTTCGATGGTGGAATACCAATATTAATACGTTGCATAACAAAAATGAAGGAAATCATGGCAAAAATTAGAAAATACATAGCTCAGTAAAACAAAAACTCCCTTATTAATCTAAACAAGTAACGCAGATGGCTCGTGAAGTCTACCAAAGTCAGATTTGAAGTAAAGATATCCTCCAAGTCCAAGGACAATCACAAGGCCTTCTTCAGCTATATCCATAACCTCAAAGGCAGTACATAACAATGTGCTGAACTACTTGCAAATGGAGCTACATATACCGAGCCAGGAAATATAGCAAATCTCCTGGCTGACAAATTCATCTCCAGTTTTACCACCTGCTTCCTCCCAGACACTCCTCAGGAAATACCATAAAATACAACACTCCAGCTATCACTGGGGAGCATCTCCTCAATGCATTATCCAAGGCTAAGAACATTGCATCTATAAGCCCTAATAAGATCCCAAAGATGCCTCCAAAGCAGCATGAAACGCAACTTATCACGACCCCTTAAATCACCAAATGTAGCCTCCAGATATGCTTTGCTCCAAAAGTATGGGGAACTGCAACCATCATCCCTCTGAACAAGGGCAGACTATCTATGGACCCCAGTAACTACAAACCCATAAGTCTGATTAGTCTCATATGCAAAATCATTGAAAGAATAATCATGTAAAATGATAAACAATGACATATAGCCTTCAGACACTGGATCCAAACCAGTCTGGTTTAGTCAAGAATAGGTCATGCCTAATAAACCTGGAGGACTTTTTCAAAAAGGTCATCAAAGTAGTGGACAATGGCAAAATATTGCATACTACCTACTTTGACCTTGCCAAGGCTTTTGCCACAATACCCAACTTTGTCACTGTAGGAAAATTCATGAAATTAGGTATAAACTCCTATGTCACCCACTGGATAGCCATCTGGCCCCAAGATAGGACCCAAGAGGTTTGGACAGGGGTGCCTACCTACCCAGAGACTCTGGACACTAGAGAAGTCCCTCAAAACTCTGTGTTGGGTCTGCTCCTTTTTTGGCATCTACTTCTCTGAAGCCAGTGCTCACATTGAGTGTCTCTGATTGACCCAATTTACAAACAATGAAAAACTAGTTTCAGGCACAGAATCCTTCCCAAGACACTAACAACCTACAAAAATTCTGTCACAGACAAATAACTGGTTGCAGACCCAAGGTCTAAAACTCAGTACTAAGAAATGCATAATAGTATCCTTTGGTAAGTTGGCTACTCCTGGAAACTAAGACATTGATAACACACCCCTAAGGTAGGTCCAGTGGTCAGGAATTTGGGGATGCATGTAGACAGAAACCTGGGTCTTGGCCATCATGTGTCTACAGTACTAAGGAAATTATTCTATGTTGCACAACTCATAAGCAAGGGTATGGCATCTAGGTCCAAGGAAGTAATTGTTCCACTGTACATGTCTCTCATCAAACTAATTATGGAGTAAAAAGTCCCCTTCTGTATGTACCTGACTGGAATGTCTACAAAGGTTTGTCACAAAAAGAATACATTATGTACAAATGTCCTACACAAATTGCCTCAAAGCCCTATTCCTGTACTCTGTCTCCTACAGTCTGCTAACGAGTGATAAATGCCTGGCCAACAAAGCATCCTGAAATCCCACTGCTATAGAATTTCTGCATATCCACAAAGCAAACAGCATCAGAATTACCTGATCTAGGGACTTAACCTTGTTTGTGACATAAATAAAGCATGTTGGAGGGGCAGGTAATTGTCGGGTTCCTATTAGCTTGTCGAACACTCAAAAGAGTGAATGTTCTTTGATCAACAGCTAATAGACGAAACCACAAAAAGTCAAATGGCCGGAACAGCGATTTTTTCCCCCAGGGGAAAAAAAAAATCGCTGTTCCCAATTAAAAAAAAAAAAAAAAGGTGGAGGGCTTTGCCCCCCACAACCCACAACGAGGGGGACTGTGTCCCCCACACCCCCCTACTTAAATATACCAACTCCGAGATCACACCACAGTGGAGGAAACTACAAAGTCCTGACAATGGCCCAGGGGAAAAAAATCGCTATTCCGGCCGTTCGACTTTTTGTGGTTTCATCTATTAGCTGTTGATCAAAGAGGGTTCAACAAACTAACAGGAAACCGTATTTGTCTCAGAGACTACTCCTCTGGAACAGGCTTTCTATTCATGTGAAGCAGAGTTTTTCTGCAACCTAGTTCAACTGTAACTTGGTCCAATGGATGGGGAATCAGAAATTCAAGCTGGTCTGGCATATATAGCTCTAATACAAAGACATAACCTGTAAATGATCATCCAACCCTTAGCCTATGTACACCCCTTAAAATAACCTTAGGGTACCAAAACTTGTCAGATATATTTGGGAACCATGGCTAGGCTTAAAAAGACCCCTGTTGTTGCTAGCCTAGTATAAACATATGAACCTATACTATATGGTAACAGCTTGTGTTGTGGATCTTTCCCTTAAAAATACTGATATTACTGCTCGGTGCCATGATTCTGGAATAGTATCTTGATCCATAATCTGGTTAAACAATCTAATCCATACTGGTACAATAATCAATTTAATTACTTACAAAGTTATGGTTAAAACAAATTTACGGTATAAAAACTTGTTAGATATATTTGGGAAGCCTACAGAAACGCCCCTGTTTTGTTAGCCTAGTATACATGTACCTTTCTTCTGTTTTAAAACTACAAATATTATTGCTCTATGCCAGGATTTTGGAACAGTGCCTTGCTCCATAATCCAGTTAAACAATATAATCCATATTGGTACAAAAATCAATTTAAATTATTTCCAAAATTCTACAGGGCAATTGTCCCATCTTACTGATTTTCCCTGTGTCTGCTTATTTATCTGCTCATTTCCTCAATTGTTATGGGCCTTATTTATTCTAAACTATACTCTTCAGTAATTTTCATTAGTTCTATATCTTTTAAAAACTTGGTTTCCTCCTCAAATCACTAACCACTTTTTGTTAAACATCATTTCCATCTCCAAGAGGTCCTTTATTAATTTTCCAGTAACTTGATCCTTAAACGTCATTATATCTTTCTCCATTTTTTTCTGTAATAATTGTAAAGCTAAGTTTTTTTTGCTGCTTGACGCCCTCTTCCAGTAACTTGATCCTTAAACGTCATATATTTCTCCATTTTTTCTGTAATAATTGTAAAACTAAGTTTTTTTTTGCTGCTTGACGCCATGTTCTTGATAGTATACTTTAAGAGCTGCTTATTTCTGTCCCATCACTCCCTCTATGTTCTCCTTACATCTCCTTTCCTCTTGTTCACCTAGATTACTTCTTTATTCTCCTGCATTTCTTTTATTTTAGCCAATCACTGTTTCTAGTGATTATCCTATCATTCAATTATCTTTGCTCTTACTCCTTTATGCTTTTTTTTCATATTCTTTCAAGGATATCCCAACCTCCTATCACATCAATTTGCTCCTCATCTATGTTATTAGCGATCTCTTCAAAAACTGTCATTAGCAATATCTTTTTCTGTTCCTTCTTTAACCATTCTCCATTGCCTTTTTCACCATCTTGACACGAGGGATTTACAACTCGGATACCACTGATGCATGATTCAGCCAAAGTACTGGATATAATAGCAGGTCGCGACCAGATGTTTATGCTCTTGTTATATAAACCTTGTCTATCCCAGACTATGTGCCATACTGTCCTGGGCTAAATTTAAATTTCCGGCTTCCTGGCTTAACTTCTACGAAGTCAGTCACAGTCCATAAATTCTCAGAATTTTTTTAAAATAATTTACCCAATGGCAAAAGTTTTGCCTATCTACAGCCCCTACTAATATCTCTCATTCCAGAACCACATTCATCTCTCCTAATATTCATACCATTAAATGTAGTCTATTGTTTCTTCCATTGTCATCTCTTTCATCTCTGGAAGTTCTGGCAGCGATAAAAAAAAAAAAAGTTTCCCAATGTCACCCTTCAGTGACCACCATTCCTCCCAAATTAACACAAACCTCACTGGTTCATCAACTTTTTGCTTTATACAGACTATAACTCCCCTCCTAAAAAAATGTGTCATTACCCCTCTTTTTCTTCCTGTAGCCCACCTGCACAAACTCCATTCTTAAATCCCATTTTCAATAGATCTTCCTGCTCATTTTCACTGAAATGGGTTTCCTGTAATGTTACTTACTACATCCCCACTGCAGCTACTAATATACTCTACCACACTTCTAGCTTTCTTCTGGCCAGTGAGATTATCAACATTCTATGTAAACAGTCTCAGACAGTGTTTGGTGCCATCTTTTCTTTCACTTTTAACTGCTCTATTGTCTCCTGCAAGCCTTATTGGTGTGTATGAGCCATTATTTCAGTGGTTTTACCATAAGGTTTTGGATACTTCAGCAGATTAAGCTTCCTTTACCCCTGCAGTCTGAAAGTTTAACCATCCAGAGGCTCTGCCCTTACAATAACTGAAAGGTTATACCACCCACAACGTGGAAATAGACCATCTTAATAAAGAAGTTACTCTCCCTTGACCTCTGCAGTCTGAAAGTTTAACCTTCCAGAGGCTCTCCCCTTACAATACCTAACTGCTTACACCATCCACAACATAGAAATAAACAATCTTAATAAACAAGTTACTCTCCCTTTACCTCTACAGTTGGAAAGTAAACCTTCCAGAGGCTCTGCCCTTTACAACACTCGACTAGGTACTTCAGCAACAGTGTGGAAATAAAACATCTAAACAAACCTGACACTGTACATTTTCAGAAGGGTGCTGTACATTTAAATGTACCTATTTTAGATATGTTGAGAGCATGCTGTTCGGGGCCATTGACCACCTATTTTCTCTTATAATCAGTCATTCCTCTATTTGTTGCTTAGTGTTATTTTTCTCTAACTTACTACTTTTCTTAGACATGTAACTTCCCCTAGCCTAGTACAATAAACAGTAGAGTTACGTCTGCTTTTTAGGCATTTTGATCTATTTTATTACAAGTACATTTATATGCCTACCTCTATCTTGTGACATCTTTTAGTTATATACTACACCCTTGCTTCCTTATCCTGCCATTTATCTGGCTTAGAGATTTTTTCTTGTTTCTCTCTTCCATCTGAGATCAGGCACTACCTGCTCTAGGCTCATTCTGCTCCTCTACCCTACCCCCATTCCCACCCACCCCCCTCTTATTAGCTTTATACTCTCATCCCATCCCACTAACTACACCTATTCCTGCCCCACAACTACCTCTAGTACTCTATAATCAACAACTATTTCCTTCATACTACTGTCAACCAATCACATTTTTTCTATTACTCATTGCTCCCTCAACCTTCTGGTGTCATACTTATCCACTTCTATAACCTCTTAACCCCAAACACTCACATTACGCAGTTCTCAAACTAGTTAATACATCATCCTTCTCTTTAATTTTACCACTCCCATTCTCTTTCTAGCTACCACTGCAACCTCTCATGTAGGCACTCTCCCACTCAAACTCTCCTCACCCACTTGTACCTTTCCCCTAACTAACCATTCTTGCATACATTCCTTCCCTATAACACCATCTCTCTTTATGTATTTTACTGCTTTATTATATAAACTTCCTACCTCACCTCTTATAGCCAAAACAAAACACCATCCCCAGAATTACCTTTTAAATGACCTTAGAAATATAATAGTTAACATGTTACTATCTGGAGACACACACCACCCAAACCCTGGACCCAACCACTGCTCCTCTCTTCCAGCTTACCCTTCACACCTACAGAACCCCACAATTAAAACTTCCCACATTCCCACATCTACTTTCTCGAGGAACCCAAAGATACTGGAAATGTAATTGCATTCTTCCTACCCAACTCCTCCGTATATCGCTTATATGTGTACTCTCTCATGCACATGCTATTTTTTTCCCTACAACTGCCTTGCTCTGAATCTAAAGAATGGTTAGATGTAAATATTGTACATAGCTCTCTATCCCTTCTCTCTGTTACTTTTGTCCCCCTTTTTCTTCCTTTATTTGTGCACCTTTTCAATTTGATACAACTCCACATATAATTTTACATTTGTTTTCTAAAACATTTATAATTGTATGTATAATTGCATAAATGTATGCTTGTTTTAATTGTATGTAATAAGGAGCTTTTCTCCCCAGGTCTAAATGTAAAAATCTATGCTTGTTTTAATTGTATGTAATACGGAGCTTTTCTCCCTGGGCCTCCACTGAAAATGGGCCCTCTGGGCCCAGTGGACCTCCCCGGTTATCAAACTGGAAATAAATAAATAAATAAATAAATAACTATGTGCATTCAAAGTATCATGGATAAAATCTCCCCTTTCCATGCCTGGGTATCTTCACATACCCCTGATATTCTTTGTCTCTCTGAAACCTGGCTCAAGCCTTTTATAGCTGATAATGAAATACTACTACCTGGTTATAATATCATAAGGCATGATCACATCAAAAAGAAAAGAGGAGGAGTGGCTATCCTCTATTCTAACCAGCTTGCCCTTCACCCTCTTTCAATCACTCCCCCAAATTTACTCCCTGCATAAATCCTCATAGCCAACTGCCATTTAAACACTCAAAAAAGGCTAGCCATTGCTGCCATCTATATTCTCCCTGGGAATAACATCCCTATCTTAGAACACTTCCTCTCCTGGATCTCTCAAAACATCATGTATGAGACTGTTTTCTTGGGAGATGTAAACACTGATTGGGATGCCTCAACCACTGATAGCCCAAACTCCTCCATAGACCTCTTTGGCTTCACCCAGCTGATTTTTAACCCAACCCATCTAAACAAGCACAGTAACTATAGCTCCACCCTAGACTGGCTCCTCACCTCTAATCCTAATCTTTACCATAACCCCTGCACTCTACCTGAGACACTTAGTGATCACCATCCCACCTACATACTTAAGACACTCACCTCAACTTCACAAACCCCAGCAAAACAAAGACTGTCATAAACTCTCAAACTTTAATCCTGTCACTTTCAATACCCTTCTGAATAAATCCAAAAGAACTGCTGGTAACAAATTTGCACGGATTCCCCATTGAGTGCTTGCTCATCTTAAATGTAACAAATGGAAGAACGCTTCTCTCCTTAGTATGAAAAACTGGCGTTTATTACCCAAAACACGAAAAACAAAACGATACATCCAAACAGTGGTTAAGCGCTTTCACCCGTTTATCGGGCTTCTTCAGAACACTGTGCAATAAATTAAGACGCCTTAAATAGTTTTTTTGGCGCCAAACTAGTTTCAAAATATTAAAGGGACAATGCCCTTTTACTGTATTCACCGTAAACATGCATTAACATCACTTCCCTACACAAAATCCAATCTGCTGTAATTTAAAATAATAATATTAATATTTATGTTAAAAACGGCCATTCTGTGAGGAACACGAATCATTAACCTCATGATAGTTTGTAATAATGAGATTGTGACCCTCCAATACTACTTATGGTATATAAGTGTATTTAGTCAACAAATTCAAGTGTAAATGTCTCACAAAATTACATCTTACTATAATATACTAAAATTATCTTAAATATTTGTATGAAAATGCTAATAATAACATTGCTGTGGTGTCCGCAAAAGTATCCATTCATCTATAACATACAGTCGAGCCCTTACCACTCGTTCTACTAAAACTCAATAATCACACTGTATAAATTGACTAACTGATTTTTATCCTTGAGAACCTTAGTAAACAATAATTTAAAATTGTAAAAATTACCACGGCCGCTGCTGGATCAGGTAAACGCTACTATCCCAGACAACAGAATAGATAATTAAACAAAAACGTGATGGGATATAGACAAAGCAAGTATTAACAAGAACTTCCAATAAACTCAAAATCAGTTCCAACAAATTTATTCCAAACAAATATCCACAGATAAGCGCTTTCGCTATGCAAGCTTCCTCAGATCAGATAATGTTTAAATTCATTGGAACTGATTTTGAGTTTATTGGAAGTTCTTGTTAATACTTGCTTAGTCTATATCCCATCACGTTTTTGTTTAATAATTTAAAATTACTTAAATTGCTTACTTTAATTATATGTACATACTTTGTCACTAGTAGTCGCTGATAAATAACTGTATAAACTGACGTACTATTTCGAAATTCCTATCTACTGCAAAATGTCCTTTTATTAACTTATAAAATACTTCATTAGTTATTAAAACCTAAACTAGGCAGATGCTAATACCCGCAATATTACGACATTGCTATTGTTGGTAGATTTCATTTCTAAGTTCTGTCACAAATTGACAACACTTCCTAAAATATCGCTTTACACTGTTACTACCTAAGATGACAAAATAACATACTTCCTATCCCACTAATCATAATGTGTGTGTGCAATATGCACCAGATAGGTAAATTTTGTTCATAAGGATAACTAAACACTGTCATATAATGTATTTTAAAAAATGCCGCTAATCGGCGATATCACAATGACGAAATACCCCATAAGTGTTTAAAAAATGCCCCATAAATACTTAAGATATTAAAAAATTAAAAGATATTACTAATCATTTATGTAAGTAAAGTTGTGCCTTCCTTGCACACTAGCTAACCTATCCGAAGGTGATGTAAATAAAGTTAGTCAATACTATAATAAAAATGCCTATCCTAAAAAAAGGAGATGCTGATAAAGATGTGTCCGTAACAAATTTTTATATACAAATTGTTAAAAAAATGGTATAAAACAATGTTAAATAATCAGGAAGGGGTTAGTAAAGGGTACTTAAAGACCTGTCTGAAAATATTAATGTAATAAAATCTGTTTTAATGAAATGCTTTCATTTAAACTCAGGAGTGGTGGTTGCATCCAAAAAAATTTGCCACCATACTTCCTTAAATAATAAACACATTTTAGGGTCACCCCCTCTTGGATCAAATTTGATAATATCTATAATTGAAAATTTAAATCCTTTGGTGTGCCCCTTAGTTTCGATGTGTCTAGATAAGGCATTAGTGGAATCCTTCTTCTTAATTTTGTAATTATGTTCATAAATACGTTTATTTAACTCTCTCTCAGTCTTTCCCACACAGAAACAGGGACATTGATTACACATCGCTAGATATACAACCATTTTTGAGTTGCAGTTGCCCTTTAAAAACTTTATTCTAGTTCTCGTAATATTTTGTAACTTAATTTCCTTATTTTCATTAATATAATTGCATTGACTGCAACATCCACATTTCTTAGTATAATTTTCCATTGATGTGTTATTCTTCCTATCACGTTCTGTATGTTTTTGCAATAACCTTTTTAAATTGTTACCCATTTTATATACTATTCCTGGTTTTGTTCCCATCATGTCTAACAGTATGGTGTCACTTGTTATTAAATGCCAATATTTAGTCAGTAAATCGATAATATCACTAGATAAGGGACTATATAACATAATACATGCTCTCTGGGGGTTACTATTAGTAATATTCCCAACATTGATACTCATATTGGTATGGGGATCTCCTGATAGTTGTCCCCCTATTCCAAGTAATGATTTATATTTCTTCCCCCATTCATCTAAAATGTATTGGGTCACATTGTCCATCATATCAACGGGGTATCCTCTGTCTTTAAACATATTAGTTATATTGATCAATTCACTGACCAAGATTGTATAGTCACAAGTCATTCTACAGGCCCTAACACATTGACCCTTAAAATGTTGCATTTTTGTTTGGGGGGGGTGATAACTGTTATAATCTAAGTAGTCGTTAGAAGATGTACTTTTCCTGTGTAGTCTGGAAAATAATTTAAATTTTCAATTATAGATATTACCAAATTTGATCCAAGAGGGGGTGACCCTAAAATGTGTTTATTATTTAAGGAAGTATGGTGGCAAATTTTTTTGGATGCAACCACCACTCCTCAGTTAAATGAAAGCATTTCATTAAAACCAATTTTATTACATTAATATTTTCAGACAGGTTTTAAGTACCCTTTACTAGACCCCTTCTGCTTCACATGGATGGGGAACCTGTTCCATAGATGGGGTAGTCTCTGTAATACATACCTATCTCTCCAGCAGGTCCTATTTATATCACAGGCAAGGTTTAAGTCTTTAGAACAGGTAATTCTGGTACTGTTTGTTTTGTGAATATGCAGGAGGTCCATCAGAGTGGGGTCTGACAATGCCCTGAATGCCAAGCATAGATCTCCCCTCAAAAGCCTGTAGGACACAGAATACAGGATAGGGCCATGAAGCAGTCTGCTTGAATATATTACTTAAGCCATGTATTCTTTTAGTGAGGAACCTCTGTGGATGTTCTAGTTGTTGGATATGCCTGGTTAGGTACATACCAAAGGGGGCACTATACTCAATGATTGGTCTGATGAATGCCGAATACAGTGGAACAATGACTTCCTTGGACTTAGATGCCATACGTTTGTTTATAAGTTGCGCAACATAGAATGATTTCCTCACCACTGAAGACACATGATGATCAAAGGCAACATTACTGTGTGTGTCCCTAAGTCCCTGACTACTGGGTCAACTCTAAGGGGTATGTTGTCAATATGATAGTTACCAGGGATGGATGACTTTCCAAAGTATATTATTATGCATTTTTTGGCACTCAGTTTTAGTCCATGACTCTTGACACCAGTTGTTTGTCTGTGTCAGCCCCTCCTAGAGAACATTTGTGTCAGTGTGAGATTCAATGACAGCTCCTAATTTGCAATTATCTGCAAATTTAGTCAGCCACAGACCACTGACATTGGCCTTGACTTCTGTGAAGTAAATTCAAAAAGAAGCGGTCTAAGGACTGATCCCTGAGGGACTCCATTTGTGAGTGGCCTCTTTATAGAGGTGGACTCCCCAATTTTAACTTCCTGGGTCCTGTCTGTGAGCCAGGTGGCTATCCACCAGGTGACAGTACCTAACCTCGAGTTTGTCAACAATGCCCAAGAGGGGCAATGTGTCAAATGATTTGGCCAGGTCAAGGGAGGCAGTGTGCCCTCATCCATTGCTTTAGTGACCTTCTCAAATATGTCCAACAGGTTGAGTAGGCATGATCTGCCCTTTACGAAACCAAACTGGGTTGGGTCCAGTATCTGGAGGTTTACTAGATCTCTACTGATCATCTCTGTGGCTTTATAAATAAGACTAGTGAGACTTATGGGTCTGTAGTTTCCAGGGTCTATAGATGGCCCACCTTTGTGCAGAGGGATGACTGTTGCCTTTCTCCATTCATGAGGCACAAAACCTGTTTGGTGGTTACAGTTAAATAGTAATTCCACAGGCCCTGATAGGTCATATTTCATGGTATATAGAAGGCATCCTGGGTTATTGTCTGGGCCCACTGATGCAGTGTTCTTGGTCTTAGAGAGAGCATTAAGGACCTGTTTTCTAGTGATAGTACGGGAGTTATATTTGGTGATATTTTCTGAGGGAAGGTTGAGAGGGAGAGAGGTTACAGCTGAATACATAAAGGTGGTACTGCAACAGACCTTTCTAATGTCAGACCTATTTCCATCTCATCTCCCATGTCTAAAATTCTTAAAAAATTTATCCATAAACAGCTTCTTGATCATATTCTCCAAGAAAATCTTTCTACCCCCACACATGGCTTTCGACCAAAGCACAGTACTGCTACTGCTCTGACATCTTTCATCAATACTATCACAAAATTACGGATAATAATAAATTAGTTTTATGCCTCTTTCTAGATCTACCCAAAGCTTTTGATACGGTTTCTCACAGACTTCTATTATCCAACCTTCTTCGCTTAACCTCTCTAACTCTACTACATTATGGTTCTCCAGCTACCTCTCAAATAGATTCCAGGCCATGAGATGGCAATCAAACTTCTCTGCTTTTCTTCCAGTACAAACTGGGGTGCCTCAAGGCTCCATCCTTGGTCTACTACTACTCAACATCTTTATTAATGATCTCCACTCTTCTTGTCCACTCTCTACCGTTATACAATATGCGGAAGACTCCACAATTATCTCCTGCTCTGACAGTATCACACAACTTCATACCCTCACCCAAGAATATCCCTTCACTCCATTGAAAGATGGCTTACTTCCCATCAATTACTAGTGAACCCTAAGAAAATTAAACTACTCTTGTTTCTTCCTACCTCCCTTCAGCATCACAAATCTTCCTTCTCTGTCTCCTCCCTGAATAATACTACTATCTCAACTGAACCCCACACCAAACTCCTAAGTGTTATAATTGATGACCATCTCAAATTCAATCTACATACTCACCAGTGCATTAAAAAGACCCATCAAAAACTAGGCCTGCTATACAGACATAATAAATACCTTACAAATGCCTCCAGACTCTCCCTTGCACAAGCCCTTCTACTCCCACTACTGCTCTATGCTGCCCCTATTCTCACACACCTCCAATCAAATATTCTCACTAAACTAGAACTTACCTATAACAAAATAGCTTGATTTGCCTCCAACCTACCTTACCACACCCACCACTGTATCTCCCTTAGAAATATGCAGTGACTTGAATTTCATCACCAAATCCTAATACCACAGCTTCTCTTGGCTCATTCAGTTCTACATCAACCTTGTTTCTCTCTCTCCACTCTCATTCAGTCCTTAATCCCAAACGCTCTCACTGTAGCTCACAACAGAAACTATTCCAAGTCTACATGCCCAACAAAAATATTGGTAAATTACTTTATAGCTTTTCCATCACAAATGCCTGGAACAAACTACCTTTTAATGTCAGATGTATCATTGCCCCTAACTCCTTTAAAACAGCAGAGACTACTTCCATAAATCTTGGTTATGTACCTGCCATGACCCAACTTAAGCTACCCTCCACTACCACAGAGTGCTTCCCTATTTTGCTACTACCTTACTAGTGCTTTTACAAGCTCTCTACCTATTCTCTTTTCTATCCACCTTTTACTCCATATACTGTTTCTTCTGTTTCTCTTTTACTCTGGACTACTTATAATCATATACCTTAATACTCTCTTACCTCATATACTCACTTCAATTTTTCTTCCTTAATGCACCTATAATTGATCATACTTTGTTATTTACAAACATTTATGTATACGCTCATTTTCTTGTTTTTTCCCCGATGATAAATCTCTGATTTAATTGCACTTTTGTTATTTTTTTATTGAATGTGTTTCTTATGTAAAACTGATTCTAGTTATGTACAGTTTACCTTAGTTGTACATTGTTTTATTTTCTTTCTCCTAAAACAACTATGTTAATTAATGTTTAGTAATGTAATACTGGAGCTGTTCTCCTCGGGTCTCTGCTGAAAAAAGGGCTTTGTCCAGTCAGACCTACCAGGTTACAAATGTCAATAAATAAATGAAAAAAAATGAAATCCCATGATATGCTATTTTACTAACTTAAGAGTAAGTCCCTTCTAGAAGTTATTTTCTACCCAATTCATCTTGTCTCTGACAGTGTGATTGTCTTTGCCTCACAAAAGTGACAGTTATGTACTTATAATGCTAAATTTGTGTTTTGTCCTGCCTGCCTCAACAACTGAGTCTATCAGATCCATATAGATCCAAGATTGGCACTTTGTACAAGACTTCCTGATGCAAGATTCATGCTCCTCTCCTTCCCATGATGCACTACCAACCCTTCAGACAGACTGTGTCCTACTCAAAGCCAAGAAATTACAGCACCTAAAAAAGCACACCCCCTTTAAACTCATGTATATATCAGCAGACTGCTGAAGAACAATGTCCCAGATAAGATCAATGCAGTCCATGGGAGTCCAGAAGAACAAGTGAAATTTGACAAGGGGGGAGGGCAGTGGGGGACATATTGAGATGGACAGAAGATAACATGGACCTACTGTTAGGGTGAGTACATAACTTTCTTATCAGAAGTTGACTTTTCTACCAACCTCAACAACTGGGACAGGGTCTCCAGATATACGCAGCCTAGGAGACACGATGGTAGGATGTTCCAGAGAACAGTAGTTTTTAATGAGAAATTAAGTTAAGAACTGTAGACCATGTTGTGGTTCACAACCATCATGAAAAGGAACACAGTTAAAGAAAGCCACAGGAGCAAATACTGTACTGAAGTGAGCCTTTGGTTTGAAGGGTAAAGTCAGACCTATGGACTTATAAACAAAGGCTATACATTCAGAGAACCTCCTGGACAGGGTAACCTTAGAAACTCCACAACCCAACTTAGATTTCGAAATGTTGACAAAAGAATTGTCAGACCACTTACCATATTTTGTTCACTGTAAATAAAAACGTAACTGACAGTAAACATCCAGAGAGTCCAACTGGTTCTCACCACCTCTGTAAGAATAATCAGAGAAGAAAATAGGCAGCATGAACAAACTTAAATCAATACACACTAACAAGTGAATTATAAAGAGGCAGTTCCTTTCAGAAGACTGACTTTTCAGAAAGTTAAATTTCATATGGTCAAGACCATATGATATACTTTCTGAAAAGTCGACATTTTCTACAGAGATTGTGGTATAGCGGGGTTTACCCTTCCACACTGTAGTGTAATCTCTCAGTATATATAACTTGAGTGTGTGTGTTGTACGTGAGGGGGACAAAAAAACAGACTTTTTTGTCTTTTTTTTTTATTTTCTGAGACACACTGTTGATTATATTGTCTCAACCATATGCAGTTCAACGTTCTGGAAAGTTGTTCCATGGTGAAGCCGAGAATAAAAAGGTAAGTATGTATAAGAAAATAAGTGTTTTTCATTATAAAACACCACAACAAGCACAATACACACATAACCTCACTCCATAAAATCAATCAAGTAAAATTTTTCTTCACATAAAAAAAACTGAAACAGTACTTTTAATATGTTTCACACTAAAATAAAATTCACAGTCTACTAACTGAAAAGTCTTGAGACAGTCCAAAAAATACAAAAATCTTACATTGAAGCAAACAATTTCACAGAAAAGTAATTGTTTTTGTCTTAAAATAGACTGTGGAAGGTTTCTTCCCCAAAGGGAAATAATCTGCCCGGCAATGGAGAAATGCTAGATGACTGTCAAGCCTCAAAAGCCCACAAGAGGAGCACTTTGGTACACAGTAGGTCAGGGAGGTAATGAAACAGCAGAAGGAGATGTAGCAAAGGCTTTTGACAAAGTGGAGCAGAAACAGTTATGAAATACTATATACAGGCATATGGAATTAAAGGGAAAATGTTAGCAATTACCCAATCCTCTCCTAGCTGCTTCACCTATACCTCTCAACCCTCAGAGCAAGAAATCTGGACAAAGTCATAAATAATGGGGGGGAGGCTTCCCCTAAAAAGGGGCACATTTTAAATATTGCTCTTACAAACTCAAAGTTGATAGAATAAAAGGTTTTGCATTAGTATGAATTTTCTCAAGGGTATGAAGTTTGAAACTCAAATATCTGTCATTATTTTCTGACTTTAACCCTTAACGATTTACCAGAAAACCACAATTTTATGAGAATCACAATAAAAATATGGGGCAAAAATCTGGACCTTGTGCGAAAATTTGTACAGTTGAGAGGTATGGCTTCACCTCCTCTTTTATATTCAAACATCTTTGCTATGTACATGTAATTTGTGAATGCTCCTGGGACTGAGAGGCTCCAGAGCAAAATGAATTCAATGTGCAGGTGTTAAATGTAAGTTCTAAGACATTTCCCTTTGTCGTAGGGCAATGAATATTTTTGGAGTGAAGGTGCACTTTTAAAAATGCCTCGTTTTCCCCAGGATGTTTCCTGCTAAAGTAGCTTTTCATAACTTATCATGTATTTTGCCCTTTGAAATGCAGGTTAGTCTTAGCACTTGGCACACAAGGGAAAACCCTACCTCTACTCCTGCTTGAAGGATTGAGTTAGGTATTAGGAAATATGCATCTGATATTCTTGTCCGTTTTTTAGTATTTTATTAAACGGAGTTGTCATAAGATTGCTTGTCCAGTGCCTCATTTCTGCTTGTATTTTGTTTAGGAGTTTTCATGCATCATCAGGCAAGTGACAACAGTTGTAGATTTATTTGTATAATAAGTCAGTTTACAGCTATAGTGCTGTTATACATTTTTTTTTTACTGTTGTACAAGTTGCTTCATTCAGTAGACAAAGATAGTGATGTACATTTCTTTCCGTTGCAAGTAAACAGTTATTTATAGTGCTGTTGCTTTAGTAGTAGTGTGTGTAGTATTTATTGATTTCTTTAAAATTACTTTCAAGAACTGACTTTAACAAGCAGTGTTTATGCCAATATTTTGTTACTTAGTTCAATATTTATTTCCCTGAACTAACGTATCTAACACCCGATGAATATTCATAAATTTTCCTACCCAATTTGGGTTTGTCAAGGGCAGATTCTGCCTGTGAAATCTTGTGGATTTTTTCGAAGATGTAACTAGGGCCATTGATGAGGGTACATCTGTGCACACAGCATACCTCGACTTGGCAACAGCTTTTGAAACAATCCCACACTCGGGCATCGCCGATAAACTTAGTAAACTGAATGTAAACCTCTTCATTGTAAGATGGGTTGCTAACTGGCTCACAAACCAGACACACCGTCAAAGTGGGTGACTCCACATCAAACAGCAGACCTGTTACCAGCAGGGTGCCACAGAGGTCAGTGCTGGGACCCCTACTGTTTGGTATACACTACTACTCAGAAGTTCAGGTCAAAACTTAAGGTTTGGGGCCGACTGTTTGCCGACAACTGCAAACTGGTTGCAAATATTGAATCCCAATTGATGTCAGTATACACGTCTTGTGCAGACCACCACCACCAAATGGTGTCTTAGTCAAGGACTCAAAATGAATGCAAATAAATGTATCATCATTCCCTTTGGCACAAACAATGTCCCTTCCCACTATCAAATCAACAACACCACCCTAAATACCCATGAAGTGGTAAGGAGCTTGGGTTTACAAGTTGACTACGACCTTATCTTCAACCACCATGTGTCTACTGTAGTAAGGAAGGCTTTCTATGTAGCACACTTATTAGTAAAGGCATGGCCTAGAGAGCAAAAGCAGTTATAACCCCTGTATACTGGGCACTAATGCAGCCCATAAGTAAGTATAACTCCCTGTTTGGCATATACTGTACAAAACACCTAAAGCAATTGAAGAGACCTCAGAGGTTTCTAATAAAAAGACCAAGGGACTCAAGCACATGCGGTACACAGACCAACTTAAGTCCCAGTCAGTCAGTTTACTCTATCATATAGACTTCTTACGGGAGACTTATGCCTGGCTTACAGAGGAATTCCAGACCCAAACCTTATGAACTTGCTGCATATCCGTAAATCAAGCGGGACTAGGGCAAGACATTCCAGGGACCTAAGTATGGCCTGCGACTTAAATAGGACATGCTGAAGGGACAAAGCCAGCCATTCCAGGGACCCAAGTATGGCCTACGACTTAAATTAGACATGCTGGAGGGACAGATTTATCTCCTAGCAACTGCCGCATCTTTGGAGTAGGTTATCTATTCATGTGAAACAGAGCATCTCTATGACGCTGTTCAAAAAGAACCTGAACAAGTGGATGGGGCACAGTAAATTCTCACCATGGATAGTGCCCACAGCCCTTCTGGATATTGGCAGTCATTATTAAATACAATCTTGGGTATTAACTAACATCTCTATGGCATTACGTTTGTTTGAAACGGCTAGGCTTGAAATGACCTCTGAGTCAATAACCTAGTAATCTCCTATGATACTAGATATTTAACCACTAAATTCATGACGTTATTTTGTGCAAATTTTCTTCTCCATCATTTCTCATTACACTCACCATATTCTCCACGTTCCACTTTGCCAGAACAGGTGAAACCTCCTCCTTCCTCTCTTTCAAATAATGTTGCTGTCTATATCATAGCAATTGTATTCCTGTAATTTTCTTGCCATACTTGCTCTACTTAAACTGAAACAGTTTGTTATCTAACATGTTCCCTGTTAACTTTTCTTACTCCTCTCCTTACAAACTTATATTCTCATTTTTACACCCAAACTGCCAAATGATGTAAATAAACAGTAACATCCACTTTCCCTATCTTTAAAATAAAATACAATTACCTATATCAGTTTTTAATCCTGCTGTAACTTACGTTATATGTCTTTTATCTACATATATATACATTTGTCCTGCTCAGGAAACGTCCTAACATCAATCAAAGCATTCTTTTGTCAACCTTACATCACAATTCAAATCTCCAACAATAATAATGGAACTGTTAACACACACTGTATTTTTTCAAATGATTAAACTGTCTCTTTAGCCACTGTATTTGCACACAGTCCAATTATACTATATTTACACCTCTTATTATTATTATACCTAACAGCTTCCTAATTTCTTCTCCCATCCCATAGGATACTAATATACTTGCTTCATCTGTATTTAATAATACAGCAACCCCAAACAACTAAAACTCCATATATTATTCCCCCAAAACTTTCCCATTTGAATTGTATAATTTTCCTCAATAAAGCAAAAGAATTATCACATCTTGATGGTTACTTATATAATTCTAAAACACAAAACCTTAAGTTAATTTTAATATAATTAATATCTACACAATTTTAGGCAAGAAATGTAATGTATTTTTATCTTCCTAACCTTTAACAGCTTTCTAACGGAATTCTTCTTGTATTGTCTCCTGCCCCGTTCTTACATTTTTCGTTCAGATTTATTATTTATTCTCAGTCCTAGTTTCTTCTTCCCCAGCATTATGTATTCTTTGCCTTGTTACCTGAATCTTTTCTTCACTGTTACTTTATTCCCTTCCATCTTCAGCTTGTGCTGCTCCCCCTCCCCTCCCCAATCATTATTATGCTTTTTTCTTCTACCTCAGTTCCCCCTATTTTTTTTGTAAATTTTTACTCACTGTGGGCATCCTCATAATCAGACCATAAATGGACAGACTTTCACATTTTCTGTACTAAATTTTACAATCTTTCATCGTGTGTACTCTTTTTCCCAACACTGCTGACACCATCATTTTTGGTAGTTATTAATAAAAGTGCAGTTTCCCCACAAAAATAACACACCTTTGGTTGTACCCAATATCTTAGCATAACTCTGCATCCTGCAATGAACACAATACTAGGCAAATGCATTTTCAGTTAACAAAACTCCAGTTTCACATCTACCATTCCATACATTTTCCCTTGTTTTCTTAATACTTTTCATTTCATTAAAGTCATGACTTAAAAATGCTTTTACATCATAATCAATTATCACATAGAATCCAAAATGTATGTTTATTTTTTTTAACAATTTGAATCTTTTTTTGCTTGAAATCACTAAAATCGTTCCATAGATTAACCTTTTTTAATACACATCAAAAAAAGTTTGCAATAATAAGGAAGATTTTTTAAAATATATATCAAAAGAATTTTCCAATAGTAAGGGAGACTCAAAATCACATTGAAAACGACTATTTTCCTAAGTGAATTTTCACATACATTACTTTAAACCCCATATATATAATATTTTTTCCCATATAACATACCCATCAACTGCACAGTGGAAGTCTTCCTTGTTAAACTTTCATATGTCTCACTACTTTTTCCACTGCCCTTCAGTATTGCTGCATAAGTCTTTGAACAATTCATTGACTGGAAATCCTTCTACAGTTTGTTCTATATAGTCCCATCAAGGTCTTCCTGCAAAGCATCCTCTCTAAAAGTCTTTCTTTCACCCCACTACAGTACAGAATCATTTCCTATATCACCTTAATGTAGTAAATCCAAATGATCATTACCCAAGTCTTCAGTTTGAATTTCATCAATACAAATCGTCTCATCTCAGCTGATCATCAAATCCACTGCAGCAAATAGTTAATCTCCACTCTTTAATATCTCCAAGCTCAACTCTGATCTTTCAGCCTCTCAAATTACTTCCTCCTATCTCTCCCATTTTCCAGATTACTTAATAAATTCCCCATCTCTCTGTCACTCAAATTTAGTGAAGGCGACAACTCCTCCATGTTGCAATCCTTTCGCAGCAGCTTGCATGCCGGAATCAGAAAAATGCAAGATCGAGTATGGGAAATTCACATGCTCTGGTCAAAGTTTCCCTAGTCATTAAGAATACCAGTGGTGGCCTAAACAAAAATCATGATTAAGAAAACAAATTCAGCCTCCCCCAAGAAAGACGTACATTATTCCCAAGGCTTAATGTTCAAAGCTGACAAACTAAAAAAGACAAATATTTGAGAGGATGCCTACATCCTATTGTCCGTGCATTCCCTGGTGATAGATTGGGCTGACAGCAGGGGTTCAAATGGCCACAGTCATATATTTCAAATGACTGCTGTCATAAACATATATAGCATGCTTCCATACTCCTCATCCCTACACTCCAAAGGCAGACACCTGTATATGTGCTTGATGCATAATTTTGAGGAAACTGAAAAAATAGAATTCACACAAATGAAAAGCAGCTACCTGTATAACTGAAATGGTACCGGATGATGAAAATGAAATAAACAGTGATGACAACAATGTATTCCAACTTGTTGATCCTAGACAGTACACTGCATCTTAACAAGCTTTAGTAACCTTCGTTGCACACCTCTGTGGTTTGTGAGAAAAACAAAAGAAACAATAGTTGAACAGTCTCCAGCCGAATGTCCTCCTGGGCCCACCTCTGAGGTTCGATTATGAGGAAAATTAAAGCAGTATTTAAAAAAAAAGGTAATACTGACTAAATGCAATGCAGAAAGCAAGGCAGCTGGAAGTAATTAAAGTGTGGTTTATACTCAAATTAATATCAAGCAACTGAAGAGTTTAATGACATCAGCTACTAAGTTCAACCATTTCAGTGAGGCTTCCAAGATAAATAAACCCAAAAAAGGAAATGAGATACAAAGAACGCAGTCATGCTGCAATTCCCCTCCTCTAGGCTGCATTTCACAAAAAGATTGGACCTATCATCTGGGTTCAGAGTGAGCCACCCTGATGGGTGAAATTCTGCCTGTAACAACTGAGACACCCAAAAAAGAATCATGTTCAGCAGGATATAACTTGTATAACACTGTCTTTGATTTCCTTAGTTTTTTAACACAGTGTGAAATGTTAAAATTAATTTTATACTTCACTACCACAAAAGCAAAAACACTTATGAAATGCATACTGAAGAAAAGCCAGCCATTAAACATACACAGTTGCTAATTAGACTGAAAATGAATATGAGAAGCTTGCCAAATAAAATGCAACACAATTTAACTCACTGAAACAGTCCAGTCTGCTACAGTTCCAGAACAGCACCAGCAGATGACACCTCAATACTGTGACATAAATGTGAGACATAGACATTCAGGTAACACAAAGAACAGACAACAGCAAGTTCAGCTTAAAACAGCTCTCACATGCCTGATACTTACAAAGACCAAGTCTGTGACCACTGTACCTATGAGTAAAGGAAACATTCAGAGGTATCAAAAGCTTGGACTTTCCTTATTTACCATTTTCAGTTTGCATCTATGGGACTTAGAATTACCAGCCTCATACTAACAAACAGTACTCCACATACACATTATGTCTCAAAAGATTTAACTTCAGCAAAAAAGGCCAAATGAACACAATGACATTATTTTTAAAAATTAAACAGAGAACTTAAAGAAAAGACAGTGTCATTAGACATGGGGTGAAGTAAACTCCGCAATACACAAACATAGCTTACTGCAAAAATAACTTTGTATCTCCTGATTCTTAAGTTGTTAAAAGTGTTGAAAATGCTCTTGGCCCTTACCTCCACGAGTGTAAATTCTTTGTAGTACCCCTGGGGTGGCAATCCTGCCTATGTACTCATTTTGCACTGTCCTTTAATGACATTGACAGATACTTAAAAAATACTTGTAAGGTTTGATGACGTAGTCCTCGTGAATATTCATTAAGTGGGGGTTGTTACCATTACCAGCAAAGTGAAATTGCTTTAAATCACATAAAATGTCTGCATGACCATTTCCATAGTGACCTTCTTGTGTATCAGCAGGTTTTTTTTTTTTATTTGCCATCCTGTAGGTGGGAGTGGAGGATGCACTACATTTGTCATTGCATTCTTCACAGTTTTTCTTGTAAGTGCTGTACTCTATCAGCTCTACCATTATGCATAAATAAGCAAGGAGAATACTAGCTACAGGCTTCCTAAGTAGGTAACATAAGCCACAGTTCAAGAGTATAAATGGTTATGACACCTAGGTATGTAATAACAATACAAAATATTTCAAGTTGTTTAATATGTGGAGGTGAGTTGTCAATGCTTTTATTCATTTAAGTTAGGTATTTTAATAAATGAAGCTTTGTACATGCAGAACTAAAATGCTATTAACAGTTGTTACTGCTTGCACTTTGGAGTGGTCTTGTACACATGTTTTCCTTGGCTTTCCCAGTGTGCCACTGCATCGATAAAGTTAGTCAGTCTTCTCATCCTCTTTTTTACCTGTCTCTTGTCCTGTACATTAGCATAACTAAGATACTTCTTTATCTATGATGTCAGGGGAATTTAGCATTTCATTCAGTGATGCCTCAGTATAATGTGACATCAGCTGATCAGTCGAGACGGACATTCTCACACCTGTGCAGTCCCACCCTAGGGGTTCTACAATCAATTAATGTCACTTCATGAACTGTTGTCATGAGACTGGAACTCACTGGTTCTTCACACTGCTGAAAGCTAGAACTGACCACTCAACAAATGTACAAACTCCCAACCCTTAGCTGGAGAGACAGGCAACTCTGAATCTCAAGCTTAAGTTTAACTTACCCTAGACATCTTTTTCCTATGCTGTAGGCCAATGATGGGGACAGACATTCTCTTTCTTGCCCAAACAGCAGATTAAGGTATGATTAGCTTGTGCAGTTATAGCTGCATTAACTTTTCTGATAATGGAGGGTGGATGAAAAAGCGAATCTCAGATCTTGCTGGGGACTGGAGCAACATATACATTACCCTCCACTTTTCTGTAACACGTTTATGCATAACATATACAAAAAAATTTAGACTGCATAACATAAAATCACAAGACAATATCAAATTACCAATGTTTATATGGAATGAAGTTAGATACATTTACCTTCTGAATCACTTCCATCTACTTGTAAGGAATTAAGTTACATATACTTACCTTCTGAATCACTTTCATCTGTTGTTGTTTGAATTGTAGGAAGCTGAACTCTAGACAAAGCCATTCCTTGTGCCATCTCCCCTGGATTCTTTTCTTGTGGGATCTTCTCAGCAATGTCACCATTAGCTAGGCCATTTTCTCCTTCACAAACTGTGTCTGAAACATACCTTTGAAGTGGTAAATGTGAAGAACTTGCTGCATTTTCCATTTTACATGAAAAAGGCATTAATGCGGTGGACTTTACAGGCTGGCTGCTGCTTACGCTTGAAACACTAACAATATCAGATACAGCACATGATGGCTCAGCTGTTTTATAAGTATCCTTTAAGATACAACTTATAGTAAAAGTTGAATGCTGATGATCTGCTGCTTTCTCAGTCTTTTCAGTACCTGTGTTTTCAGGCTTACCACACACATTAACTGGGGAAATCGTACCAGTGTTAGGAAATCTTGGTATACAATGTGAAGAGCTGAAAGAATCTGTCATATTTTTATTATTTTCTGTGATTCTGTCTTCCTTATCAGAGCTACTAACAGTGATAAGCGTTTCTTGTAAAGAAATGATACCATGCTGTGTAACTTCTTTTTCATCGTCTTCCAGAGCTTGCTGAATCGCATACAGAGTTCTTGGTGATACACTTCCCTCAACTTCTGAAGACACATATGACCTATACTGAGTCATGTTACCTTCTGCAATAACAGCTCCCGTGTCACCATCATCAGTTAGTGAGTACTGAATAGCCTGCAAGGTCCGTGGTGACATGTTGCCTTCATCATTACTGTGAGAAGAGTCTTGTGCTTCTTGACAAGGGATTAATTTTTCACATTCATCATCTGAGCTGCTTTCTAAAACTGTGGCCTCAATAGTACTTAAAGTTCTTGGGGAAGCTAGGTTTACATTTGCTGTCCTTGAATCTACTGGTAGGGTGAGTTCTGAATGGGTATCCTTATCACTTAAAGGATCATGAGAGCAAACTTCTTGTTTAGAAAACAAGACTACAGATTCAGATGCTTCTTTTTCACTTTCTTCATGGCCTTTCTGGGACTGAACTCCTTTTGACAGAAAAGAAACAAGAATCAGCAGTCAAACATTACAATCTATTTGTTAAAAATTTATTCATTTTACCAACTCTTTATTGATTCTTTGTGTTTCCATCTGCAAAAAAATTGTCTCTCGCTTCTTTAGTTCACTGAACAAAGACTTTCATGATGCATGGATAAGACATGTATAAACTCATATTAAAGGCAGTGTATTTAATGTTTTCCATTTTCCACTCTATATGCTTTGGTGCACAGTTTATATCCCTAACATGCCATTAGTAGAGTATTAATAAAAATAAATCTCCCTTGCCTACAACTGGAACCACTGCATTAGAAAAGCAAGACTAAAGCTTCCTAAAGCTGGCATATAGTGATGGCCAAAGTCATCCAAATAACCAACATTAAATTTATTTCTGAAATGTGTCTACATTACTTTACTTGTATTACTCTATGAACTACCAGTCCATCTAGTAAATAAGAATGTAAGCATCTGGCCAGAAATATGAATATCTGTATGGAACAGAATATAAGAGCACACCTTTATAGCAAGCAAGTCTTTTTAAGCACATTAACATAGTAAACTCAGCATGCATATGTTTTATTCAACAAATTTCAAATGAAAATAATTTACAACGCAATTTTATTTCTTCAACACTTTTGAAACACTAAATGGTACCTTTAATCAAAATATAATGAGAGGTATCTTCAGAGACAAGCCTCCTGGTTTCAAATTCCTTCACAAACCCTCCCTCACTGCAGTATTGTTTTTCAATTTGCCCAGAGTGCTGATGATTCATCTCCTTCTCAACATCACAGATTCGCTGGTTCAGTGTGTTCCTTTTCAACAATCCACTTAATTGGTAGCTAGAGAAATCCGTAGATTCCTTTTAAAATAAAAATGCACTTTTGTGATTTTCAAAGAATTTGAAAAGCAGAGTCATGCAAGGTACTTGCCATAAATAACAGTCAGATAAAAACTCAACACATTGCTTTATCATCAAGAGGACCTGCTGCAGGAAGTGAAAGACAGGATTTCCTTTCCAAAACCCTCTCCTTGTGACAATTCTTTCACCCTATATCTCAAATGCATTGGGGCACAAGTTATAGGGTCACTTATAACCATGGGATTTGCATTAGCACCACCCAAAAGATACAAGCAAGAAAACATAGTCAATAATAGAAAATTATAAATTTGTAGTACTTGCAGGATCCCTAACGCCCGAGGGGGCTGCAGGAGTGGGGGGTGGTACTACAAAGGAGCCTCTTCATTTTATTTAATTTTCTAGGTAGCTATAAATCTATTACATCTTACTTCTAAAGACCATGTAGCGGGCAGAGCTCAAAGAATCCAAGCATACACAAAAATATCTAAGACTAATGGAAAAACTAAAAGAGGTAGTGCTCAAAAGGCAAAATACTGAAGAGCAGAGGTGCCAAATAAAGCTCAATTCCAAGTCACCATCTAGGTAGTCTGGCTTGCTAAATATATACAGAGATGGACAGGTGACCATTGCATGGATGGTATCTGGCTTGACGCTACCAGGGTTCCTTTACTTAAGGCAAAGCAGGGAAACAAAGATTCTCTGTCTTTCTCCATTCATGCACCAGCTTCACACAAAAGATGAGCTGGTGAGCTACATAAAGGTCCTCTCACTCCTACATTCTACTCCCAGAATGAAAAATGGGAAGTGGACTGATCAAAAAAACAATTCTGAAACTACTTTGGCAGAGCTTTGTGAAAAGACCAAGCAAGGATGTTTACAAATAAGGGCCAGAACCTCTGTCATCTGTATGCAGAGGTATTGATCATTAACAGTATCTTAAAAGAAACGATATTCATATCCATTGAAACAAACATTTTTCAAAGGGAGGGATGTCAAATGTGTCAGTTGCGAAGTTTAAGTTCCAAGGTAGAGAAGCCTTCTTCAATGGAGGGAAAAGGTGCAATTCCCTCCTCAAAAAATAAATAAACAAACAGTGTGCAGGAAACAGCTTTCTTATCTACTAGGTCATGATCACCTTGATCACATGGTAAATTATGCTGAGGTCGAACAGATGTTTAAGGTAGGATCAATACAAACTGTAGATCACAGGCAGTCAGGGGAGTAGGTATTTGCTCAACTCTAAATGAAGAACTACGTCCACTTAGCAGTTTATGACTACTTAGAAGGCTTTCTGGCAGCCTCTAACACACCAAAGACACTACTGGAAGATACATTGGGATCAAGGGATCTGAAGATGCAACCAGGTCTGCAGGCTGAACCAGTTGTTACTTCAACCTGAGAGGACTACCTTGGCTTGGAATGGCAAAGACTCCTACAATGCCAAGGGCCTGAGTACCTGAAACTACAGACTTCTTATGCTACCACCGGGTGATGAGGAGGTGTTTTGGTCTTAATTCCATGCCTGCAAACAAATTCAGAAAATAAAGGGAATGTTGGAAAGACATACTGGAATATTTCATGACTGAAACAAGAAGTCATACACTCCAAACTCTCTCTTGTTCTGTTACACTAAACAAAACTCTGGAGGGAGGGGGTAACTACTTTTCCTTTATGGCAGACAGGTTGATCTCTGGGGTACATGATGCTTCAGACTGAGAATCTGGAAGGAATTCTCGAATCCAAGAAAGGGTAGGAACTGTATCATGGGAACTCCACTATCATATTCACATTCCTTGGGATATGAACCACTGTAAGGATGATGATGTGGTCAATGACTCATTGTCAAACCGAAACCATCTGCTTGTATGAATGGGTTGAGTACTCCCTCCCCAGTCTGCTTACTCACCATATCAACCATATCATGAGCTAACTGTTAAGCTTCCTTAAAAGAGGCTCAAGCTTTAATGCCATCTCCAAAGAACGAGAAGCAGGAAGAACCACACTTACGTGAACACAGGAATAATAACAGGCAAAAAAATCAAGTGGCCCATAAGATGCCTAGCCACAGACACCTTTAAGTAGACAACTTAAAAGTTCTTGTCACCCTTGTCAAGCATTTAATACTGCTTACCTCTCAAATAAATCAGGACCTTACACAAGCCTGGTGTAAATGAATGTCTAACCATCTATCAAGACTAACCTTAAAGGTAGCCAAAATAGTACTTTGTTTGATCTGTAGTGGCAACTTATTCACAGACTGGGAATATGCTGTTATAGGAACCCAGTCCTTCATCAAGCCTCATTTATGTTTTGGTGAAAATTTAGTTCTCTAGTGCGGGTGTTTGTAGAGGTACTGGTTTTGCAAAAAAAAAAAAAAAAAATAGGAGGTCAAACAGGACTTGAAAAGCTAGACTTAGGTCACCTCAGAGCAGCTAGCAGGATATTGTGTGTAATGAAAGTCATGCCAATCTTTTGGGATAGTTGAAGGACTTAAGACTTTTAATTTTCTTGGCTAGAAATCTCTGGGGCTTTTCCAGTATAGCAAGATGTTTGGATTTATACATATCAAAGGGGCGATAAATTTGACAATGGGGATAATAAGGGAAGAATACTGGGTTAGGATGACTTCTTTGTCTCTTGAAGATATTGATAATTAAATGGGCCAGACAGAAGAATTTTCTGACTATGCTGGAAATATTATTATCAAATAAGAGTGAGCTGCCCACATAAGTACCCAGGTCTCTCATGACCATCTCTGTTTGAAGAGGAGTAACATTTTTAACATATGAGGTTACGAGCAACTAAGCTGACATTTTCTGCATCTGACTTCGCTCATAGAAGTTTATGTTTAATACCCACAACTTGGAGTACCACTAGCATTCTACAAAAAACAACCCCAAGTAGGTTCCCTAACATTCCAGTGAAGCATCTGTCATAAAGACCCATGACTAGCTTAGTGACAGGAAAGGAAGTCCTGGCATGTACAGTTCACCACATCAGAGATTGGTGACAAAAGTATGACATCAGGAAGAGGTCAATGACTCTAATGACTCTGCAACCATGGATACGATGCTGTCAAATGGAGCACTCTAACCTGGAGCTGGGCCACTGAGAATGTGAAAATGATGGCTGCTATTATGTCCAAAAGGAACAGAAGGGTACAAGCCTCAAGCCACCTCTGTTATATCACTTAGGACATCAAGATTCACCTCAGCGATCACTTTTTGGAGTGCCCAGTTCCTTTCTAATGAAGAATCACCTGTGATAGGGTAACTAAGAAACTGCAAAGAACGACAGGACCAACTAGGTGACCCCCCCCACACACACACACTGGTAGCCCCTAAAAGATGCACCATGAGCCATCTGTGCAGACAACAACTCAAATAAATCCCTTTCCTGTAAAGTCTCTGCCAACATAGCAAAACCTTAGTGAAAAGTTAGCAAGTGATAAACAATCCAAAGGACATTCTATTGAAAATAAATGGTGCTGCCCAGAGTAAAACAAAGGAATCTTCAGCGGGGCACCCAGACATAAATGTGCTGTTTCCATGACCCCAAGGGATGAAGCCCTGACTATGACCTAGGTGAATGGGGCTTGACTAGTGGTCCCAGCACTAGAGCAGCCACAGGAGCAGGGGAAGGAGTGAGTGGGATGGCTGGGTTGCCTCTTCTAGGAGGTGGGGACAGTTGTGTACACTTATAGGCACACAGGGCAGTACAATTTCCCTGGTAGAAACTGGTGAAACCACTGTTCATCCTTCAGGGGAAGTTGGGGCTGCTTGGAGGGAACACTCTTTGCACAAGTAATGGGGAGGCCTCTCTTGACTGCCCACTGCACATCTCAACCTTGGCACTCTGCTAGGTTAATACTGAGATTAGGGTATATAAAAAAACAAAAAAGCTTGAACAACCCCTGATGACTGTCTGAATGACGGCCTTTCCTAGACAACTGGACAGAACTCCTCCCCAAACAAAACTTTCTTATTCCAAAGAAGACCAGGAAGTTAAGTACATAAAAATCACTTTACTCTTTCCAAAGGAGTACAGGCTCTATGGCCCCCTTAAGGGGTACATTCAAGGACTGTTACAGGAGACCATGGGAGAGTGGTGAATCTCCTAATTCACTTCAGATGGCAGACAACATAGAAACTATAAAATGTGATCTAATCCAGAAACAAAATCATCAGTGACTGTAAAAATGCAAGGCCCCAAACCAAAAAAAATATTGTGGAGGTTTCTAGTAATGATGCAATATCTTGGAAAGTTTGCTCTAGACGTAAGTGCAGAGGCAAGTACATTAAGCACTGTGGGACATGGGGCAGGAAAATGACAGTAATCATTTTTCACTTCTGGAATGCAAGTGGAAAGATTAATAAGATGATGAACAACAGGAGGAGGCTTTTGGTCCCTGTCTGGACTGCTCCAGTTCTTGTAATTGTGTCTAGATTGCCTCTTGTAAAAGGTCATTTCTCAAGAAAGAACTCCCTGAGCTTTTGCAAGCAACACTTTCTATGGTTTTATGAAAACAGACACATAATATGTAGTTTTCAAATTATGGAATAAGCTAAGTATAGCACAGTGATCTGTAAAAAAGCTCATTCTGGCAAGTTATTTACTATAAGGTAAACCAGAAATGGAATTATGGCATTGGTGCTTATGATAAAGAAAGAAAAAAAAAGACTTCTATTTTACCTAACCTTACAGAACAGTGAAGGAAGTAGTAGCACATTCTGTTAACAACTAAGTTGCTTTTGGCACTAAAAAAAAAATCGAACACTTCTAAGTTAAAAGAAGACTGTGGCACAGTTCAACATTCACTTTATAAGGTCTGCTCCATCATCTCAGGCAAGCAGTGGGTGATCCTCAATATACAACATCCCGGAAAGAGACTAAACGTATTGTTGGATAACTCCTGTATTGTTATCTACAGTAAGAAAAAAAATACTATTTTTCAATCATTCTGAAAATTTATATCATACAGAACACCAAATGTAAACATTTTGGTTGGGAGATATATAGACATACTGCACTTCAATACAAGCACTGTGCAGCTATAAGTGGCATTACGTGGTGACACAGGGAGATACTAAATATCCAAATGAAAACCTGCAGAGCTTCAGTGTAGGTAGTTGCACTTCATGGTATGTAAATGAGCAGTGCTGCAATTATGCAAATGGGCACAGTAGTACAGTGAAAAATACAGTTGTGCAAGTTGCACTTAACATAGCATTAGATGTTCAAATTCAGCACGGCTGCAGCAACCTTTGGCCATTTGGGGTGTATCCTGTCCAGGGCACAATGACCAGCCAGTCTTCAAAAATCTCTAGCTCCCTCCCCCACCTACAATCTGACTGCTGAATGGACAAGCCCTTGGAGGGAAATCCACAGTCAGAGTGTAGACAACTTCAGGACTTTCTTGCTCAACAACAAGCTTACTCTTCTTGTAACACACAGACAAACACAGACACATGCACAAAAAATACATAACTGTTTACCCCAACAACTAAATATACACAGAAGAAGGTGGAAGGAGGGAGAGTGTGGTTATTGCAGCACTGAGGAATTCAAACACTTACTGTCATGGTAAACTCAGCTTACACAACTGTACTATGTTCATCATTCTCACTGCTGTAGTTGCCTTTGCCTATTTGGGTTGATTACCAAAGCGTGTCCAACCTGGAAGGAGGAAGGATAAAGAGTCCAAGAATCCTGAAGAGTGATCCAACCAAAGGCAGTTCTGGACCTGGAGAAGGGATCCAATTTGCAATGCTTTGTAAAAGAATGTACAGAGGACTATGTGGCTGGTTCTCGAGTCCACCCCTTTCCAATATGCCACTGAAGAAAACATGGATCTATTAGAACGTGCCTTATTCCTGCCTGGGAACTGTTTTACTACAATGGGAATGACAAGTGAAGCTAAAGTAAGGAACAACCAACAGGAATTATCTGAACAGATGCAGGTTGTCCTTTTCTAGTCCCTGCTAGAAGTCCACAGCTATTTCACTTTCCTAAAAGAGTTAGTACTGACAAGATAATACCAGAGTTGCAAAAGAATGACCAGAGTACATGGACTCTTTTCTCCCTGTCAATCAATTTCAAAAATAAATGAGGGAGGTCGATGGCTACGTTCAAGTAGTAAGGACATGAATGGAGGATTTGCTATGCAGATATATGAATAGTTGAAACTCTTGATGTTCTCTTGCAGATGTCAGAAAAATAAGTTAACAACCAGATTAGCTGGTTCAAATGTAGACAAATGCTTTTCCAGCAAAAAGTACAGATCCTAATGAAGTGCTACCTGTATAAGAAGTCATTTTACATTTCAAAACAGCAAACTACTTTGTAGAACAGCCACAGCAAAGTCTGAAAGAAAGAGGAGGATACAAAGGCAGACATGCTGAAATGGCTGATAAATACCCCTTGCTAAAAGAGTAAACGGGTCATTGGATACTAGCTTACAGAAATGTTTGAGAAACAGAGGCAATAATCCTGGCCAGTGCCCTGGCAATTTGTGAGGCACCAACAAGAAAATTTCTTCCACTGATTAACATAACATCTCCTAGATGGAGGATTTATTGCCTCTTTTAGTACCTACTGCACATATTCTCATGAAAAAGGTGGCTAAAAGGCATCAAAACTGAGTCATCCAGACCACCACATGAAGTTGTTGAAACTGGGATGCATCAAACTTCCTTTGTCTCATGTGAGTAGATCCAATCTGTGAGGAAGCTTGTGGTAATCTCCCATAGTCAATTCCATAACAAGGGAGAATCAATGATGCTTGGTGCAAAAGGAAGTCACCATAGTGACTTTTGGAGAGTGCTTCTGAACCTTCAGAATTGTGCCGGATATCAGTGGAAAAAGCAGAAATGCCTAAATTAACATCCACAACCACTGCAATGAAAATGCATCTTTTTCCCAGTCCTGCCTGCAAGGTGTCCTGTTGTAGAATTTATTCATTTGTTTGTTTTGAAGGGAGGCAGGCAGATCTATTTCAGGTGCTTCCCACAACTGGATCAATTCCTAGGAAATCCCCTGATTCGATTCATATCTGTGAGAGTCTGTCCTGGTCCTGCTCAGCACACCTACCCCTACATTTTGCGCTGATGGAATGCAAGATGCTTGGAGGGTTAAACAATGGTAAAAATATGCCTCGCAAACCATCATAGCTATCCTGCACAGGGGGCAAGACCTAGAGCCCCTCTGTTTATGTACCACAGATGAAGAAATTTTATAGCATGGATCACAGCCAACATCTCTGACATTTAGGTGCTATGGTTTATCTGACAAGCCCCACAGGCATTGCATCTTTACCCGATATAAACTGCTCTCCAAGCAAAATCTGATGTGACTGCAGTTACAGACTGAGTTGGGATAGGAGAACAAAAAAGGGAGACCTGGATTCTGAGTACTTTCTAGTCTAGACCAATGTAGTTACCTCTTGATAAAGCCCAAAATTGGAATTTGACATTCTCATCCTCTGGAATGTTGGATCCACATTTTTTTTCCTGAAAAAACACTGAATTCTTTTCATGTGTAACCTGCCAATAGGAATCAAGAAAGCTATTAACTTTAGAATCCAGAGATATTCCCTGGTTGAAGTAAGAGAATGACGGGAGAAACTCGTGACTATTTGTATATTTGTTTTCCAAGGTAGAGCACAGATCTCCATGGACCATTTTTTCAGACTCAGCCCAGGAGCAGTGTCTATGAGTTGTTCAGAGTCACAATATTAGGCATTAGAGGCTGAGGGAATCAAATCTTGCATCCAGATAGTCGTTCACCTTTTCTTCGGTAAGGAAATACTTTTGCATTGAACTGTCTATGATGCAGCTTAAAAAACACAGTCTTACATGACACAATAAAGAAACACATGTTAGGAATATAAGTTAAAAGACTCTGCAAAGATAAGAAAGTCATCTAAATAAGAAAATATGTGACTGCCCTGTAGTCTACATTGAGGTATCTCTGGAGAACTGATAGGTTCTTAGATTCATGTGCGTTTACTACACTAATGACCACAAGGGCCTTTTTAAGCCTAGCCATATATCTGAAATCTCTGACAAGTTCTGGTAGCCTTGATAACTATAAGCAGGGGCTTGGGAGATGAAACATTTACAAGCAGAGGTCTGGGGGGGGGGGGGGGGCGGTATCTGAGAAATTTTCTGAAACCTGTGGCTAACTGAATGTGATAAGCATATTTTTGGTCTAGTGTTACAATAAACCTCAGATAAGCAATGACCGGTACCAGATTCTTTAGGGTCAGCATTTTGAATTTTGATACTTTCACAAGTTGAAAAATCAAAGAACTAGAACTGGTCTCCAGGAAAGCCCCCCCCCCCCCCCCCACACACACACACACACACTTGGTCTAAAGGCACTGGTTCTGATTCCTAAGATCAGCATGTGTTGAAGAACCTGAGAAAATAACGCTGTTTGGTTGGAAGGGGGCAGGGTGAGATTCCCCTAAAAGATGGTGTGTGTATCCAGTGCCAAATGTAACCCTCCTGAGTCTGAAATTTTTTTTTGCCAAAGCGGAAGAATGACATTCAATTTTCAAGATGGATTTAGACACTTAGGGGCAGAAGGGAATAGGTAACAATGCTGCCTTTGTCACTCTGAAGGTACAGTCTGCCTCTTTTTCTGAATGAATCTCTATTTTACAGTCTCCCTCCTAACGTATTTTTCTTGTTCTCTGTTTTCCAGCAAGACAGTAGAGACTGCCTATTTTGTCTTTTGAAGGAAGTGGAAGATTTGCAAGATTTATTAAGAGGGACTTGAAAAATCTTAGAAATGCCCTGAATTAGCTTCACTCATTTATCAAACTGATTGAGAGCCTGAGTTGCAGAAGGGCGAAGCAAAACCTCTTATCAAAGCAAAGTTCAAATTCTCAAGACTCCACCACACCAAAAAAACTTTTCATTACACACCCAGATGTATCTTCTCAAAACAGTGGCCCTAGCTACAGTATCTGAACAAGTATTCACACTCTTCAAAGCACGATTAGACACCTGAGACAGGTTAGCAATAACAGGATTTAAACAGGACCTACCTTCTGAAGGAAGTGAGGGACAACAATCCCTTAAATTGCCTACACCATTAAGAATTTGTTAGTTTGAGGTACTTTATAAAGTCTGCCTTTCATGGGGGGGGGGGTTGTTTTGAAGACTGAGAGTCAGGGTTATTGTAGGTAGCATTAACACCCTCCAAGGCTGGCATGACAGATGGGGATAGCATGTGGCATATCCACTTGCAGCAATCATAATATTTCCTCAGTTCATGAGAAACATACACTTGCTCCACAAAAATAATCAATTCATACTAGAAACAGTCTCAGAAAATAAAAATTATTTTAGAGAAGTTGGAGAGGCGGGTGGCATAATGGTTAAGCTGTTTACCTTAAAAACACATGGTGCAGGGCTTGATTCTCAACTGGGGTAACTGGCTAAGCTTAAAATGGCCTACAATGGCAGTTAGCCTAGTACTAATCTATGAACCTATGAATCAAAGTCTTAGATTCACAGTTAAGTACTAGGTTAGTTGCCCTTGTGGGCCATTTTAAATCTAGCCAATTTCCCTTTTTGGGCTCAAAATAACCTATTTCATTTGGTTATAGATTGGCCTTACTCATCCCATGGTCAATAGTTATACACTATCCCTAATGAGAATAACTGGTATCATACCATAGATAATTGGAGGGGACCCATGAAAGGGATAAAGCACTTAGGAGCTGTCTTTGTCCATTAGTAGTACAGGGGGCAGTCCTGGGGTAAATTTTCTGTTTCCCATCCACAGACATAAGATGTACTTGAATGCAGACAGGGAAGAACTTTGTTTTATGTGGGTGGGAGTCTGTTCCACAGCAACGGCATCCTCTACAAGACATAAATGTCCCTCCAAACCATTCTGCTGATGTCACAGAAGAGGTTTAGATCCCTAGACCACGTATTTCTGACATGATTTGACTTGCTGATGTGCAGTAAATCCATCAGTAATGGGTTGGTGAATGCCTTGTATGCCAGACAGTTCACCTCTTAGCAGTCTGTAGGATACTGAGTAGAGTGACAGGGCTTTGAATTGGTCCATATGCAGGATATGTTTTTAGGCCTTGTATCCTTTTACTAAGATACATCTGTGGTGTTCCATTTGTTACATGTGTCTGGACAGACACATGCCAGAGGGGGCATTAGATTCAATGACTGACCTAATGAGGGAGGAGTAAAGGAGGTCAATGACATCCTTAGATCTAGACAAAATCCCTTTGTTTATAAGCTGTGCAATACAGAATGACTTTCTTAGAACAGACACATGTTGGTCAAAGGTTAGGTCACCATCCACAAATTCCCACATCCTGAACAACTGTGTTCTTAGGGGCATGTTGTCAATGTGGAAATTCCCTGAGGTAGAGGACTTCCTATAGGATGCAATAATGCTTTTTTTGGCATTTAGCTTAAGAGAACCAGTTATTTGAGACAAACCTTACTGCAGGATGGCTGATGGCTAAGTCATTTGGGGATTCAATGACTGCTCTTAGCTTGCGGTCATCAGCAAACTTGGTCAGCCTTTGTTATGGATTTTTACTTCAGAAAAGTAGACGCCAACAGGACAGGTCCCAGCACAGAATTCTGGGGGACTTCACTGGTGACAGGGATAATGACATCCCTAGATCTAACCAGAATACCTTTGTTTATAAGCTGTATAATACAGAACGACCTTTTTTACAACAATAGACACATGTTGGTCCAAAGTTTTTCACTGTCCACAAGTTCCCAAATCCTGAACAACTGTGTCTACTCTTAGGGGCATATTACCAATGTGGTAGGTTCCTTGGGGGTAGATGACTTCTCAAAGGATACAAGAATGCACTTTTTTGGCATTTAGTTTCAAGTCCAAGATTCTGGCACCAGTTACTTACTTGAGACAAACCTTCTTGCAGGAAGGATAAGTCATTTAGGGGTTCAATGATTGCTCTTAGCTTGCAGTCATCAGCAAACTTAGTCAGCCAGAGCCCTTTGGTATGGACTTTTACTTCAGAAAACTGGATGCAAACAGGACAGGTCCCAGCACAGACCCTGGAGGACTCTAATGGTGATTGGTCTCTTTGTGGCGATAACTTCCCCTGTTTTGACTGTCTGTGTCCCATCTGTGGCCATATGGCAATCCAGCAGGTGACATAGGGACTTATTTCCTGTTTATTTAGCTTTTCTACTATGCCTAAGTGGGGAATTGTGTCAAAAGCTTTGGCCAGGTTGAGGTATGTGCTTTGTGTACTGTTTTGCCTTCATCCACTGCTTTGCTGACCTTTTCAAAAAAATCCAACAGGTTGAATAAACATGACCTGCCCTTGACAAATCCAAACTGGGACTGGTCAGTGTTTGGAGGTTCCCTATGTACTGACTGATTAATTCCATGACAAGTCTTTCCATGGCTTTGCATATGAGGCCTGCCAGACGTATGGGTCTGTAATTGCCTGGGTCTGCAGAAGGTCCTCCCTTATGCAGGGGGATTAATTGTAGCTGTTCTCCTTTCACTTGGTACAAAACCTGTATGGAGGGCTGCAACTGAACAGTGTTGTTAAGGGTATGCCTAAATCGTGCTATTTAAGAGTTTACAGTGTGTGACATTTTTGCCTCCAAGGATATTATATAAGTACATCTCACACACTGTGCTATGCTGCTTGAGTAACAGATGACTGTCAGACAGTATGAGACAATTCTTACACTGTACAAAGATACCCATCTCAGTCAGGCTGGCTACAAAAGTTGTGGGGAAGTGTTGATCCGTGATACTGACAGTAATGACTCTGGAGGCAGGGGTAACTATAACTGCTTGGAGTTTGGTTTTAGAATAATGTTACGGTAGACATGTTACTGAACATTTAAATTTCAATACAAAACAACTAACCTGGAAACCTTCGTCTGCCATTAGCAAGAACCAGTAAACTAATTATAGTAAAAAAAAAAAAAAAAACTCACTAGTTTGATTCTAAAATCAGTGCAAGCAGTATCAGTACACTCGATATTAATCAATTTTGTCAAAGATCTTTTAGCCTGGAGAGTAGTTTAAGAGGAAACACTTTTTAAAATGATACTTGTGTACTTATTGTCAACAGCCAATAAATGGGAAGACAGAGGGAATTATGTTGTCAAATTATCATATGGGGTAGGCAACAACAAATACATTGGTTTAACAACACAACTACAACTGGGTGAATGGGAGGGAAAAACAATTAGACACAGCTCTGAGCTCACTGGTCTGGAACTGTCTCCATGAATGTCTAATGAACTAGCCTAACATACATTCGGTACATAAGAACAAAAATAGCTTTAATAACAGTTGGACTACTTAAACACAAAAATACAGTGCAACTATATAAAGGAATGATTAATAATAGGATTAAAGACATTAACTAAAGCAGATACAGACTGTTAAAATGAATTTAAAATCAGATCAAGAAAGGAAAACACTTGTCTGTTGTTCTCTGTGCAATGGAACTATTACAATGTTTTGGGTTCAGAATCCTCAGGAGAAGAAGCCCTGTCTCCATCTATGCCAGACTCCTCTGACATACTTTCCTAAGGAATTTTTCTACCCAGTACACTATGTGGTATGGATTTGTGCTCTCCAGGAATGAAAACCTGCAATACCCCTTGACATGCAGGTGAGACCAGGGATCAATCAGCAGATGTGCCACAGCATCATACAGGTACAATCTGCTGCAATCCAGTCTAGTGTAGGCCTGACTGCGGTGGTGAGTAACATCCATAAGGACATGGAGGTAATGGACACACTAACAGATTGGTCTTGTGAGGTCTACGGTGGTTCACAGTGCTTCCATGTCCAACTTCATGTGGAGTATGGACAGTGCTACTATCACTGTTCACATTGGCAGTTTTGCCTGAGGTTGGAAAAGGGTACTTACAAGAGTAGTTACTTAGAGGGAAACCAGTGGGTATATGGCCCTCACTTGTACCTGGATGTGTACAATCCTATGCCATCCCAACACTGCAAGCAACTATGAAACTAGGCTTCCACTGTCAGGATACTCATGAGGGAACTCCATATAGATAACAACTGCACACCACACTTGTCGGTGGGGGGAGGGACTTCAAGTCCTAGACAACATGCCAGCCAGACTGGCTGCAGATCATGGTCATATCTGCTCCCCCACATCACAGGAATAACCTATGGCACTGAATACACAAATTACTCTCATCCCAAGATGCCCATCAATGCATTAGACCACAGTCACACAGTGAGATTAGACCCCCACCCTACTGTTTAAGGAAACTCTGTATGACGTAGAGTACTATCACCTTGATATCCAATTTCTCTGATTCTCTAGACTTTCCACCACCCAATGTGTGTGTAGAGGTCTACTTCTAAATTCTGAAATTTCAAAACTTTGAATTTCTTATTGTTGAGGCCATAAGATCTAAGTTTTGAAAGTTTGAGCCATTTAAATGGAGATCACCAAACAGAGCAGAATGGCATATTTACCATTTTTCTCACTGTAGTGTGATCTTGGAGTTGATATATTTAATTAGCAGGGGGTGTGGGGGGGTGCAGGGGGGCTGCATTTTTTTTTTTTTTTTGCTTTTTTTTTATTTACATTTTGTGGTTTCAAAACTTTGATCTTACGGTCTTGACCATAAGAAAGCTGAAGTTTTGAAACTTCAAAATTTAGTAGTAGACCCTGTGTAGACAGATATGTAATTGTGTTCTTAGCAACCTGTGCACATGATGACTATTGTTACCTACTACAAAATTCTTTCTGTGTGGTAAAATATGGAAGTTTCTGATGCACAGTGTGACTGGACTATGCACTGACCAATACATCTTGATCTGCAATGGTGCTTATCTGCGATGGTGATGACTTCAGCAAACAGATGTAATCACCGGAAAGCCAATAAACAGAAAAATGGCAAAAATGGACAGAGGTAACAGACTGATGGTTAGAAACAGTGTACAGACTGGTGGCAAAGAAGTTCCGAGGATGGTATGCCTGAACATCACTTTTATGCCCTATTCTATGCAAGAGTGTGTAGGTGACGTTCAGCATACCTTAAAGCAATGGTAGACTTTGGTAAACTGGTCGGATGGTTGGCTTCGTGGCAGGGAATCCCATTTGTAATGAATACTGCAGTGGTGAATGTAAGGACATCATATATGATTCTACAGATGGAGAAGAATTTTGTTGAGCAACTTGTTGAGTATTCTAGAGGAGGATGCCTGAGAAATACTCATTGTGCCCCGGCTGGTTTCTCTGAAAAGCTCCTGTAGCTAGTGAAGGAGCAAAACATATCTTGGTTTCTACAAGTACAGGAATGCTATGCACTCCCATCAAATTTTTGTATAGGCAACGCATGTCAGCCAAGGCACACACAATACCCTGATCAAGTCTAAAGAGATCAATCATCTCTTGAACAGTGAAATTCTAAGTCACCCACTGATGGTACCACTTATGTTCGCATCAGATTGCACATCCCAGCAGGAACTGGAGATACAGAGAATTAAAGTATGATGCTGCAAGATGGCTCCTGTGACTCCAATTAACTCACTACATACAATGAATAATTTTTGACATAGTCTGCTCTTTTATGGTAAGGTACAACAAACTGCATAATGTTCTCGATATACAACTATGAACCACGAGAATTTTCACCTAGGTCGCATTTGAATGTTATAAGGACCTCAATTTACTACACTAGTTTATTTGCATGTCACTATTCAGTCATTTGCGGATGCCTTCCACTGTGCATTTGGGCTTACTGCAGTATAGTGCAACATGGGACTATGAATCTCTTACACCCTGCTCCAGTATGTACATGGCTGATTCTGCCACAAGTACCTGCTGCACATTACATGGATTGTCTAGGAATCCTGACTTTTATTGCTATTATAATAAACTGTCCTGTAAGCAACCATTGTCTTACATTTTGATCACTGACATGTACTCAAAAGAAGCTTTAAATGTGTTTACAAACTCAGATGTACCTCAGGCATGGCTTCAAATAATGTTCTTCTTCTCTTTGAAAATTCCTTCATATCTGTCAAGATTTCATGCTTCATCTCTGGAGGTAAGGCAGAAAATTCTTCAGAATCGATGTCTACAGAATTGGGATTGTCAAAAAATTCTTCCTAAAATAAATACAAGGCTGAGTTACTACATGCAATGAGTTGAGCATAATGCTACAAAAGGTATATTTTACATAGAGACTTTTCTAGTCTGACATCACAAGCATAAGAATATAATGAAACTAACATTATTCGCGGGTAAATCATAAACACAACATTGACAAATTAAAGTTATTACAAATGAGTAACTGGAGGCTTCTAATTTCTTTGTTGCTAGCACAAAACTGAATAGTGAGAAGCATTTCACAAAACTGAAACACATTTACACTATCATCACTAAACAAAAGATACCTTTATTCATTTAAAATAAAACTCTAAATGATAAATTAGAACCTACCCAAGAAGTGGCCTGTGATCATTCTTGTCTTTCTTCTCATAGATTCATATTTGAAAGCCATGTTATAGTGCCTTAACTTTAGCATTACCTTTAATGGTTTTAAGAAATTTTAGCATTACCTTTAATGGTTTTAAGAAACACAACTCTTACCTTTACTAGTTTGTAAAGAACACTTCTACAACATGAAAAGAATCAGTGGCAGCACCAGTTTCATTATATGCCTTTTATCGATCAAGTGAGGGACAAGTATTCTGACAAAACTCTGCACAGCTTTTTTTCTCATCTACAGTACATCTACTACCTAATTAATGATGAACTACAAACACTTGTGTCAAAAAGGACCTTCTTCTGAACCAAAAAGCAACAGAAATACATAAAACAGGTGAAAAATGGATGAACAGTTTAGAAAAGCTAGCTAAAATGACAAATTAACTATTTTTAAAGCAAGAGTGCACATCAAATTGTACACTGCACAGACAGGTTTACAGGTACAGGGACAACCAGTCACCCAAGTTAAGGGGCTCACTGACATGGCAGTCACCACAACAAATTTACAGCTCTGAACAGTATAAGTATGCAAAATCCCACTGGCTTTCATTTCATACCACATATGGTGCTGTCAGTTGTGTTGGAGAACCAATAATTATCGAAACACTTGCATGCAACAACCCTAGATGATTCTACCACTCAATTACTTATTGTGCCATGGAAAAATACACCTACTAGTAGTTTGACAACTCAGTAACAGTCCATGCCCAGGTGACAGTGCATTAGCTGGTGCAATTTAGCACCTTGCTGCTGAAAGTTGATGGGATTCTCAGAAGTCACAGACCATCTTAAATAGTAGTACTGCAAATCAGTTGCCTAAACTAGATCTTAGTAACCTGGCAATGATCACTGGTGAAGCTGATGAGCACAAGCAAAGTCTGAATATTTCAGAACAGTGTGTGATGCACTAGTTAAACAGAATGACTGAATTGGAATTGAAATGAGTCAAAATGGCCCATGATAAGATATACTGAAAAGTTCTTGCCAAGTAGTTTCCCAGGGAAGAAATACTTTCCTTTATCCAATTAACTATAGATCCCAAGTTATCCCAGTACCATGGAAGAAAGGAGACAAAAAGTATACAACCAATTTAAAAATATTTTTTTCTTGCCCAAGACACTAGTGGGGTAATTATTTGACTAGTGCGAATTAATTACACACAGCTTCTCAGTAAAAAGAATGGGAAAGTGAACTCAAATGTAAGAGAATTCCACATATTACCATGATTTCTCACCTCCACTCTTACAAAACAGTAACAAGACATGGTGCAGCTTTAGTCCTTGTCTTGTTTCTATTTACACTAATCACTTGAACAACTGATTTATTTGCTTACCTGACCAAGAGGAGCAGACAATCTAATCTTCATGGATGTCTTTCTCTGCCAGATACTTGTTTTATTACTGACAGGAAACCAGGTACAGCAGTGGGCTTTGGCAATATCATATATTCTGTCAAAAGCACAATTCAGTCATTGTTTTCTGTTATTCTGCTTATTACAACTGGGATGCGAGTAGAGTGGATGCTGCTGTTGCAGCAAGTTAAAATGCATTACTGTGGCCATTGTTTTTTTGCTTTTAATGCAATCTATCAAGAGGGTAGACACACACACACATAGGTGTCAATCTTTGGGGGGAGGGGGCGGTAGAGAGGAAGTACAGTTGTATGAACACTACCGAATGAAAATGGTTATTGTCTGTCTAGGGGCACTGTATGTGTTTATGAACAACCAGTTAAAATTCATTACTCAGGTCAGTCTGACTCTGATTTTCATCATAGTCGCACAAAACCTGGGCACAGAAAGTGGATTCCTTTTTTGGGGAACAGGTCAGCAGAAGGCAAGTATATGACCCATGAGAAAAACTCACTGTTATGACTGGCATGGTGGGGGATCATGAGTACGTGTCTAACAGTAAGAAGTTGGAATAAATTACTGTAGTCATTATTTCTTCCACTTTCTTCAAAAAATCAAGCATCACAGGTGTACACAGAAAGTGGATATCTTTTGGGGTAGAAGAGGAGGCATGCAGTCTGTGAAAGGATAGGATATTAGCATAATCTTTGATATGGCTTGTCGGGGGTAGTGAAATATCTTACAGCAGTGAGCTGAAATAAGTTATTGAGGCCAATCTGTCTTTCATTACCATCTCAAGACATCAGAAGAGTATAGAATTTGGCTATTTTTGTGTGTGTGGGGGGGAGACTAAGTGTGAAAGCACAGGACAGTACATGAACAATGTTAAATGCTCACTGATATGGTCTGCCAAGGTATTAAGGCTGTATCTTACAGCAATGAGTTGAAATACATTATTGTGGCTACTATGCCTTCCATCATTTTCTTAAGAAGATATCCAAAGTGTACAGAATGCAGTTATTTTTTTTTTTTTTGGGGGGGGGGGGTCAGGCTAAGTGTAAGAGCAAAGTCCAGTTACATGATCATTGGTGAACAGTCACTGATATGAAAAACTGGGGGTTAATGTACATCTCTAAGTGTAACATGTCTACTACATGTATGTGACCTCTTCACAGTCAAAGGTAATGAGCTCTCTCGACACTTTCCACTCTGATGGTATGCGTGCAAAAGTCACCCAAGGTAATGCTCGCTGTGTTTTAACAACACAATGAAGATTAAAAACCATGCTTTGATTTTCCGATGGCAATTCTATTATTATAATTTCAATGAGTCTCTAATACAAATGTTACCGAACTTGGATCTCAACAAAAATGCACACAATTTCATAGCAGCAATAAGTAAGGTATAAAATCAAAGTATTTTGCTTTAATAACATAAAAATTGAAACACTATTTCTTTGCCCCTGAATGTAATGTTTTTTCAGTGCCCGAGAAAAGAAAATGGGAACAAATTATGATGTGGCACTCAGAAATTTATTGTGTAGATGCACTAAAAAAACAATTATAGTTTGTATCTGAATATCCACATATGTTTTCAAAATATTTTTTTACCAGAAAATATCAAATTATTTCTGAAACCTAATCCTCTAGGATATGGTGACATTCAGTCTATCTGCAGAATTGAAACATACGTTTCACTTTTCAATAATTGCTTATTTTCTGTTTTTATTACTGTTTTAATTTTCTTTTACTTATTGGGCACCTTGATATAGTGTGCGGAGATATAACCCATTCTGGGCACCAAAAGTATTTCACTCAGTTACTAGCTTGTCTCCTTGATGAATGTCTTAACACCTTTTTTTGTAAAACAGCTAAGCTACATCATCTCACTTTCAGCTTTCAATACTGAAGCCCCACATTTCTTTTGATACGCCCAGCTGTAAACGTGACTTGCACAAGGATGCAAAACTGGAAAGACAGAAGTGGTGATCACAGTCGGCATAAAGTACAGTTTTGTACCTACCATAAATGTAGATGTTCGAGTGGTTATACTGCTGCAGTCATCACACTTGGGTTATCCTGTCGTCAGGCGGTCCTGCAGTCGGCTGAATCCCAAAGTCCTGGTCCGGCGTCGGTTGTCATCACTTCTTCCCTGACGTCAGTGCAACAGGGGTATAAAAGAGACAGCCGACACCATTTTCTTTAGTTTTGCCCCAGATGTCAGGTGCCCCCAACTAGGAAGGCAATACAATAGCTATGCAACAATACCTTAGTAGATAAACAATAGTACTAGCAGTTAGCAAATACACCATATAGACATGCATCCAACTGGTTGATGTACATGGAGTTGTAACTAACACCCTGGTATGTAGAGGGGATGGAGGGAGGGTAACCTGGACTGCAGCAGTATAACCACTCGAACATCTACATTTATGGTAGGTACAAAACTGTACTATGCTCATCGTGCTATACTACTGCAGTCATCACACTTGGGTAGAATCCCAAAGCTATGGAAGGGTGGCTGGTACTAAACTGGGATAGGTGATGCTAGGATGCCCTGCAGAACTGCACTGGCAAAACCAGCTCTGGCTTTTCAGTATAATGGAAGGTGGTAGTGCTTGGTAAAGGTGTGCACTGAACTCAAAGTAGCTGCCTCCAGAATGTCTTTGGTTGGAACCCCTCTGAGAAAGGCTGCTGAGGTTGCAGTAGCCCTGGTAGAATGGGATCTAATATCGACAGGCACTGCCTTCCCATGGTGCGAGTAGCAAAAGCGGATACAGTGTGCTATCCATTTGGAGATGGTCTGTTTTGAAATAGCCTTTCCTTGTGAACCTGCAGCATATGATACAAAGAGTTGGTCAGTTTCTCTGAAGATCTCTGTCTTATCTAAATAGTAACATAGCTGTCTGTGAATGTCCAAAGAGTGAAGGAGCCTTTCTTCTTTATTCTGTGGGTTAGGATAAAAGGTGGGTAAATGAATGGTCTGATTCAAAGCCACACTGGACACTACCTTGGGCATGAAGGTAGGGTTAGTTCGTAAAGAGACTCTGTCCTGATGGAAAATGATGAAAGGTTCCACTGCCATAAGTGCCTGTAGTTCTGAGACCCTGCGTGCTGAGGTAATAGCCAGTAAGAAGGCTGTTTTCCAAGACAAGTATTGTAGCTCTGCTGAGAATGCTGGTTCGAAAGGAGGCAGTGTTAACTTTTCTAAAACAAAGTTCAGGTCCCAAGTTGGTGTTGGTGGTTTTCTGGGGGGTCTTATATTCTTAGCCCCTCTGAGAAACTGCCTAAGTAAAGGGTGTGAGAAAATTGGGGGATCCGTATTATATTGAGCTGAAATGGCTGAAGCATGAATCTTAATGGAGGAGAAGGAAAGGCCTTTGTGTAGCATCTCAGTTAGGTATTGCAGTATGTGAGGAATGTTTGGTATCCAGGGAATTTGACCTTTAGCCTGGTGCCATGCACAAAATCTTTTCCATTTGTCTGAGTAAGTCTTCCTGGTGCTGGGCCTCCTGGCCTCCAAAATGACATTCTGGACGTCCTTTGAGAGAAGCGTTGATTGATAATTTAAGGAATTCTCCATGCAGCTAAATTTAAAGTTCTGAGCTGTCCGTGATGGGTTTGATAGTTCTTCTGAGTCAACAGTAGTGGGAACTGAGGCAAGATCCATGGAGGGCTGTGAGTCAAGTTCCTTAGTAATGGGTACCAGTGCTAGCGTGGCCAGTCCGGAGCAATGAGGATCATTTGTGGTCTCTCTGATCTGACCTTCAATAATACCTTGGTCAATAGAGGTAGTGGAGGGAAGGCATAAGACTGTCAGTGTTGTCCAACTGAATGATAGAGCGTCCACTTTCCAGGCTAGGGAGTGATAAGTCCTTGTGCAGAATTTTGGTAATTGGCAATTGTTGGGGGAGGCAAATAGATCTATGTCTGGACGTCGCCATCTTTGAGTTATCATTGAAAATACTTGTGGGTGTAGTCTCCACTCGTGAGGGTCTGCCATATTTCTGCTTAATTCGTCTGCCAATATACACAGAACACACTCCGAACCAAGTAACTGAATAAATCAACGAAATTAGTTCAAAAACTTCAGTCAAGTACGAGACACCACAAGTTGTTTTGGCGCTTTCATTCACATTTAATATTACGTGAACTTCTTCAGAAACAACTTCACCATCCATACAACTCACTTAAATATACATTCAATTAACTTAAATTTACATAATTTATTTCCAATCAATTATTAAAGCCATATGTATTATAATATATTATAAAAACTTGTATAAAAATGTACATACACAATTCATGTGTATATAATTCATTGTTAATACCAAAGTATGTAATAATGTGTGTACATCTAATAAATATTAATTCATAAATTCATTTCTAAAAAACATTTCAAATTTATAGCTTCATTAAGACCAGGAGCCCTATCAGCTCCTAAATATACCTGCCAAAGAGATTCTTTGCATTCTAATAAGAGCTTAGAATTCCCACTAAATAAATCACTTTCCACACTATCTAAAATTGAAAAAATGAACTTTTTAAATTCATTACAAATGACAGAATGTTTTACTAATGCGTTGTTAAAATCTTTCTTTTTAATAGCTAGAAGATGTTCACTAATTCTAATTTTAAAAGCTCTAGTAGTCATTCCTACATAATAACTTGGACATGTCTGACACTGAGCTATATAAATAACCATTGTACTGTGACATGTATAATAATTTCTGGACCAATGAGTAGTCCGTATGTGTGGGAAATACACCGATGAGGAATTAATAATATATCTACACTGTTTACAGTTGTAACAGGAATAAGTCCCTCTGGTGTTAATAACTCCCACTTTATTACTTCCAGAATTATTTTCCTTTTTCTCCAAGATGGTTTTTAAATTAACTACCCTTTTGAAAGTGAAATTAGGCTTCTTGCCTATAGCATTAACTAAATCCTGATTACCTAATATAATTTTCCAATTTTCTACTATTACTTCTTTCATAAGCCACATTTCATTACAGATAGGTAACACAAAAGCACTAGTAAATTCCTTGTCATTATTAGAACGTAATCTAGTAAGTGGTAATCCTAACATCAGAATAGGTCCTACTTTAGTTTCACGAAGTGCTATAACTTTATTTTCTATTGATCTTAGCCATGATTCCTGATAACCCCTGTTGAGAAAAAAACTTCTTAACATACCCATTTCTTTATGAAAAATCTCAATTTCAGATGTTAATCTACTTAGACGAATATATTGACCTTTGACCACTCCCCTTTTCATATGGTACGGGTGTAGGCTATTCTTATGTAGGTACTGGTTTGCAAAGGTTGACTTTCTATATATTCTACTAGAAAATTTCTTAACAGTGTAATCATAGCTCAAATGCAGGTCTAAAAAGTTAATACTAGTCCCAAATTCACAAATAGAAAATTTTAGAAAGCTAGTGGTGCCATTTAAATAACAAACAAAATCATGAAATTCTTCCAAAGTTCCACTCCATAAAAAAAAAAACAAATCATCTATATAACGAGTATAAAAAACAATCTTGTCTGTAAAGACACTGTTTTCAATAAAACAATTTTCCCAGTGGGCCATGGTCAAATTTGCATAGGCAGGAGCCACTCTTGCTCCCATGGCCACACCAGAAGTTTGTTTATATAAAACGTTACTGAATTTAAAAAAATTATTGTCTAAGACAAATTCCATAAGTGTACATATAGTATTGACCTTGGTACCACTAAAACTTGTATACCTAGTTAGATATTGCCTTAGATAATCAATACCAATTTCATGATCAATGCTAGTGTATAACGACTGAACATCCAAAGATGCCATAACAAAATCAGATACTGTTAACTCTAGATCCCTGAGTTGTTCCAGCAAGTGCCAAGAATCTTTTAAATAATACTTGGAACTTTGAACGACTGGATTTCAAATATAGTCCAGCCAAATAGAAATGTTTTCAGTCTTATATTTGGCTGCAGATATAATTGGCCTAAAGGGAGGTTGAACAAGATCTTTCCGCAGTTTTGGAATACCAAACATGTTTCCCATTTTTGGGAACTCAACCTGTAAGAAGTTATAAGTGGTGTAATCAATTTTTTCTTGACTAAATATGTCAAATAAATCTGTGTCTAGTCTCAAAAAACTCCTTTGAATTTGTTGACAATCCACTTTTTGATATGTGTTTTCATCTTTCAACAGATCTTCCATAGATTTAATATACTGCGTATTTTCCATAATCACAATTTTACCCCCCTTGTCTGCCTTCATGACTCTGATCTCATTATTATTTTTTAGTTCTTTTAGCGCCAAAATTTCAAAGTTACTCAAATTATTATTATTTAACATGGGATGTATATTTCTTATTGCTTCCTCACTTATATTTTGAAAGACTTGTAGTGTACTAGTAAGCGGTGGATTATAAGTACTAGCCCTTTCTGGGCCTTGGTGCACATAAATGCAATCTACATCTTGCATAATATATTTTAAATTCAACTTCCTAAGGGTTAACCTAAAATCAATGATAGTTCTTGCTACATTGAAATTGTTAGAAGGAATGTAAGAGAAACCTTTTTTCAGGAGACTAATAGTCTCACCTGAAAATGTGGTTTTAGACAGATTGTGTATCTGTATTTCAGAATTATCAACATTAATTTCGTCTACCACCTTTTTCTGTTTCTCAACCTGCCCTTGGGTTTGTTCTGTACTACCTTGGACCAAGTCGGACCCCTTTTGTTTCCTTGCTTGTCCACTAAAAAAGGCCCTCCATTGGATGTACCTTCAACGCAGTTGTTGTCAACATTATTTGTATTAGCATTGTTATCAGACAGTGCATTGTTATTTCCATTATTAGATAAGTTGACTACAGCTACATTGTTATCACATTTGTCTATTATAGAAACAATGTCATCCATTGGCTCACCACTATTACTAGACCATATGCCAGAGCCCTGCATATGCCTTTTACCATTTGAATCACTGTTATAGATGTTACTATTTTCACTTGTGACACAAGTATTATCCATTACAAACTTAGAATTCAAACTATATGCAGTGTTTTTAGCATAAGCTGCAATGTCTCTTTTGAGTTTCTTTTGCTTCCTTGTTATAATAGTTGCTTTCTGTCTATCCACCCTTGCTGTAATACCTGCATACATATTAGAAAGCACAGAAAAGCATGAAAAATTCTTAACTTTTTGATCTAAATCATTCAATTGTGTTTTAATAGCTTCTAATTGAACAGTATAATGGTTAATAAGAATAACCATCATTTTTACACCAAAGTCATTAAACAAGTCCATCAATTCGTTGAAAAGTATGCCACCAAAAGTCACAGAGTTTGGAAACTTGTTAAAACGAAGCCCTTGCGGAACGCATTTTCTCCTGACACACTCCGAGAGATAACATATCTCTACTTCCAGTGTCACATATTTAAATGTTAATTTCTCAAGTTCGTAAATACAGTTCTTACAATTCTTTTGATTCTGAAAATCAGAATCAACAGCGGTACTTACTGCATCTGGAATGTCAATATCCTGAATGTTTAAAAACGGATTATCTGTGTCTTTAGAAATGTAATCCATCACACTACTCGGACCAATCAAGGGTACGTCTGTTGACTCTCCTCCACTTCTGTTATCCTGTGTGCTGGCAAATACAGTTCGATTATCAGTGTTCTTGCGTTGGCTTCCCCCACCAGGTTCCAACGTACCTGGTCTAGAAACCTTATCAATTCCTTTTTGAATAGCTGTAACAATCACATTAGAGAGTTGCTCCTGGAATTGAATAAATCCCTCGAGCACTGGATGGATGGATAAATCCAACAGAGTGTCCTGTGACATACTTGAACACGAAGATAAGAACTAAAAACGTGATAACACTGAACCAAATTACACAGAACACACTCCGAACTAAGTAACTGAATAAATCAACGAAATTAGTTCAAAAACTTCAGTCAAGTACGAGACACCACAAGTTGTTTTTAGCGCTTTCATTCACATTTAATATTACGTGACCTTCTTCAGAAACAACTTCACCATCCATACAACTCACTTAAATATACATTCAATTAACTTAAATTTACATAATTTCCAATCAATTATTAAAGACATATGTATTATAATATATTATAAAAACTTGTATAAAAATGTACATACACAATTCATGTGTATATAATTCATTGTTAATACCAAAGTATGTAATAATGTGTGTACATCTAATAAATATTAATTCATAAATTCATTTCTAAAAAACATTTCAAATTTATAGCTTCATTAAGACCAGGAGCACTATCAGCTCCTAAATATACCTGCCAAAGAGATTCTTTGCATTCTAATAAGAGCTTAGAATTCCCACTAAATAAATCACTTTCAACACTATCTAAAATTGAAAAAATGAACTTTTTAAATTCATTACAAATGACAGAATGTTTTACTAATGCGTTGTTAAAATCTTTCTTTTTAATAGCTAGAAGATGTTCACTAATTCTAATTTTAAAAGCTCTAGTAGTCATTCCTACATAATAACTTGGACATGTCTGACACTGAGCTAGAATTAGTGAACATCTAGCAAAACATTCTGTCATTTGTAATGAATTTAAAAAGTTCATTTTTTCAATTTTAGATCGTGTGGAAAGTGATTTATTTAGTGGGAATTCTAAGCTCTTATTAGAATGCAAAGAATCTCTTTGGCAGGTATATTTAGGAGCTGATAGGGTTCCTGGTCTTAATGAAGCTATAAATTTGAAATGTTTTTTAGAAATGAATTTATGAATTAATATTTCTTAGATGTACACACCTTATTACATACTTTGGTATTAACAATGAATTATATACACATGAATTGTGTATGTACATTTTTATACAAGTTTTTATAATATATTATAATACATATGGCTTTAATAATAGATTGGAAATTAATTATGTAAATTTAAGTTAATTTAATGTATATTTAAGTGAGTTGTATGGATGGTGAAGTTGTTTCTGAAGAAGTTCACGTAATATTAAATGTGAATGAAAGCGCTAAAACAACTTGTGGTGTCTCGTACTTGACTGAAGTTTTTGAACTAATTTCGTTGATTTATTCAGTTAATTGGTTCGGAGTGTGTTCTGTGTAATTTGGTTCAGTGTTATCACGTTTTTAGTTCTTATCTTCGTGTTCAAGTATGTCACAGGACACTCTGTTGGATTTATCCATCCATCCAGTGCCCGAGGGATTTATTCAATTCCAGGAGCAACTCTCGATTGTGATTGTTACAGCTATTCAAAAAGGAATTGATAAGGTTTCTAGACCAGGTACGTTGGAACCTGGTGGGGGAAGCCAACGCAAGAACACTGATAATCGAACTGTATTTGCCAGCACACAGGATAACGGAAGTGGAGGAGAGTCGACCAACCTTCGTTGGTCCGAGTAGTGTGATGGATTACATTTCTAAAGACACAGATAATCCGTTTTTAAACATTCAGGATATTGACATTCCCGATGCAGTTAGTACCGCTGTTGATTCTGATTTTCAGAATCAAAAGAATTGTAAGAACTGTATTTACGAACTTGAGAAATTAACATTTAAATATGTGACACTGGAAATACTGATATGTTATCTCTCGGAGTGTGTCAGGACAAAATGCGTTCCGCAAGGGCTTCGTTTTAACAAGTTTCCAAACTCTGCGACTTTTGGTGACATACTTTTCAACGAATTGATGGACTTGTTTAATGACTTTGGTGTAAAAATGATGGTTATTCTTTTTAACCATTATACTGTTCAATTAGAAGCTATTAAAATACAATTGTATGATTTAGATCAAAAAGTTAAGAATTTTTCATGCTTTTCTGTGCTTTCTAATATGTACGCAGGTATTACAGTAAGGGCGGCTAGACAGAAAGCAACTATTATAACAAGGAAACAAAAGAAACTCAAAAGAGACATTGCAGCTTATGCTAAAAACACTGCATATAGTTTGAATTCTAAGTTTGCAATGGATAATAACTGTGTCACAAGTGAAAATAGTAACATCTATAATAGTGATTCAAATGGTAAAAGGTATATGCAGGGCTCTGGCATAAGGTCTAGTAATAGTGGTGAGCCAATGGATGACATTGTTTCTATAATAGACAAATGTGATAACAATGCAGCTGTAGCCAACTTATCTAATAATGGAAATAATGCAATTTCTGATAATGCTAATACAAACAATGTTGATAACAACTGCGTTGAAGGTACATCCAATGGAGGGCCTTTTTTAGTGGACAAGCAAGGAAACAAAAGGGGTCCGACTTGGTCCAAGGTAGTACAGAACAAACCCAAGGGCAAGTTGAGAAACAGAAAAAGGTGGTAGACGAAATTAATGTTGACAATTTTGAAATACAGATACACAATTTGTCCAAAACCACGTTTTCAGGTGAGACTATTAGTCTCCTGAAAAAAGGTTTCTCTTATATTCCTTCTAATAATTTCAATGTAGCAAGAACTATCATTGATTTTAGGTTAACCCTTAGGAAGTTGAATTTAAAATATATTATGCAAGATATAGATTGCATTTCTGTGCAGCAAGGCCCAAAAAAGGATAGTACTTATAATCTACCGCTTACTAGCACACTACAAGTCTTTCAAAATATAAGTGAGGAAGCAATAAGAAACATACATCCCATGATAAATAATAATAATTTGAGTGACTTTGAAATTTTGGCGCTAAAAGAACTAAAAGACAATAATGAGATCAGAGTCATGAAGGCAGACAAGGGGGGTAAAATTGTGATTATGGAAAATACGCAGTATATTAAATCTATGGAAGATCTGTGAAAGCACATATCAAAAAGTGGATTGTCAACAAATTCAAAGGAGTTGTTTGAGACTAGACACAGATTTATTTGACATGTTTAGTCAAGAAGAAATTGATTACACCACTTATAACTTCTTACAGGTTGAGCTCCCAAAAATGGGAAACATGTTTGGTATTCCAAAACTGCAGAAAGATCTTGTTCAACCTCCCTTTAGGCCAATTATATCTGCGGCCAAATATAAGACTGAAAACATTTCTATTTGGCTGGACTATATTTGAAATCCAGTCTTTCAAAGTTCCAAGTATTATTTAAAAGATTCTTGGCACTTGCTGGAACAACTCAGGGATCTAGAGTTAACAGTATCTGATTTTGTTATGGCATCTTTGGATGTTCAGTCGTTTTACACTAGCATTGATCATGAAATTGGTATTGATTATCTAAGGCAATATCTAATTAGGTATACAAGTTTTAGTGGTACCAAGGTCAATACTATATGTACACTTATGGAATTTGTCTTAGACAATATTTTTTTTAAATTCAATAACGTTTTATATAAACAAACTTCTGGTGTGGCCATGGGAGCAAGAGTGGCTCCTGCCTATGCAAATTTGACCATGGCCCACTGGGAAAATTGTTTTATTGAAAACAGTGTCTTTACAGACAAGATTGTTTTTTATACTCGTTATATAGACGATTTGTTTTTTTTATGGAGTGGAACTTTGGAAGAATTTCATGATTTTGTTTGTTATTTAAATGGCACCACTAGCTTTCTAAAATTTTCTATTGGTGAATTTGGAACTAGTATTAACTTTTTAGACCTGCATTTGAGCTATGATTATACTGTTAAAAAAATTTCTAGTAGAATATATAGAAAGTCAACCTTTGCAAACCAGTACCTACATAAGAATAGCCTACACCCGTACCATATGAAAAGGGGAGTGGTCAAAGGTCAATATATTCGTCTAAGTAGATTAACATCTGAAATTGAGATTTTTCATAAAGAAATGGGTATGTTAAGAAGTTTTTTTCTCAACAGGGGTTATCAGGAATCATGGCTAAGATCAATAGAAAATGAAGTTATAGCACTTCGTGAAACTAAAGTAGGACCTATTCTGATGTTAGGATTACCACTTACTAGATTACGTTCAAATAATGACAAGGAATTTACTAGTGCTTTTGTGTTGCCTATCTGTAATAAAATGTGGCTTATAAAAGAAGTAATAGTAGAAAATTATATTAGGTAATCAGGATTTAGTTAATGCTATAGGCAAGAAGCCTAATTTCACTTTCAAAAGGGTAGTTAATTTAAAAACCATCTTGGAGAAAAAGGAAAATAATTCTGGAAGTAATAAAGTGGGAGTTATTAACACCAGAGGGACTTATTCCTGTTACAACTGTAAACAGTGTACATATATTATTAATTCCTCATCGGTGTATTTCCCACACATACGGACTACTCATTGGTCCAGAAATTATTATACATGTCACAGTACAATGGTTATTTATATAGCTCAGTGTCAGACATGTCCAAGTTATTATGTAGGAATGACTACTAGAGCTTTTAAAATTAGAATTATTGAACATCTCCTAGCTATTAAAAAGAAAGATTTTAACAACGCATTTGCAAAACATTCTGTCATTTGTAATGAATTTAAAAAGTTCATTTTTTCAATTTTAGATCGTGTGGAAAGTGATTTATTTAGTGGGAATTCTAAGCTCTTATTAGAATGCAAAGAATCTCTTTGGCAGGTATATTTAGGAGCTGATAGGGCTCCTGGTCTTAATGAAGCTATAAATTTGAAATGTTTTTTAGAAATGAATTTATGAATTAATATTTATTAGATGTACACACATTATTACATACTTTGGTATTAACAATGAATTATATACACATGAATTGTGTATGTACATTTTTATACAAGTTTTTATAATATATTATAATACATATGGCTTTAATAATTGATTGGAAATTAATTATGTAAATTTAAGTTAATTGAATGTATATTTAAGTGAGTTGTATGGATGGTGAAGTTGTTTCTGAAGAAGTTCACGTAATATTAAATGTGAATGAAAGCGCTGAAACAACTTGTGGTGTCTCGTACTCGTCTGCCAATATGTTTTCCTTTCCTGGCAGGAATTGTGCTTGTAGCTGTACTTGGTAGGTCAATGCTGTGTTCCATAAGGTCATAGCCTGTCTGCATAAAGGGTAGGAGTGTGTTCCTCCCTGTTTGTTTATGTACCACATAACTGTGGTGTTGTGTGTCCTTATTAGAAGTTGTCCTGGATGCAAGAGGTCCTTGAAGGCTGTCAGTGCATTTTGCACAGCTAGCATCTCCTTTTGGTTGATGTGAAGATGCATTTGTTTTGCAGACCATTTGCCCTGTATGCACTGTCCTGCCATGTGTGCTCCCCAGGTGTAGTCTGAAGAATCTGTTGTCATGGTTTGGTTTGCAGGAGGTAAGACGAAAGGAAGACCCTTGTTTATTTGACATGCTTGAGCCCACCATAGGAACTCTTTTTGAAGGCAGAGAATGATAGGAATATTTGTTTTGAGGCTGTGCCTGTGTTGAGACCATACACTTTTCAGGTACCATTGTAATTTTCTCATATGCAGCTTTGCATATGGGATTAGTTGAATGCATGATGCCATGAACCCCAATGCCTGCAGGATTTTCCTTGCAGTGAGCTGGGTAAAAGTTGCTATCTTTTTGAAGTATTGAGTCAATTGTTTTTGTTTGTCTGGCGTGAGATAAGCCATCTGGGCCGTTGTATTTAAGCTGGCACCCAGGAATATTATCTGTTGCGAGGGTATTAGTTTTGACTTCTTTTTGTTTACTGTGTACCCTAGGCAACTGAGCAGCTGTGTTACAAAAGCCAGATGCTGTAATAGAATGTCCTTGCTGTCCACTTGGATCAGGCAGTCGTCCAGATATGGATAAATTTGTATTCCTCGTTGTCTGCAATATGCAATTACTGAAGCCAGGCATTTCGTAAATACTCTGGGCGCAGTAGATAAGCCAAAGGGCAATGCAGAGAATTGATAATGCGTTGTACCTGCCAAAAATCTGAGGTATCTTCTGCAATCTTGTCTGACAGGGACATGCAGGTATGCCTCTTTGAGGTCCAACGTTACCAGCCAAGACTCCTTGCCCAGCATGGGAAGGAGCTGCTGTAGTGTGAGCATTTTGAATTTGGGAACCTCCAGGTATGTGTTCAGAATTGAGAGGTCTAAGATGAGCCTCCAGGCTTTGTCCATTCTTGGTACTAGAAACAGTCTTGAGTAAAAACCTTGCCCTTGCTCCTTTGTAGGCACCTTCTGAATTGCTTTCATATCCATAAGAGCTGAAATTTGTGTTTGAGCCTCTGCCCATTGGTTTGGAGGCAGATTTGGCATGCCTCTCATCCGTGGTAAGGTGTGGAAATGAAATCTGTAGCCTTGGGTAATAATGTCTAGAATCCATTTGTCCTTTGTTATGATGCGCCAATTTTGTGGAAGTAGAGCCAGTTTTCCTCCTAAAGGTGGTGCCAGGGCAATTTTGCTTGGCAGGCGAAGAGGGAAGTCATTGTGTTTGTTTCCTGAAGGGTTGAGATGTGTCGTCTCCACCTCTTTGAGTTGTTGTATGCCATTGTCTAGGCCTGAAAGAACCTTGTGGCTGGCCTCTGCCCCTTGGGCGCCTGTACCTACCTCTTTGGGGTCTGTCTGATGCAATAAAGGACCAGTTTTTTGATGGCCAGTTTCTGCTGAAACGAGGAGGTTGTACCTGTAAAAAATCTTTAATTGTTTGCATAGATTTTGCCTTTTCTTCCATTTTCTTTAAAACTTCCTCTGCTTTGACACCAAATAACACATCTTTCTGCAATGGAGCATCCAATAACTTTGCTTTGACATGTTCTGGTAAGGCTTGTTCTTTAAGCCAAGCATGCCTACGTATGACAGACCCTGTGACAGCTGCTCTACATGAGGCTTCCAATGAATCAAAACCACACTGTAAGGTATGCTTTCCCACCTGTTCTGCTGCATGCAGCAAATCCTGCATCTCTTTAAAATCAAGTTGATTTGTCTGAGGGATCAGTTTCTGCTTTAACTGTGTAATCAAATACTGTTGGTATTTTAGCATGTGGAATTGGCAGTTTAATGCCCTCATGGCCAAAGTAGCAGACGTATACACTTTCTTTCCCCATCTTTCTAATGCTCTGGAATCTCTTTCAGAAGGAAGTGGATCCTTAGCAGCAAAGGCCTTAACCCCTTTGGGACCCTGGGAAATGGTCTCGTGGTCTGCAGTACGGCTTTTGTATAGAAACTTATGAGTATCAGGAACTCGGTAGTATATGTCTGGTTTAGCTGGTGCTGGAGGTAAGGAATCTGGGTTTAAACTGGACTCCGAAAAAACATCGTCCAAAATGTCTAAAACTGGAGGAATTGCCAGGGGTCTATGCTGTGGAAGAAGAAGAAATTCACGGAGTCTTTTCTTGGAATCAGAGTAATCTTGGCCTTCCCAGTGAAAGTGTTCCCTCATGGTGTGTAAAGTTTCCCCAAAAGAGTAGTCTTCAGGGGAGGAGACAGAGGGAACGGACTCTTCAGCATCTGAGTCTTCATAAGGAGGGAAGGAGTAATCCTGGTCATCAGAGTTGCCTGAGGAAATGGATGCTTGGTCAGAGGAAGGATAAGCTTCCTCCAGTCTAGGCCTTTTGTTAGGTGGGGGGTTGGGATCCCCTGATAAGGGTAATTAAGTCCTCAGCCATCTTAAGCATCTGTTTTTTAGGCATAGAGGCCTGTGTGGCCCCAGTTTTCTAACTTTCAAGGGGGCTTTGAGCTTAGCATAAGGCTTGGTAGACATAGTTATCGGTTTCAAAACACCTTCAGAGACCGAAGGCCTATCTAAAATTTCCGGTTCCCCGTCGGGGCTGGCGTCCGAGGAGTGAGGTGGAACCAGTTCCTGAGGCCCAACTGCTTCGGTTTGGGAGGCCGTAAAAATTTCTGAATCAGCGGTAGTCAGGGGCTGCGAAGGCGCCTCGCTGAAAACCGGAGAACCGGCGTCAGGCCTTGCTGAGGCCTCGGTATGTGGTCTTGGCCTTGGCTGCCGGTCCTTATCTTTGCGTTTTTTAATCACTGCTGATGCCGGTTGCTCCGATGGCATGCTATAGTTAAATTTTCTGCCAAAATAATGCTGGGTGAATTCTGCCCGATGCTTAATTGTACGTTTGTTGAACCTAGCACAAAACCGACAATCAGAGACGTCGTGGTCTGGGCCTAGGCAAGGAATACAATAAGAATGAAAATCCTTATGAGGTATTTGCTTCCCACAAGAAATACAATTATTAACTTTGTCTGACATCGGTCTGAGGCAAGAAAAGTTTCCCCAACGGGGTACTTAGAAGACTTCGGGCTGAAACTCGATTCGAAAATTTCAGGAGCTGGCCGACCGGCACTTGCGAACTGCTTCTGCTTCGGGCACCGCGCGGCAAGAAAGACTGAAGAAAATGGCGTCGGCTGTCTCTTTTATACCCCTGACATACTGACGTCAGGGAAGAAGCAATGACAACAGACGCCGGACCAGGACTTTGGGATTCGACCGACTGCGGGACCGCCTGATGACAGGATAACCCAAGTGTGATGACTGCAGCAGTATAGCACGATGAATATCATCTAATTTCACTTGATTCAACAAGTAACAGAGCTTTTGCATTGTGCAACCTCTGCAGTTAGAATGAACTTCCACAATATACAGGGTACAGGCTGGTACCTTTCTAAAACAAGAGTTTGGGCTGCTATAGAAAAAAAAAACACCTTAAACTTCAACTGGCGCATGGAGTCCTTTGTGGGATTTTTTTTGCACCCCTAGTTCTTCTTAAGCATCCTGTGTTATAAGAAAAGGAAAGCAAATGAAAGAGGAAGAAAATGGAGACTTAACACTGGTGAAAAAGAAAATTCAGTGAATGAAACGGTGCTAGTGGTTAAGTGAGATGAAAACATCTAAAATGACAGACTTGGAGTTGACATGGAAAGGGACTGCTTAGTACATTTGGCATTCTGTGGGGCACTGGACACCTGAAGATGTGCTCTGTCATCAGTTTTTTTTCAGGTTGGCGCCACTCTACAGGTAATTGCTGGTGGATGCTTGTCTGTTTGGGAAGGAGAAATTTTTGCATATTTCTACAATTTGATAAAAACTTTTCTTGTTACCGGGGCTGCGTGAGCGAGTTCAACTGTAAAATGCTGGAGAATGAGAAAGGGTTACATTCTACTTGTGAATTCTGATACTGCATCTTGTTAGCATATGGGATATACTGTGTCATTTTTTTACACTGCAGGCAAGCTTTTTCTCTCTTTGCTATTTCAAGATGAAAGTGCAGTGTGGATTTTGCTTTGCTTTCGACATCATCAAAGAAGAATTAGATGGTTTGATCCAGAATGCATATAGGGCAAACACAAGTGCAAAAAGCTATGGAAACAAAAGGCCGAGAACTAACATTACATATATGTGAAAACTGGGAAACATCATAATAGACTAGCTAAATAATAAAAATGAATGCTTTGCCAAATTAAAATGAAATTGAATGATGAATGCTATTGCAAATAAGGAATATACAGAAATTTGGTGGGAGATAAGAAAATGTGCTGGTAATAATAACATTACTGACTGGCACACAGATGGTGAGGTGAAGTCTGGAGGAAATATTATACATTAAATTTGGAAACCAGATGGAAAGAAATGGAAAAGTACAGTTGTGCTGAATCTTACCATAACAGTAGACCTACTTACTGCTGCAGTATTTTTCACCTAAGGGATCTCCTGACAAGGGCAGCCCAACATCCGGCCAGTATATCAAAGCCTTCAGTTCTTATAGGTGCCGTACGTCACATGTATGCTCCCTGTACAAGATGTAACATACGAACACAAACATTCAGAAAGGGAAAAGCCCGAGGAGGAACAGAATATCCTCAAGGAAGAGGAGGAACATGTGCATCTGGAAGGAAAAACAGAGAAGGAAAAAGGCGAAGAAGGGCCCCATCAGCCAGGAAGGAAACAGAACCCAGGACAGAGGGGGAAGAAGGGAGGGAAAGAATACTGTAACACAGAAAAGGACATCTAATGTTATGGCAAGATTTTACACAACTTAATTTATGTCCTTCCATATCACTGTTGCAGTATTCTTCACCTAAGGGAGAGTAAAAGGGCTCAAGAAAAAGCCTGGAAGGAGGAAGGCACCCTCCACAAAGTCATGCCGAATAGCCTTGACAATACCTGCTCTGGTCCTGGAAATAACATCTAACTTGTAATGTTTAGTGAAAGTATGAACACAGGACCAAATAGTGGCCTCAAGGATAGAATTGTTAAACAGACCCTTGACAAAGTGTACCTTTACAGATGAGGAAAGACATTTGCCAAGAAAGGATGACTGAAAGAAATTATAATAAATGCAGGAGAAATGGTTTGCTTAGAAATTGACAAGCCCAAAGTCCTAGGATGAAAAGAAACAAAAAGCTGCTCGCAATTGTGAATAAATTTAGTCCTGTCTAAATAATATCTGAGCTAAGTGTGAAGAACCTTCTCATTGGCAGACACCAGAAAAGGAAAAAAAAGAAGATGAATAGACTGATTAAGGAACAGCTCATTGACCATCTTGGGCTTGAAAAAGGGATTAGTAGAAAAATACACCCTGCCATCATGAAAAAGTAAAAAAGGAGGAATGGCAATGAGAGCCTAAGGTTCAGACACTCTCTTGGCAAATGTCAGAGCCAAAAGAAGAACAGTCTTTCATGTACAATGGTATAAGGAGGCTGAAAAAAGCAAGCTCAAAAGAAGCCTGGGTCAAAATTTCAAGTATAAAACTGTGATTCCAAGGAGGCATCATAGACTTCCTGGGAGGCTAGATATGAAGGACACCATTAAGGAATTGCTTGACCTCAGACCCACACACCAGAGGAGAATTCAAGGGCAGACCAGCAAATATTGCTGACAGGTAAGCTTTAACTGCCAACCCAGCATGGAGCAGATCTTACAATAACAGACAGAACCAGAGGAATCTCTATGGATAGGGGATCCTGATGAATAAAAGGCACCAGACAGAAAATCTTTTCCATTTGGATATATACAAATTTCTGGTAGTGGGTTTCCTGTCCTCCTGCAGAGCCTAAAGCACATCTTCAGAAAACAGGTGCCTAAAAGGGATCAAAACCCTAGAAACCACAGTGTCATCTGAAAGATGGACAGGTGAAGATGGATAACAGACCCCTTGTTTTGTGTGAGAAGATCCATCTAGTGAGAAGTGAGAAAGAAGGGGAAGCAATGCTGTCTGGGCCAAAAGGGAGACATCAGCAAGACTTTGGGACAGTCCTGCCTGATCCTGTGCAGAACTTGTGGCAACAGAGGAAGCGCGGGGGGGGGGGTATAGAAACATTCCCTTCTAAGGAAAGGACAGGATGTCCACTTTCCAAGTCAGAGGACTTGGGACTCTGGAATAGAATAAAGAAAATTGTCTATACAGAGGAGATGCAAAAAATCTACCTAAGGAATACTCCACCAATGGATAATGCCCGGGAACAAATCTCTGTGAATCATCCACTTGTGACCTTGTATTCTGGATCTGCTCAAAATGTCTGTGACTAGATTGTGCTTTGAGGGAATGTAAACCACCTGAAGAGTCACTTGATACTGGATAATTAGACCCTAGACCTGAAAGTGCTAGTCTGCACAGAAGATAGGACCTCATGCTCCACTACTTGTTGACATACCACATCACAGTGGTATTTGTCCATGGAAACTTTGAGGGGCCTGGAATAAAAGAAGGAATAAAAAGCTTTCAGAGCCAGAAGCAGAGCTCTCATCTCTTTTACGTTGACAAGGTCTGACCTCTGATGAGAAAGCCACAGACACTGGACTCCCAAGGGGCCACAAGCGGCATCCCACCCCCTCTATGAGGTGTCTGTAAAAAGTTCCTGAGTGGGAACTGGAGCTTGAAAAGGAAGCCCTGTGTTGAGAGAGAGTTGATGAATCCACCACTGAAGCTCGAGCTTTAGAGAAGGAAGAAAAGGAACCAGGAACTCCAGGGGATGGCAGTGTTGAAGCCACACTGATTTGAGGTATAGCTGAAGTTTTCTCAAATGCAGCCTGGCAAAAGGGAGCATGGGAATGGAGGAAGCAATGAACCCCAGGACCCTGAGAAATTCCCTGGCTGTGACAGATGACAGAGAAAGAAGGGATCGGAAAAAGGTGATCAGAGAGAGTGCCTTGGGGGTAGGAAGGAATGCCAATATCATAACTGTCTAAAGTCTGCATTAGAGAAAAACATCAGATCAGATTTCTGGAGGTTTATGGTGAACCCCAGACTGCGTTAACAGGCAAGTAGTAAACTGGAGATCCTGAAGCAAACTGCTGGGAGAAGGGGTTGAATAAGCAGGTTGTCTAGATAGAAAAAAATCTGAATACCTTGAAGCCTCCAAAAAGCAATGACTGCATCAAGGCTTTTGGTGAATACCCTTGGGGCAGTAGAGAGGCCAAAGGGCAAAGCAAAGAACTGAAAATGCAAGGAAGAGACACAGAAACTTAAACGTTTCCTGAAAAAAAAGATGGAAGGAGATGCGAAGGTATGCATTCTTGAGATCCAGAGACACCAGAAAGGCCTAAAGAAGCAGAAGAAGAAACAATGCCTGAAGGGACAACATCTGAAAGGAAGAAATCTTTAGAAAAGTATTGAGCAGGAAAAGATACAGAACTGGTTTCCATGCATGCTTTTTTTCATGGGACAAAAACATTCTGGAAAAAAAAATCCCTTCCCTACCTGGGTGGTTGACACAGCTTGAATGGCGCCCTGATCCAAAAGAGTTTGAAGAACCTTTGGGAAATGAGATCCTGAGTAGGTTGAGGAATGCCTGAAAAAGGAGGAAAGACTTCTAAACCATGAAATATACCTGATGGATAATGGACAGAACCCAAGAGTCTGAGAAGATTCGTACAAAATTTGGAAGAGACATAGAGAGAAGAAATCCCAACAGGGCACTTATCTTAAAAATGTCTTGGCAACCAGCACATCAGAAGGGCATTTAGAGCAATGGACGATAACTGCGTTCAGACTGGCAGCAAAGAAGTTCTGAGTGTTTGCATCTGTACATCGCCTTTATACCCTACATCTTTCGCAAGGAGCATACGGGTGATATAAACCACCTAAAACAGCTGAAGGCTTTGGTATACTGGCTGGATGTTGGGCTATCCTTGACAGGAGATCCTTTAGGTCAAGAACACTGCAACACTGATATGGAAGGACATCTATAAAGATGACAAATTTGACAAACATTAAATTTAGTAAAGCAGTAGGGTGAAAACAGGAAAAGACACTGATCTAGATGGGATAAGAACTGAAGTACTTAATCATCAGGAAAAAAGGATCCAAGTGTCAAAATTATTTCATAAATATCTAGAGAGAAAGAGGGAGGGAGGGAGAGAGAGGGAGGGAGAGGGAGGGAGTGAGGGAGGGAGAGAGAGAGACAGGACATTTCCCAATTCATAGGCAACAGTAAAGCTGTTTTCTAAAAGGATTTGCTGTGTAACCCAAGATACTAAAGGCCAATTACCTAAACTGGTCATACAAACACTTGTGAAACATTATCAGAACAGTTCATGGACCGTTAGGACAGCAAGGTGCATCTGTTTTGCACAATTCACTTACATTTCTAAGCACTGCATGACTGTCACATGCATGCTATTAACATATGATTAATAAATGTGTCATAATGATTGTTAGCGGCTTTACAATCATTTTTTGATAATTTAAATAGAAGGAACAAGTGGAAAATAATGGATAAAAGGGGCTTCTCTAGAGATTAAAGTGACATCATCTCAGTCTTGTATAACTCAACATGGGCCTGAATCATCTAGGAAGGGGCATTTGATGGCAACATTTAGCACAAATAAAGGCATGAAGCAGGGCTAGCACCATGGCGCTTTTTAATTTATAATGACAAGATATTTAGGGGTGTATTGAAAATTAATGTGAATACTTTAAAATAAAGGAGAAGGCATATCTACTTATCAGTTATGTAGATGATTTACCTGCCTTGGCAATGTTCCAATATACTTTAATAGCAATTTATAGCCTGGAGCTTGGATTAAGGAAGCATAAGAATTACCAATCAGTGCATCAAAAACAAAGTTGAAGGTTTTTAAGAAAAACAGAAAAAAAAGAAGTTATGTACTCACCATAACGTTCCATCAGAGTGGGTAACTTCATTTGTCTGCAATCTGTGGGTATTGGATCCGTCCTCGGATCCGAGCCGGCAGATTTACCTAGTTAAAGATCTGAGCTCCTAGCTCCTCCCCTACCCATAATCCCCTGCTACACATCCCCCATCCTCAGATCGAGTTTGCCTATAGGGACTCCACAAGACCATCGAAAAAGGCCAGTAACCTACTGCCTAACAGAATGGACAATCCTCTCCTTGGTTAAGAAGCACGAAACTGGTTAGGGGGAATGGAGGGGGGGGGTCAGTTGCAGACAAATGAAGTTACCCACTCAGATGGAACGTTATGGTGAGTACATAACATCTTTATCTGAAGTGGTTTGGTCTGCAACCTGTGGGACCCAGCTACCTAGAAACCTTGGGCGGCCCTCATTGAAGAATATTCCGGAGCACCGCGGAGCCAAAGGAAGCCCTACTCCTGGAAATCAAATCCAATTTATAATGGGAAATGAATGTATGAGAGGAGGACCAAGTAGCTGCTGAACATATGTCATCTATAGGGACTCTACACCAGAACGCTGCAGAGGTAGCTATGGATCGGGTTGAATGCGCATGGATTCCCAAAGGTACCGGTTTGTTCGAAGCTAAATAGGCTTGAATGATGCATTGTGAAATTCAGTTGGCTAATGTCACTTTGGTAATAGGCTTACCTAAAGAAGACTTGGCAAAGGACATAAACAATTGATCAGATTTACGGTTAGTTGCTGTCCTGTGCAAATAAAAACCCAGTTGTCTATGCACATCCAATTTGTGTAGTGTGTATTCCCCTTTGTTCTGGAAATTGGGAAAGAACACTGGCAGATTAATAGACTGATTAATATTCGACTCAGGGGCTACTTTAGGGAGGAAGGAAGGATTAGTCCTGAGAGAAACTCTGTCCTTATGAAAAATTAGATAAGGGGGTTTCATACAGAGGGCTTGAAGCTCAGACACTCTCCTGGCCGAAGTTATTGCAACCAGAAAGGCTGTTTTCCAAGTTAAAAATTTCAACTGAGCTGACGCGGCCGGTTCGAAAGGAGGGCCCGTCAAAGCCTGTAGGACCAGTGTTAAGTCCCATGGTGGGACCGCAGACTTAACTGGCGGTTTTAACAGAAAAGTGCCTTTTAAAAAGGTTCTGCAAATTCTGGTGGAAGCCAGTGATCCTACCTCATCCCCCACATGAAAATGAGAGATGGCTGCCAACTGTACTTTAACCGTAGATGCACAGGCTCCCTGATGAAAGATATGGGACAGAAATTCAAGAATCGTCGGAATAGGGACAGTAAAGGGGTCCAAGCCCCTGTCTTTGGCCCAAATGGAAAAGCGTTTCCATTTACTACAGTAGATTCTTCTGGTAGAAGGTTTGTGTGCTGCTACCAGAATGGCTTTCACTGGTAATGAGATACCGGGAGTCCTTGCTATCAGCAGAACTGGATCAACCAAGCCATGAGCTTGAGGTCACCCAGGTTTGGGGGTTGTAATCCCGCAGGATGAGAAATTAGATCCGGGATGGGATCTAAGATCCAAGGAGGAACTACACTGCGAGACCGCAGGTAAGGGAACCAGATCTGGCGAGGCCAGAATGGGGCTATGAGGATTATCTTGCTCCCCAACCGATGGGCTTTCTGCAGGAACTTCGTCATGAGCGGAAGCGGGGGATAAGCATAAAGGAGACCAGGGGGGCCAAGCATGAACCAGAGCGTCTCTGGGGCTCTCCCCTATTGAGGGAATTAGAGCGAAATATTCACTGCACTTTGTGTTTGACGGAGAAGCAAAAAGATTGCAGCAAGGCAGACCCCATTTGAGGAATATCTGTTTCGCTACCAACGGGTTTAGAGACCACTCGTACGTTGTGAGGATCAGGCGACTTAGCTTGTCCACTAGAATGTTGGTCCGGCCCGGAATGTGCGTTGCTACCAGAAAGCGGTTGGTGGAGATCGCTCATTCCCAAACTCTCATGGCCTCTCGGCAAAGGGGATAAGATCTGGTTCCTCCTTGTTTGTTGATGTACCAGACTACAGTCGTGTTGTCTGACTGAATTGCAATAGTTCCCGGAGGAAGAAGGTCTTGTAGAGCTTGCAACGCCAAAAGCACCGCCCTCATCTCCAGGACATTGATATGCAGAACGGTCTCTGAGGGAGCCCACGTGCCTTGGACGGTTCTGCCCATAGCATGCCCCCCCCACCCGAGGCTAGAAGCGTCCGTGGTCAACGTGGCTTGGGGCTGAGGCATGACGAACGGTCTCCCCTCTCGTAGCTCCTGAGAGTGCAGCCACCAGAGAAGGGAGTCCTTGCAAACCCTGCTCAAGGGAATTGGGGTGCTCAAGGGGTGCAGCAACAGTGATCATTGGACCTGAAGAGACCATTGTCAGATTCTCATGCGCAGGCGCGCAAAGGGCGACAGACCGATGGCTGCCGCCATGGAGCCCAAAGCTCTCAGGACTAATTCCGCAGGTGGGGTTGGGGACTGGAGAATTGCCAAAACATGAAGAGACAAATTGCGCAACCTGTCTGTTGTTAGAAAGGCCTTGGAGTGGCGTGTATCTGTCTTGGCCCCTATAAATTCCAGAACCTGCACAGGATGAAGGAATGATTTTTGAAGGTTCACAGTAATACCTCGATGCTGAGTAAGAGCCAGGGTATAATCCCTGGCCCAGCAGAGCTGATGCCTGGTGGAGGCGGTGAGGAGCCAGTCGTAAAGGTACGGAAAGACCCGAATGCCATGAAGTCTCAGGTGGGCTGCGACCACCGCCATGACTTTGGTGAACACCCTGGGGGCTGAGGTGAGGCCGAACGGAAGAGCCCTGAACTGAAAATGACTGGCTCCCAGCCGAAAGCGGAGGAACCTCCTGGATCGTCTGTCCATTAGAATGTGGTAGTATGCATCCTTGAGGTCTATGGAGCACATCCAGTCGTTCTCCCGGAGGAAGGGGAGAATAGATTGCAGGGTGACCATCCGGAATTTCTCTTTGGGAATGAACAGGTTTAGAGATGAGAGGTCTAGTATAGGCCTCAGTTCCCCCATCTTTTTTGGCACTAAAAAGAACCTGGAGTAATTTCCCAATCCAGACTGGCCTGGGGCAATGTGCTGGATGGCTCTTTTTTCTAATAACTTTGAAATTTCCGAAGCTGCCGCCTCCCTTTGATCAGGTGGGACATCGGGAAGGCGTTTCATAGGAGGGGGAAGACTCAGAAATGGAATGGAATAACCTCTGGATATAATTCGGAGCACCCACCGGTCCATTACTCCCAATTTTGGAGGTGCTCTGACAGATGCCCCCCGACTGCTTCCAGAGAGGGACAGCCGGGTAAGCCCTCAGGGCTGTTGTGCGGGCCTCTCAGAGAAAGGTTCTTGGGACCCCAGATTCCTCAGCCCCCCTCTGCCTCTGGGCCGGCATCCACCTTGTCCTCCTCTGCCTCTGAAGGACGAGGGGTCCGAAGCGAGACGGGACTGCTGTGATTTCCAGAACCACATCTTCTTTTGTCCCCTCTGGTTCCTCGAGAAGGACAGTTGGGGATTAGAGAAGCGGATCCCGATGGTAGACAGTGTCTTCCCGTCCTTTTCGCTTTGGACCAGCGTGTCGCAGACAGTCTTGCCAAAGAGCGTAGAACCGTCAAAGGGAGCGTTAGTGAAGGACGCCTTGAAGGGTTACGCAAAATCGCAAAGGCAGAGCCAGGCATTGCACCGCAGAGCAATGCCTGCTCCGCTGGCTCTAGCCGCTCCCTCCGTGGCATGGGAGAATAGTCACACAGATGTGTTAGCAATAGATTTCAGAGTGGCCATGCGAGTAGAGAAGATGCGTTTGTCCTCGGCCGCCATGGACTCCGGGGGGGGCTCCAGCGTATTCCTTAATCAAGTCTCGCTGGAGTCTGATAACATGTGCCATATAGTTCAGCGCCCTCACAGAGAAGGTAGCTGAAGCAAACATCCGCTTTCCAATGCGGTCCAACATGCGAGATTCCTTATCTGGAGGGTGGACCAAGGAACTCTCCTGCGCTAGTTCCTTCTTGGTGGCAGCCGCCACCACCATGGCATCCACTGGAGAACCTTTAGACCAAGCCAGCCTATCAGAAGGGGGACTAAGTATCTTGTCTGGCCTTCTGGGAATTGGCTCCACGGTGTCCGGCTCCTTCCAAGCCCTGGTGGTAATTAAGTCCACCAGGGGGTCAGCCGGGGAGACACCCAAGAAGTAGATGGGCCTGCATCGAATGCATACAGAAACACAGACTCATCCGAGAAAGGTTTTTGGGCAGACCACCCTCCTCTGATTCGCAACATTTCCATGATGTCTCCAAAGGAGACATCCTCAGGGGCTGACCCTGGAGAACCTTCCCCTTCCTCCAAATCTGTGTCCTCTGTGAGGGACTCAGGGGAGTCCAGGTGCCTCCTTTTGCACTTCCGTTTGTGAGGAACCTCCTCGGTGGGGCTATCCAAGGAGGGCTCACCCACGGGGTCCTGTTCCTCTAAGGGAACTAACTGGAGCGCCGATGCAGGCTGTCCCTGTGGCCGGATGACGGAGGACAGGCCCAAATGCGCAAGGGTGATGGATGGATCCACAGCCCGGACCGGGGATCTGGAAGTCCTCATCAAACGTCGAGGGCGAACCGCTCTCCCCCGGCTCCGAGAGCACCCCCTACGTGCAGATGTAGGGATCAGCGTCGGAGCCAAAGCAGTCGGACCCGAGAGGGAAGTGTGCTCCGACCTAAACGGCGCCGAAGACACCGTTCCCCCCACGAATCCGACGCTCAGCTCTCGGCCCAGAGAGCTAGGATCCGACACGCTCGATGCCATAGTCGGCGTCGAAGTAACCAAGACTGTCGGTGCCGACGGATCCCCAGGTCTGAAACGGCATGGATCCGAAGACTCTGAAACCCAATACCGGGTCGGAGAAGGAGCGATCAGGGTAAAGAAAGGTGCCGAGCTCCCCCCCAGAGGGGGGGGGCCTTGGAGCACCCCCATCTGCATTTGAGCCTGCAAGAAACAACGCATCATCCGGTCCAAATCAGCGTCGGACAAGCTTCTGGTGGATCTGGAGGAGGTTGCCGAGGCGGGCCTGGAGGGCCACTTCGAGGACCTCGAGGGAGACCGGTACTCCTCTTCCGGCTCCGGGGAAAAGCAAGGAGAACGGAGCAGAGAATGAGGAGAACCAGAGACCCTCTTAGCGGGACTAGCTACCTTAGCTGGCGGGGCCGAGGGATGAGACTCAGCTCACCTTTTATGCCTGTGCCGGTCCTGGTCTCTCCTCTTCTCTTTAGAAGAGGAAGAAGAGTCCCCTCACCCTGAGATACAGAGGGAGTTTGAGTCCCCAACAAGGGAGGGGGATCGGAAGGCACGGAAGCCGCAGCCGTGACCGGTGCCTTAGAGGGAGAGGAGGAAGAAGAATCCGGGGGCAACAATCCTGCCAGGATTAGCTTGTTCCTCCTATCCCTGATAGCCCAGGGGTTGAAAGCTGCACAGACCTGGCAGCTGGTGGATAAATGGGCCACCCCCAGTCAAATAACGCACTGAGTGTGGCCATCGGCTGGGGACAGCTTATGACCACACTCAGTGCATTTAGAAAAAATGGCTTTAGGCCCTTCAGCCATCACACTGCACACTCACACACTAGGGGGAGGGTTGAAAATAAATTTAAAGAAAAATTACCACAAAAAAATTAAACTAAGTATACTAGTCAGCAAAAGGGGCTACACCATACACACACACACACACAGAAAATCCTAAGAAAAAACGATTTTAAAAGTTTTTTATAAACTAGAAATCTCTCACCCATGCCAAGAGCTTGTCTCTAGAAGCTGCTGTAAGCCGTGGCAAACTAGATCTGAGGATGGGGGATGTGTAGCAGGGGATTATGGGTAGGGGGAGGAGCTAGGAGCTCGGATCTTTAGCTAGGCAAAGCTGCCGGCTCGGATCCGAGGACGGATCCGATACCCACAGGTTGCAGACCAAATGAAGTTAACCACTTCAGATGGTAAGGTTATAACACATTTACAAGACACACTGAAAGAGTTTTTCAACATACTACGTTTTTTTTTTAAGCAGCTGCCAATGGAAAAGACACTGCAATCTTGTAGATACTAAAAGAAATGAAATAGGTATTGCACGGAAAGAACAGACACTGCATCGGGTGATAAAAAAAGAAATACAACTTATCATCTGCCATTTAAATAAATATATTTGTTTATTACTCTATGGATCTGAAATTTGAGGAGGAAAAAGTTCCTGGGGACTCCCCAAAACCACTTTATAAATTGCTGAAGAAAGTGATGTGGCTGCGACAATAATTTCTGGAACTTTATTTCAGAAATAAGTTTGACACTGTAAATGAACTAGCACTAATACATGGATGTACATTAGCAAGATGGAATAAGATTAATAGATTACCTACAGTCAAATTGGTTATAAAATATGGAATGGCGAAAGATGGTAGGCAAAAGAACATTTGAAAACTAGTCATTTTCATGATGGAATACAAAAAAATCAAGGATAATTATGGATCAATATATTTGGGTAATTATTTAAAATTAAAATTAGTTTAAATGAAAATAACACAAATGACAAAGTTAATTAATAACATGTCTCTGGAAGAGAAAAATAAATAGAGATATAAACAAACAAGATTCTCTAAGTAAACAAAATCTGCATCTGATAAGAAATCCATCTTTGCTAACCTCTAGTACAAAGTTCTTAGGCAATCCCACTATGATTAGAACTTACTAATGACAGCAGCAGCCACAAAGGAATACAAAACAAGAGAATACGTGAACCTGGAAATAATGTCCTGCCCATAGTGCCTTACAAAGGTATCCATGGAAGATTACAAACAACCTTTTTTTGCAGAAATAACATGGTGTTATTCTGGGAAAAGGCACCAAAAGTGGCCATAGCTTTAGGAGTATGATCTCTGGGAGTTGCAGGGAGTAGTATTCCTTATTTACTGCAACATAATTCAATATAATTAGTAAATTATCTGGAAATAATGAGTTAGAAACTTTTCCACTTAATTCACAGTTAGCAAGGAATACAAACTGATCACTTCTAAGGAAGTATTTAATTCTGTCAACATAAAATCAGAATAATTTGAGTACAGCCAAACAATGAGAAAGTCGCACACCACAATCAGAATATCCAGGGAAAAAAAAACAGATTTGTTGTCTGACCGAAATTTGATTCTTTGTTAACCTATGGTATGACAGATAGTTTAACCTGAAAGTCATCCTTTTCTTACGTACAGTGGAGTTAACTCCAAAATCCTCTTGTTAGAAGTGATGCTCTTTAGAACCTGCATGTGTAGTCAATGCACACAATACAAACTACAGCTCTCTCTCAAATTCCCAGCTGCTGCTACTGCGAGCCAGTACCACTTTTGAAAAAACATCAGTCCCATTCAGCCTTATCACAGTACCCAATTGCCTCATCAAAAACTCTTACACAGATAACCTCATTAGCATGTGAAAGCCTTCTCTCTGAATACCTACACCTTTCAGTAGAAGTTACTGGGTAACAGGACTTAAGCAAGTGATTTCCAAGATTTCATAGATCATGGTCACATGGGGATGCCGGTATATTAATGTGCAGGAAATAGAAGAAATTTTAAATGTGTTTTTATTTAGTTTATGTCCATATGCCCTGTGTGAATCAGTGTTTGCACTTTACTCACCATCTTCCTACTAGAGTTTTATGGATTTACTTCAAACCTAGTGTTCAGCACCCCCACGATTTCAGTTGGCAGTATATTACTACTTGCACAGACCTAGCACTAAAAAATTGCTCTGTAGCCCATTCTGGAGACATCAATAGGAACTAGGTACAGTCCTGCGCCACATTCAGACATAATCCTCTAGTTTTATTCATTGGGGAAATGGACATACTATGCAGATCAGGTATAGCAAAGTTGACAACCACTGCCATTCCTTCATTTCCTATATAATGCCCACCATTTTCCTGCCCTTTACCCCTTGCATTGAACAAAGATACCTGGATCATAATCAGTCCGTCTCCCACTCCACCCCTCAGCAACCATTAATAAAAGACAGTACTCATGCAGACTTTGTACCCTCAATCTTCATCAACCACTGCTAAGCCAGCTAAGCAGGCTCTCAAAAGCTAATTCACTGATGTGGTGAAGGCAGGGTACATTGCCATTGTTTTTCAATCTCTTCAGGCAGATGTAGCATATAAAGTGCACATTGCTTTAAACTGGTAATATTTTGCTACCAGGAGTTGACATATTATGTGGTACACAGTCTGAAGGAAGAACTCACAAAAGCCAACATAAGCAGATATCACATGCTGTCAGTGTGGTGACATACAGTGGATATAAAAAGTGTACACACCCCATTTAAAATGTCAGGTTTTTGTGATATAAAAAATGAGACCACAATAAATCATTTCAAAAGTTTTTCCCACCTTTAATGTGACCTATAACCTGTACAATTCAATTGAAAAACAAATCTGTTAGGGAAAAAAATAAAAAAAACGTACAATAAGCTGGTTGCATAAGTGTGCACACCCTTAAACTAATACTTTGTTGAAGCACCTTTTGATTTAATTACAGCATTCAGTCTTCTTGGCTACATATCTGCCATCAATTAAAGAGACTCTGATTAACCCCAAATAAAGTTCAGCTGTCCTAGTAGGATTTTCATGACATTTACTCAGCTGCCTGCTACAGCAAAAGCCATGGTTCACAGACAGCTTACAAAGCATCAAAGGGATCTCATTGTTGAAAGGCATCAGTCAGAAGGGTAGAAAAAAATTTCCACAGCATTGGATATACCATGGAACACAGTGAAGACAGTCATCAAAAAGTGGAGAAAATATGGGACAACAGTGACATTGCAAAGAACTGGACGTCCCTCCAAATTGATGAAAAGACACGACGAAAACTGGTCAGGGAGCCTTCAAGAGACCTACATCAACACTGAAGGAGCTTCAGGAATTTCTGGCAAGCACTGGTTGTGTACATACATGTGACAACAATCTCCCGTATTCTCCATATGTCTGGGCTATGAGATAAGGTTGTAAGACAGAAGCCTTTTTTGCACAGAAAAACATCCAGGCCCCGGTAAAATTTGCAAAACAATACATCAAGCCTCCCAAACGCATGTGGGAAAATGTGTTATGGTCTGATGAAACAAAGGTTGAACCTTTTGGCCACAATTCCAAAAGGTACGTTTGGTGCAAAAACAACACTTCGCATCACCAAAAGAACACCACCCCACTGTGAAGCATGGTGGTGGTGGCAGTATCATACTTTGGGGTTGCTTTTCTTCAGCTGGAACTGGGGCTATAGTCAAGGTGGAGGGAATTACGAACAGTTCCAAATACCGGTTACTTCTGACCCAAAACCATCAGGCGTCTGCTAGAAAGCTGAAGATGAAGGGGAATTTCACCTTTCAACATGACAGTGAACACAAGCATACATACAAATCAACAAAAGAATGGCTTCACCAGAAGAAAATGAAAGTTTTGGAATGGCCCAGACAGAGCCCAGACATAAATCCAATAGAAAATCTGTAGGGTGACTCGAAGAGACCTATGCACAATAGATTTCCTTGTAATCTAACAGATTTGGAGTGCTTTTACAAAGAATAGTGGGCAAATATTGCCAAGTCCAGATGTGCCATGCTGATAGACTCCTACCCAAGAATACTGAATGGGACCACTCCTGAGGCAGGAGAATGCATCTGCTCAGTTTGTCTGCAATCATGTTGGAATCCCCGGGAATGTGCACTGCTGTCAGAAAAAGGTTGGAAGATATCATCCATTGCCAAATTCTCATGGCTTCCCAACACAGTGGGTAGGACCTGGTTGCCCCTTGTTTGTTAATATACCAGACTATGGACATGTTGTCCGACTGGATAGCAATTGTCCCTGATGGGAAGACAGATTGAAAAGCTTGCAATGCTAGAAGAACTGCCCTCTGTTCTATAACATTGGTATGTAGATTGGCCTTCATGGGGGACCAAGTGCCTTGGACAGTCTTTCCCTGGAAGTGCCCCCCTAGCCCATACATACTGTTGTCCAAAAAAGGGGTCTGCTGATGGGAAGCATCAGGTCCGGGGTAATATTTCGTCCTTCGGACCATAATCAAAGGACCAGCCAGTTGTGTAGGGGGGGGGGTGACCTGAATTGGGAAAACTATTTTTGGTGCCGAGAGGGGCATTGATACTGTAACACAGGTAGAAGTTTTGAGCATTTCCATAATCCTGAGTGGCACCGCAGTAGGTGTTTGAAGCTCGGTGCCGAGGATGGTACTGTGGTGGATGCATGATGTCTTGGTGCAGAGGACGGCACTGTAGAAGGGGTTTGAGGGTCTGGTGCCGAGATTATAGGAGTCAATTTAGGAACTTCTGCCTTCGGTTCCATGGGAGATTTAGCAGATTTAGAGTCACTGGCAAATAGAGAGGAAGGTAGGGACTGACTCCTGTTTTTATGTTCCTTTTTAGGAGGGGTTGAGCCCTACGCTTCAAATACAGCCTCCGAGAAAGGAGTTTTTAGGAGAATCAAGCCCTTACATAGGTCGCATGGGGGGGTTGAACTTTTGGATGGTGTACCCCATGACAATAAACAGAGGACAAATGTCCGTCAGAATTCAGCATTTTTCTGTTACACTGGTGACATTGTTTGAAGCCTGTTGTCCCCTTTTTCTCAGCCATCATCAACAATGAGGAAATGAGGAAAAAACCTAGTCAAATAACAATATACAAGCAACAGTATACAAAAAACAATCACCAACTCTCACACACAGTCAAGAAGGGAAGGACTGATTCTGATTTTTTTTTTTTTTTGGATTACCAACAATGGTAATTAAGAAGTACCCAATGGGTAAAAGGAGAAAATAGTAAAATAGAGAAAGAAGGTGGGAGGAGGTAATACCAACAATGGTATTAAAGATTACCACGGAGGTAAGGAAGGCCTATACAAACAATGGTACAAAGAATAACAAAACTTGGTAAAGAGTCAGAAAGAAACAGAGAAACAGTAAGTAATGGGTAGCACACTCTAAATGACTACTAATACAATAGAAATTCACAAAAGTGAAGAAAAATAATTTCAAAGGAAGTATAAAATTTTTAGTCACTTAGCTTGAGAGCTGGTCTGTCACGTCCTGACATTATACGTGGCAAACAAGATCTGGGGTGATAGAGAGAGGGGCACTATGGGTAAGCTTAGCTTGAGAGTTTTTTTGGCTAGTGCGAGTTTGTTATAACAGCCAACTGGGTTCCGAGGACGGAACTGATACCTATCGGTAAGGAATGAATGAAGATTAACAACAGATCTATGGTTATAAGGCATCTACCAATCTCCATGGGTGCCAGTTGACCGAGAGTTTGCTGTAATTGGTTGGTCTGCATGACCTTTTTACTTTTTGGTCTAGCTGCAACCACAAGGAATTTTCTGAGTAGAAGACAACTTAGAAGAAAACTGAAAAGTTTTAATCTAAATTTTTAAATCATTCTTCACTGTCAATGGAAAATAAAAGAAAGTCTGTAAGGATACAGTATGCCATATTTCTAGCTGCTGATGGAAAATAAACCTTAAAAACTCATAATTATTTACCTTTCCTCAAGAAAAGAAACACAAAACAACATCATGAAGGGAGATGCTATTTGTACTGCTCTAAATAATTTAGCCAAAGACTTGCATCATTTATTAATAAGCGACAGAACAGTGTGTAGTATAATAAAAAATCAAAAAAGGGAAAGGGACAGGCTATTAAGGGAAACAGACATGAACTTCATAGAAGTTGGGGATTTTTGCTGTGCAACAAAGTATATAAAATTTGGTTAAGACAATCTAGAAAGAAAGGACAGAGAATTAATTGTGTGAAAATACAGAAGCAATACAATAGAAGGTGCAGTGCAATCAAAGATGATGCTTGACATACTCAGAGTCAATGATTAACATGTTTGCAGCCACAATGACTTACACATTTGTGCAGTTCTGAGTGCAAATCCTCAGGAACACAATGCCATGTGCAGAGATGTGGAAACAAAGCACAGTCATTAAATGTATCAGTTGATATTGCAAAATGCAATGCTGACTTAGTTACATTTGCAGATAAGTTATCATATCTTTATCATGCACAGAATAGAGCTACAGTTATTAAATCCTATGCTACTAACAGGATGGCTAAGTGGCAAGAGAAAAAAATCCATTTATAATTGGTCACTGCACCTACTGTGTCAAAATTCATGAATGACAGGGACTGCTGTTCAAACTGAATAAAGTGATTCAGTCAAACCAGCTCTAAAATGTCATGTTATGTAGAACATAATAAACACACTTTGGAATTAAGTGAAAAGAAACAGCAGTTGACATCATGACTTATCTAGGAATATTCAAAGAGATTGAGCTGATGGCAAAAAAATAATCAAATCTGTAACATGTACCAAAAATAGTTCCAAAGTCTATTTGCTTGAAATTTATTTCAGGCCAAGGATACACAGTATATGACGTATTGAAAACAGCATAGTACAGCATAGTGCATTAGCCCACTAGGCCACTAAGCTAAGCACCCTGAGATCATCAAGCTAAAATATACTTCTTCACTAACTGTCATAACACAGTCAGTCATTTTTTTCTTAACATGGTATTCCTACTTTACTCACTGTAGAAAGTGATCCATAGTATACACATCAAGGATTTCAAGTTTTTTCACGATGGTGGGAGCTCCAGCACATTACTTCACTAAGATTTCCTAAATTCAAGTCTAGCCCAATGATACAATGGATAAATCACCTACTGTACCCCAGATGACTTGTGTTTGAGTAGCGGCACTGGCACTAGAGGTACTGGACAGGAAGGGAAAGGACTGAGCAGCTGATGCCATTACGGTGAGGGGAAAGTGAGGCAGCCTTGGCTTGCTACAATAGCCATATTAACAGCTCGGAGGGCTCCACTCCGCAAATGGTATACTACTTGGTTGGAAGGTTGCACATTTGTTTGCATGTGGGCATGCACCTCTCACATGCAGTAACTGTGAAGCTTGCAAAGCTGCCTTGAGGTGGGGGGGGGGGGTACACGTCACAGCAACAGTATGATACTTCACTAGCATTCTCCATCTCCTCACTAGCCCCAGATGTGTCAGATTGAAGCTGGGGAAGCTAAGGCAGGCCTGTAGACCTGCTGAACAAGGAGAGGAGGTGGTGGCAGCTGACAGTTAGCTGCAGGGGAGTGAATGAAAAAAATGTCCTCAATGAGATGGTCAAGAGATGACAAAGTTTTTCAAACAGAGAAGAACATCAAAGCATGACCATCATCCTGCATACCTTGAACAGAGAAACACTCAACTTCAGTCCATGTGACTTCTGCCTTTACAGCTGTTCATCAGGCAGGAAATGAGAACAAAGTTGACAAAATCTTCTGTTCTACTTCAGCCACAAGAAATACCAAATGACCAACTTGCATATATGTTGGTAGGTCAGCAACATATCCTTTCTCTTCATAAACATGTATAAATTTTAGTTCTGTTGAAACGATAAATTAATATGCATTTATGTCTAACAGCAAATGTCATTTGCAGAGTAGTGACAAATCATATAATACACCACTTCACAGTGGAAATCATGTATAATACAGAATTACATGAAACACAGCTGTCTGTGTAAGAAAAAGAAAATATGTGCATCTGCTGTAACATTAATCTGAAGATATTACTAGTACAGATGCTTTGAAATTATACTAACAAAATAACATTTGGAAAGTCAAAACAAGGTATGTGTTTTGACTTTTCGTAGGACAGTTACAAACATTAGCATCGGTCCTTCGCATCTACAGCCTTTCAGGGAAATATGACCTATCTTGATTATGAAAAACTGACATAGAATCTCCACAACCAAAACCCACATTGATAGTTTATTCAGAGATACACATGCACACGGCACTGCACCTGTCATGCCAGATTAATAACCATAACTGTAATCAAATGGCAGTATGGGTCAATCATTTTATCCACAGACTACCCTAAAAACCCACCACTTACAACCACTCTTGACTATGTACACATCATACATCTGATGATGGCCCTTTAAAAAACTATTGGCCAACGTAATGTATATCAACTTATTACACTCACGGTTTTCTTTTATTGCTCTTTTTTTGATCCCCCTCCACTGCTCTTAATTATTACTGGCCTGGCACACTGATACACATCTGCATTGGGTATACCAGCTGATCCCCACCCCTGGACTTAATCCGGTGTATGTGATGGGGCCCGTCTTAGAACAAGGTATCTGGGGATTTGGCTGATATGTGCATCTCTCTAGTGGGGGTGGGGGAGTTTTACTTATTCCCTACCAAATTTTGTATTGATCCCCCCCTCTCGAGTAGTTATATGGTTTATCCCGGGGAGGGGGGCAGGTGTGCAATGGAGATGTGTGGCATATCACTCTGTCTCCTCAGCAGTTCAGCCTTGCCCCCAACCATTTACTCCCTCTTGTAGGCACACCTACTGTGTGCCATTCCCCAAGCCTCCTCTAGTGACAGACACTGAGTGCCCATAGACCTGCCCAACAGAGCCAGAATGGTAATGCCCATCCTTCCCTTGCCACTCTGTCAGTCTCCCGAGCCACTAAGCAAAACTGGGTCACCTGGGCCATAGTCAGGGCTTTATCGTTGTACGCCACCACAGCAGCTCTATTTCACTCACAAACTTCTACAAGACCAGATTAATGACTGTTCAACTATGATCAGATAAGAGCTGGGATTAATTCACTTTCATCCACATATAGTCTATATGCCCACTAATTATAATTACTTCATGAACTGTGTGCAATTCTGATGTCTTACTGTGATTGAATGAAGAAGAAAAATACAGAAATAAACAACAAATGATGAATAAATGAATGCTTACATTAATGTAATTCAGCTCTTTGCTGTCAGGTACATACAGTCTAACCACTGCTACTTCCTGAAGACACAGACATGCACATGTGTGTATGTGCATGCTTGTGCACATACACACAAGTGTGTGCATTTATTCATACACTTTGTCTCTGCAAAACATATTTTCACACATAGCTCAACTGCCTCCCCCTAAAAAAGACAGCCACTTTCAGTTCAAACTTCTGTTGTATGATTGGGAATAAAGTCATCTTGTTGCTCACAGACAACTATACTGCCTCCTCTTCCTTCTCATTGTATTTCACATTAGTGATCGTTCAACAAGTGTTCAAGTATGTGCCCTGTCCATTCATATTCAGGTAGCACACTAAAAGGCATCAGCCTTCTTTGTGCCACTGATGTCAGCTAGTGATGAAGGTGAAAGAATGTCCACAGTAAAGCATTTTAAAATGTTACTGTCACACACGTGGACTTCCTCCACCCACGATGACTTCCTTGACTGTGGGCTTGGTTCTGAACCTCAGAACTGACTCAGCCATTTACTTCAGCTCGCTCCCTCCAAACTCTCAAGCTAGGTTTTTACCCATAATGCTCCTCCCTAAATTACCTCAAATCAAGTTTGCCTACTTTAGTGGCAGGTAAATAGAAAGAAATTAAGAAGAGACCAATTATGTGTCACTATTATGAAGCCATTTGGGAGATAATTCAATCCACTAAGAGTCTTAGGATGGGGATTGGAGGGGGGAATGTCAAGGATTAGTGAAGATCAAAAACACAGATGGAACGTTATAGTAAGACATAACTTCTTTATCTGATGTTGTCAATCTTCACTCAATCCTTGACTGTGGGACAGAGTCCCCAGCTACTTTAGTCTTGGGCAGTCTCACAGAAGAGTATTCCTAAGCACCATCAAACCGAATGATGCCCGCCCCCTCGAGACCTGATCCAATTTGTAATGAGTGATAAAAGTATGAGGAGAAGACCAAGTAGCTGCTGCAGAGACATTGTCCAAGGATACTCTGGCATGACAAAATGCAGAAGCTGCCATTGTTCTAGTTGAATGGGCTTTAACTGGGCGTGGAAGTTGGAGCCCTTTTGAGTGACAGACAAAAGTAATACAGTCTCTACTCCATTTTGCCAAGGTAACCTTCGAAACCAGGTTACCTAAAGACAGAGAAGAAAATGCAACAAATATCAGATTTTCTGAAATTTTTGCTCTGTGAAAATAAAAGCATAGTTGTCTGTGAACATCTAGTATATGAAGAGAATATTCCCCTTTATTGGAAAAAATTGGGGAAGAAGATTGGCAAGTGAATTGTTTGAGTTACTTTAGATTCTAAACTACTTTTGGTAAAAACAATGGATTGGTCCTAAGGGCAATCCTATCCTTGTGAAATATTAAGTACGGAGGCTTGCATGACAAGGCTTGGAGTTCAGATACTCTTCTGGCTGATGTAATAACCACCAAAAATAAGGTTTTCCATGGCAAATAGTTCAAGTCACAAGTCGCTGATGGTTTGAAAAGAAACACAGTAAGGGTCTGAAGGACTAAGGTTAGATCCCAAGGAGGTATGGGTTCTTTGAATGGAGGTCTTAACATCACAAGTCCCTTTGCTTTACAAAGTTTGTGTGACATTAGAGAATAGCCATCAAATCCCATGTGAAAGTTCAAGATTGCTGCTAGATGGACTTTAATTGCTGATGTAGATGAACCAGATTGATAGAGGGTAGCTAAAAATCTAAAACCTTATGAACAGGGCTTGTATAAGGATTAAGCTTGTTATTAAAGGACCAGTTTGCAAATTTTTCCCATTTACCTTGATAAAGTTTTCTAGTTGAAGATTTGTGATGAGCCACAATATGTCGGACAGGACAGGAAAGGAGAGGATGCCTGGCAATCATGGGAATTGGAGAGGCCATGCAATGAGCTTGAGATGTTGGAGGTTCGGATGAACTATGCCCTCCGGGTGAGACAACAGGTCTGGAGCTGGGTCCAGAATCCATGGTTTCTGAAGAAGACTAGGCCAGAGGAAGGGAAACCAAACCTGTCAAGGCCAGAATGGGGCAATGAGGGTTATTGTACATTCCAGCCTCTTGGCTTTCTTTAGAAACTGAGATATCAGCAAATTTGAGGGAAAGGCATAGAGAAGACTGGAGGGGGGCAAGCATGGAGAAGAGCATCTATGGGTGACTCCCTGTGAGGTGGGATTAGGGCAAAATAACTTCTGCACTTGTTGTTTAGGGGACAGGCAAAAAGATCGCAGCAAGGTTGGCCCCAGTGATGAAAAATCTTGTTCGGCACTACTGGATTGAGAGACCACTCATGAGGCTTGAGAATAGTTCTGCGCAGCTTGTTTGCCATCATGTTGGAGGTCCAGGAATATGCGTCACTGTGAGAAAGTGGTTGAAAGAAATCACCCATTGCCAAACTCGGAGGGCTTCTCGGCACAATGGGTAAGATTTGGTTCCTCCTTGTTTGTTGATGTATCAGACTACTGACATGTTGTCCATTTGAATTGCTACTGTCAATAGAGGAAGGGCATCCTGGAATGCTTACAATGCTAAAAGAACTGTCCTCATCTTTAGAACACTGATGCACAAGCTGACCTCCAGTGGGGACCACATGCCCTGGGCTTCCCAGATAATGCCCCCCACCCCATCTGGGAAGCATCCGTGGTCACTATGGCTTGGGGTTGGGGAAAAATGAAAGGTTGTCCCAAAAGAATCTGATCGGAGTGGAGCCATCACATAAGATCCTGTTTGCAGCAATTGGTAATTACGATCGGTTGGTGTATCAGAGACCACTGGGAAGTAAGTAACCATTGCAAGATTTGCATGTGATATCTTGATAAAGGAACAAGAGGGATTGACAGTGCCATCGCACCTAATGCTTTCAGTACTAGTCGTGCTGGAACTCTCTTGTTCTATAGAATTTTGTCTGACTTGGGATCTGATGCATTGTAGTCTTTCTGGAGGAAGTGAAGCAACTCCTGTAACAGTGTCTAAATGGGCCCCAATGAATTCTAATCGATGAAGTTGTAAGCTTGACTTTTCAAAATTTACTGTTATGCCTAGAGAAGTACAGAGGTGTAGAGTGTAATCTCTTGCCCGTTCTAACTGACGCCTGGTGGTAGTGGTAAGGAACCAGTCGTCGAGGTATGGGAAAACTTGAAAACCTTGCAGTCTGAGATGAGCTGCTACCACTGCCATGCGTTTGGTGAACACCCTGGAGGCTGTGGTGAGTCCAAATGGCAGTGCTCTGAACTGGAAACGACTGGCTTCCAGCCGGAAGCGCAGAAACCTCCTGGAGCATTTGTCCATTTTTATATGGTAATACAAGTCTTGGAGGTCTACAGAGCACATTCAATCATCTTTTTCCAAGAATGGAATTATTGACTGTACAGAGACCACCCGGAATTTGGTTTGTTGAACTGCCTTGTTGAACTGGCTGAGATCCAATACGAGTCTCCAGTTCCCTATTCTTTTGGGCACTAAAAAGAATCTGGAGTAAAACTAGATCCTGTTTGGTCTGGTGGGACTTTTTGGATGATTCTTTTGTTCAACAGTTTTTGAATTTCTAGGACTTGCTGCTTCCCTGTGACTGGGTGGAACGTCTGGGAGTTTTATCTGTGTTATTGGGGATAAAGATAGGGGAATTTTGTAACCTCTGGATATTACTCCCTGCACCCATTTGTCTGAAGTTAAAACTTGTCATGCAGATTGGTGCAGTCAAAGTTGTCCCCCGACTGCCTCCAGAGGAGGGCAATTGGGCCCCTGTTGAGGAGTACTGATAGGAGTACCAGAGAAAGATTCTCTGGACCCCTGGTTTTGCGGTCCATTTCTGTCTATGGGGTGGCATCTTCCATTACTTCCCACTCTGCCCTGGGGAAAGTCTTTGCTGTGTGAATCCTGACAAGGCCCTTTGGATTTTTTAAACCATAGCCTCCCACTTCTCTGGCTGCTACAGTAAGGGCTCTAAGGAGTGGAGAAATGTACGCCTATGGCAGAAAGGGACTTGCCATCTTTTTCACATCTGGCTAAAGTGTCTTTTACCTTGAGACCAAAAAGGGTAGATCCCTCAAATGGAGCACTGACGAATGATACTTTACATGGCTGCTCAAAAGTCACATAAGCACATCCAGGAGTGCCTTCTAATGGCTACGCCTGAACCCACGGCTCTAGTCGTCCCTTCAGCTGAGTGAGCGTCAGCCTCATGGACAAGTTCAAAATCGCATCTAGGGTTGCCAGCTGAGAAGAAACTTTGTCCTGGACTCCTTCAGCCACTGCTCCTGAGAGGGTATCCAAGAGTTCTTTGATCAGATCCCTCTGTAATCTTGTAAAGTGCTCCATATAATTCAAAGACCTAAGAGCGAAGGTCATTGAAGCATAAACGCGCTTCCCAAACCTACCCACGGTCCTAGACTCCTTGTTAGGAGGATGGATAGTTGGACTTTCCTTAGCAAGTTCCTTTTTCATGGTTGCTGCTATCACCATAGTGTCAATGGGAATACCTTTGGACCAGTGTGGCTCGACCTTAGGGGCTGGTAGGATACGATCAGGCCTGTTGGGGATCGGCTCAATGGAGTTGGGCATCTTCCATGCCCTCTGAGTGATCAGTTTAATGCGATCGTCAGTGGGCGGAGATATAAAGAAGTAGAGAGCTGGGCATGAAAAGCCTCCAGGTATACAGACTTCTCCGAGGAAGGTTGGATGGAAGACAACCACACCTCTGTTTCAGGATTTCAAGGATCATCATCAGGGGGTGAACTGGGGGCACCTTCCCCTTCCTCAAAATCAGTATCCTTGGTGAAAGACTCCTCCGGGGAGTCTAAGTGCTTCCTCTAGCACTTCTGCTTCGCAGGTAGTTCCTCGGAGAGGATGCTCTGGGGAAGTGTCCAAAGAGGAAACAACCAAACTGGGTCTATCCTGGGACTTTTGTGCCCTTTGTCCTGGGGTTGAGACAGATGGTAGCTCAGGTCGAGATGTAGAAACTTGTCCCGACAGGGCTGGCAAAGACTGCAAGTCCCGAATGGGCAAAGCCTTCTCCATGATCTGGAAGTCTTTCGTTCTGTGACAGTTCTCATGGAGAACCCATGACAAACTGCGCAACTCTCTTGTAAGTGAAGTTTGCCTAGACAGTGCACACATAGAATATGTGGGTCTGAATTATGCATTTTGCCCTGACATTTCTGACACCTCTTGAAACCTGAGGTGTCCTTAGGTTTAAACAGTGATTCAGCTTTTTCTGCCATAACCACAGTAACACACAGTCATACAGTAAAAGTAGAAGTTTTAGTGGTTTTTTTTGGATATAAAGAATGAAGGAAAATGGAAAGAATGAAAGAAAATACCAACTATGGTACTTGAGGATACCTCAAAAGGTACTTTGACAAGAAACTACCAATAGTAGAGGAGAAACAAGGAATAAGAACACTCATGCACAGACATAAGTGTAAAAGCAGAAAAGACAAGAGCGTATAGAAATAAATTCACTAAGGGAATTTTGAAGTAAAAATCTAAAGAAACTTATTATAATGTAGCCAAAGTTCGAGAGCAGTAGAAACGCGTCTGACACACGAAGTGGCAAACGAGATCTGAGGTAATTTAGGTAGGAGCATTATGGGTAAAAGCCTAGCTCAAGATTTTGGAGGGCGCGAGCTGAAGTAAACATCTGAGTCGGTTCCGAGGCTTGGAACAGAGCCCACAGTCAAGGACTGAGTAAAGACTGACAACAACAGATCAAATAATCTCACTGTAAGATGTATAAACTGCTCCATACTCAAAGAGTGAACCTTACTCCACAACATTGTAAAAGTTAAATCTCTTACACTTAAAGTTTGAGAGATTTATTTTAAATTTTATAATGGTTAATACCAGTACTAGGTTCATATTGTTTCAAATCTGGGGGATATTTCTGTACAGTCATTCCACTGGGAACCCTTACACTGTTTGGTTTTTTGGACTATGTGTGTGACTTGGTTTACAGAAACTTTGAGGGACTCTAAGGATTTTGTCTTGTTGTCACTCCAGAACATTCTTTCCTTGCAAACACAGCTTATAGTTAAAAGGCAAATTCTGCAGCTAAGAGGTCAGAGTTCATACACTTATTTACTATGGAAATAAAGGGTGTAAAAAATCTACATCTGCCTTTGGATATCTACCAATTCAGGTTGCATATAAAAGACATCATATATATTAATGCAGCTGTAAATTCAACTATAACTGTACTGGTAAACCTAGGTTTTATAAACCTAGAACAGAAAATTCATATAACAGAAAATTCATATATTCATTCACTACATTCTAAAAGACATTAAGCTAAACATGTTTTCTGCGCTGTTGAACTGCTATGGGTGGCTGGCTACAGAGTTTTGCGATGACAGGAGCCAGCAGAAAAGAATGAGGAAAACAGGATCAGGGCTAAAAAGCAGGAGGAATGGGGCCAACTACAACAATAACCAATGATGATGATAAATTACACTTTACCCTATATATTTTAACATGTTGGACTCAGCTCAGATACAGAAATAAATAAATAATAATAATAATAATCAGCATTCTGTGTCAGATTCCAGGTAATAGACAACTGACAGTGATTCATGACATGCTAAACAATATTATGAAAAATCGAGTAGATGCGTAGCATTATCCAACAGAAATACATGCTTTTTCATACCTTAAGTGTGACTTTTGATATTTAATCCAATTAAAATTAATTTCTTCTCTATTTTCCTGAAAGGAAATCTCTCAATATATAGAGCTTTGGGAACTCCCATGCAAATCTACATTCTGGATTTGGACCTATGAGTTAATAAACAGAAACAAGCAAAACAAAAAAATTGAAGTAATACTGCAAAAGGGAGGGACGGCACCACAGGGAGTCGCACTTAATGCCTACTCATCTCTTGCCATCTGATTTTACTTGTTTCCTTTCTATTATTAACAGCTGTGTCTCTGGTCTACTATCAAAACCAGTAACTAGATGGGCTAAAGTTGCCAGTCTGGTAAGGTTTCCATGGAAACAAAAGTGTATGGAAGTTAAAAAGTTGGTCAAAGGAAAAGATAAGTGAGAATCAGGCTCCAGGGAAAAAATAAATAAAGGTATACCATACATGTAGTCACTGTAGAAAAATTACATGAATTTACTGAAGTATATTATGACTATGACTTATCAGAGAGCTGCTAGTTCCTATGAAATAAGAAAATTTGCAACCACTATTAAATACAGGTGAAGTACAAAAGCACTGTTTCTGGAAGACATTCTGGAGTTATTCACGCTCACAGTTAACTAATTAATGTTACCAGTGTTCTAAGCACATGCAACAAACACTCTAAGTATTGGCTAAATAGACTACAGTGGAAGTCTTTTTGATTATTACAAGACAAAATAAACATGATCGGGATAAAAACTCAAAAAACTGAGCCATGCTATCAGAACAAAATTCCAAAGTCATTTCTGCACTCAGAAGGCAAACACTAAATCTATCCATGTTCGACATAGGTTTTTGTATTTTTTTTTCTCCTTAACAACATACGCTGCCCTCCTCAATGTTAGTAAAGTAGTAGTCTATTCACCTGCCATGCCTGCATGAATAAGTTCAGTAACCTGAATAAGAGATTTGTGAACTGTTGTGACATTTATAAAATGCTGCATTATCTACCTGGAAAAGTTGCTTCTGTTTCATTTTTTCTTCCCATTCTCTCTCTGATTCTTCCTCTGAGCTGAAATTGAAAAAATATAATCCATGACTTGCACGTCTTCTAAGCGAAAAATCTGACAGTCTTGAAAAATTACTCTTGGTATACAATGAAACTATCAAAAATTATATATTTTACACTTAGAATCAAATGGAAACTGGATCACTGGATGGATATTTGCAACTCACCCCTAGCTTGACAGACCTAACCCTCTCTGAAAAAGGAGATACAGTCTTAAGGATGGAAACTGGCAAGGCATAAATGGTCACAAGACTCACTCACCTTGTATCTACACAAAGATAAACTGTGAACAGACATTTATCATTGTTGAATGTTTCAATGTGTAGTATCTGCAGATAAACATATTTACCTTTTAGGGAAAAAAAGACCAAGACATATATGACAGCAAATGATGAAGTTACAAAATAGCTTCAAGAACGGCAAAGAAGAAAAGTGAAAATAAAAAGCAGAAAACGACTACTGTTGTAAAAGTCTGTGATTTTAAGCTGTAGAGAGTTACACACACAACGTAACATAACATAATAGATGTTTGGGACCAGTCCTATCTTCCTTACCAATAAGATTTGAGGCTAGCAAGGCTTCAGAAGCTCAGCATCTAAAACTTTCCCAGGCTACCTGGATCCTGTCTTTTATTCATAATTCTAAGTGCAGAAGAATCCCTTTCCAGATCTCTATTAGCCCTTGCAAATTGGTGCAAGTGATGAGAAATTCAAAGGAGGGGAAAACATGATCTCTTCCTGATGCAGACCAAATATGACTGAAGGAGGGTGGGTTGGTAAAAGAAGGTAGACCTAGTCCTACCTATATTTTTTGTGATAGGACTTGCCCATTTTTCTCTACATGCAGCACAACCATGTTTGGTGGCTTCTTCCAAAAGTTTATCCTAAAGGTAGCATCTCCAAGAAAACCATAAATGGAGATCACCCAAGTTCTATACTTCTTCTGAAAGTACAACAGACATGTCTATCCAGCATTTATTAATTTGTTAAGGCTAACAGCACTGAAGTGTTAATCATGACTTCAGTAATACTTGTGTGGACTGTTCTGTTCTACTCGCCCTGACAGTGTTTATAAGTCAGGTCACACTTTTGTTCATGTGAAACAATTACAGTACTAACTCTGCAGCTCAGTGCCACAATTAAGTATATCACAAGTAAGAAAATGACTTCAACTAACAAGACATGCAAAACATAGTAGTCTTTAATGAGTTAATATGACAAAGATAGCCTTCCCAGTAGATTATGTCCCTCCTGGCTGAACTGACATGCACATTACACAAGTAGTCACTGTGCAAAGCATGTGTCCATATAACAAAAAGGTTACTTCTACTCCAGGTTGTACAACAAGGATCTATTAGAAAGCAACTTGAATTCTGAACATTAAGTACGGGAACAAAAAAACAAACTATAAACTCTTTGCTCCTGAGCTCCTAAGACAACCAAGGATGGAGGATAAGTCCAGTGTTAGAACAATGTACAGAACATACTTCAAGTTCTCACTAAAGAAGCAGAAAAAGATAGGACCAAAAATGAAGGCTAAATAGGCTTTAGTCAATATAGTAATGCATCAGTCTAACTAGAACAGAGGCAGGCTGGGACTAATAGGCAAATACTAACAGTACTCATGTAGCCATGGAAATATGTTGTGGAGTATAAGGACTAATGGTAATTAGATTAATTGTAGCATTGTCTAATGCTGAAGACTGCTGGAGTCAAGTAAGTCTGAAGAAAAAAAAAACACCTTCATGAAGAGAAGTGAAAAGTTGGAAATCTCTCTCCTCAAAGGAACAGAATTATAAATGTCAGTAAATTTTAAAACCTGTATTTACTTACTGACCTGGAAGAGAATGACAAGGTAGGTTTTGAGACATGAAATACACAGAGGATGGTTGGATGAACACAAGAATTGAAAATATGGCTAAAACTGAAAATATTCCACTATGGCTGATGCCAGCTACAGTTATGTTATAGATGTTATGGACCCCAGTATGAAGGTAAAACCCTTCTCAAATGACTTAGTTGATACTATTCTTGAACAAAAATTATTTTCCAGGAAGTTAAACCTGGCCGTGCTATTTGGGGTGAGGGAGTACTTACAAATCAAGAAACAACTGGTTAAAAGGAGTACATTTAATCCAGTGTTACATCCATTAATTCAGACTTTTGAAGGGGAATGTATTAGAGATATTTACAAGTATGACTGTTATGACAGAACATTTTGGAAACACAATTTAACTAAAGAAGAGTGTGGTCTCCTGGGAATTTTGAAGGCTGATAAGTCACTGCATACTATGAAACCAGATAAAGGGGGAGGGATTGTTAGATTCAATTCTATAACATAGCCTATAGGAGTATCAACCTTCTCCTCGAGGACAACTTATTGTAAGGGAGAATTACTGACTTTCTTTTTGAATATTTAGGAATCCCAATGCAACAATATCAGCAATTTTTGGCATTCCTAAAATACACAAAAATATTCTGGAACCACCCTTTAGACCTATAGCTGCAACCCATGGCTCAAAGACACAACCACTGATGGTATATATAGATAGAAATTTGAAGCCCTTGGTAAGTGATGTTCCCCATATTCTTAAGGATTCATGGGATTTTCTGGGAAGGATAAACAACAACTTGTGGCATGAGGGCTGCATATTCATTACCATTGATGTGGTGGGCCTATTTGCATGCATTCTCGAAGTAGAGGGGATAGAATTTTTTTAAAGAAGCACTTATTACATGTAAATTTCTTTCCAGTGATAATATCAACTTTATTGTGGGACCTATGGAACACAACTGTATATATATTTTGAAGGGGAAATTTATCGACAAAATACTGATGTTGTCATGGGAGTAGCATGTGCCCCAGTATGCGCAAACATGGTTATGCTTAGTTGGAAAAAATATATATTTTCCTCACAAAATTCTTTAAATACTGCAACTTATGTTTGTGTTTGCTAGATGATATATTTATTTTGTGGAATGGGTCAGAGGATGTTATAACTGAACATATCAGTCATATACAACAGAGTTCCAATTTTCTTATTTAGACATCATATTGATTAAAGGGTGTTAATGACCTTGATTGGACTATTACTAAGTTTGATGCATATTTTAAATCTAATATATAGAGGAAACCGACTTTTACTAATAATTATTTATATTATAATAGTTTTCATCCCTTTTCTATGAAAGAAAGTCTTGTTAAAGGTCAATTTATACTACTGGCAATAATGGTTTCCAATGAGGAAACTTTTAATACAGAATGTAGAAAATTGGAGTTACTGTTTTTCAGTAAGGGTTACGTCATAAAGTTAGGTGTGGACATCCTTGCACAACTAGTAAGACATAGGTCTGCCAAATATTTTCCTTTCTTAGGTATAGGTCTCAACATTAAAGGGGTAAAACATCAGTATGAAAGTCTACATCAGAATGATCAAGATTTTAGTACAGCACTAGTTTTACAATACAATAGGAGGTTTTTCATATAAAAGAGATAGTCAAAAATAAATGGAGCATCTTTAGGGTGGATGACAGTATTTATCAAACAGTGGGGAAAACAACCAAGATTTGTGTATAAAACAGCTAGAAATATGAAGGTCTTGTTTGAAAGGAAAAGCAAAACTTTTTAATGGGTACAAGCAAGTGTGGTGGTTGTAATCAATGTCCCTATATAATAACTGGGGAAACACTTGATTTGGATCACAAAGGCCACACTACTCTTTTGTTACATAAATGTAACTATGGTAGTAACTGTATAAACTAGACCTCTAAGTGCATGCCCCAGTTTCTACATCAGGAAATATGAAAGAACTTTAAAAACAGATTATTATGATATTAAGAGGAAATAATCCTAATAATGCATTTACTAAACATATAGAAAATTGAAATCATTTCAAGGTTTGTATTTGGCTTCTTGAGACAGTTCCCATTGATCAAAGGGGCGGTAGTGGGAAAACCAGACTGGAATACAGCAAATGAAACTGGATACAACTACCGCCCTTGGTCTAAATGATTATATTTCTATTAATTCTGTCCTTAAGCCTAGAGCACCTAAATTATGATTAAGATTTCATGATAGTGGTTTTATCTTATGAAGAGAGCAGTTCATGAAGGATTTTGGTATGTTATGTGACCAGAAGCATTTGTAATGGTTTCACTTTGTGTGATTGGTTGATATTAAAAATGTGGTGCTTTGTGTCTTTAAGATTCATATTGGGCTAAGATTTTTGGCACCAAGGGAGGATATTTAAAGGTATGGGTTTAGTGATGTACCAGTTCTGATGAAGTCTTTGTCTACTGGAAATGGAAGTGCTTAACTACTGTCTTTAATTGGATACATCTACTGTTTTTAACTGGTTTTTTTTTCCACTGAGTGGAGTTCCGCAAGCTACTGGTGTATCTTAGCTTGGTCCATTAGCATAGTGGTTGTTGTGATCATTTTAATAAAAAGATTATTAGATACTGCTTCCACCAGTCGGTCCATTTGTGGTGTCAATCCATTGTGCACTGGAGTGGTTTTACAGTTGAACAATGCTAAATTTCCTACAGTATTATAAAAAACTCACAAATATAATAAAATACAATATGTTGATCTTGCTGTTTACATTTACTAGTGTTTTTATAAGCAATCAGATTAGAAGCCAATGAGATATTTGTGCAATTTCTGTAGAAGATTGTTTGTGATCTTGGGAAGTAGAAAGATATGTTGTATATGTTTGTATATTTTCATTTGTTTGGGTGATCAACTGAAATTTGAGTCAACTGTAAAGAGACTAATAAATGTATTTATTTATTTGTCCTTTGGTAACTGGGAAAGCCTGATTGAGCCAATGGTCCATTTTCAATGGAGGCCCAGGGAGAAAAGCTCCACAACAGATTCAACAACATTTAAACAGTAGGTCAAGGAGACTCCACAAAACACAAAAACAATTTACAATAGCTGATAAGTAATTATATATAAGGGGAAAAATCCCCACAACAGATTTAAATACATTTATAGAATACTATTAGGACAAATTGTGGTCGACAGTACAACATTGCAAGTTGCAAGACACATTGCAGAAGTGAACATGCTACCATCAAGTAAACTAATAATATAGTTATTCAAAATTCTGACTAAATTTCTAACAATATATGGAAGTGAGAAATAATACAGCATTCTGCTGTCAAAACAGACAGAGTAATAGAATGAGAAGAGAAGTAATGTGTAGGAGGGAAAATTAAGCACATGGAGAGACAGTTGATTAATATTAGAGAGATGTGTATGTATGGAAGAACATTAGAGAAGAAATAAATAGTAGTACGTCCCAAATGAAGAGTTAGAAGAGCATACATTAACAGTATGGTATCAAAGTGACAGCTTCTTTTGATGTTAGCCCATTACTACCTACTAAGATGTGGAGATGTTAGCGAATTCAGAATGAGAAATGCAAAGTTACAGTAAGTAGGCAGATCATGCCTCTGTTTTGAGGGTTGTGGAGATGCATGTAAATAAGATAAGCTGGAATTAAAATACAGTTGTGTAAGATCTTACTATAAATTAGATGTCTTCTTTCTCACTGTTGCAGCATTCTTAGTCTTTGAATATCCTATCAAGGGCAGCCGAATGTCCAGCCAGCATATCAAAGCCCTACACCTTCTGGGTACCGTACATCGGATGAATGTCTTATGCGCAAGCGGTAAGGCACATGATGTATGAACACCTAATTCTCAAGTGCCTAAGAACTAGAGCAATCACAGAAGAAAGCAATAACGTACATACAGGAAGGGGAGGAGGAGAAAAGGATATAAAAAAGACCCCTCAACCAGAAGAAAGGCAACATAAAGTAATACGAGAGAGGGACAGAATACTACAACAGTGACAAGAAGGACATCTACTTTTATGATAATACTGTATTATATCCTTCCTTATCACTGTTGCAGTATTTTTTACAAAACGACTGTAAAGTATGGGAGGAGGAAGCCAATGAACAGCCCTCCAAAACCCATGAAGGGCAAAAATCTGCCCTAGCCCTAAAAATGACATCAAACTTGTAATAAGTGCGAAAAAAAGACCAAGCACCAGCTTCAAAGATGATCTAGTAACCAGACCCTTAAAAAAGCACCAGACGAGGACATTGCCATAGTAAAATGAGCAGGAACCAAAGAAGAAAGATGCTAATCATGAAAAGCATAGCAAAAAGAAATGGCCTTAGAAATCCAGGAGGAGACAGTTTGCTTAGATACCACCAAACAACAATGTAATTGCATGAAAGGAAATAAAAAGCTGCTTACATTGCCTGATATGGTTTGTCTTATCTAGGTAATATCTGAGCTATGTAAATCCAAGGTGTGAAGAACCTTCACAGTAGGATTCTGTGGAGAAAGGAAAAATATGGAAGATGAATATTAGACTGATTTAAGGATAAAACTCTAACCACCTTGTGCATAAAAGAAGGACAGGTACGAAGAGACACCTATTGTTGAGAAAAACAAAAAAGGCGGACCATGACTGCTTGAAGTTCAGAGACCCTCTTGGCAGAAGTTAGTGCCACCAACAATACAGTTTTCCCAAGTACAATGTTGTAGGGGGAAAAAAACTGCAGGCTCAAAAGGAGACCAAGTCAATTTCTCCAGAATAAAATTGAGGTCCAAGGAGGAATAGGCTTTCTTGGAGGTCGAATATGAGGGATAACTTTCACAAATTGTCTGATTTCAAAACTAAAATCCAGAGGTGGATTCATAGGCAGACAGGCAGAAATGGTTGACTAATGAACTTTTAACAGATTAATATGACAATCCAGAATTCAGCAACTCACACAAATAAGAAAAGACCATAGGAAAAGGGCCCAGGTCATGCCTGAGACCAATTAGAAAATCTCTTCCCTTTAGTCACACAGGATTTTCTAGTAGTGGGTTTTCAGGCCTCCTGCAAAACCTGAAGCACATACTCAGAAAATTGGTTTCTAAAAGGAATCAAAACCCTGTCACTCCAAGTGTCATGTGAAGGGGTGATAAAGTGAGTGCAAATGAGAGATTCCTTGTCCTGTGTGAGAAGATCCATCCTGTGAGGTAACTTGTGGTGATTGCCCCTGGCCCAATGAAACAGAAAGAGGAACCAGTGCAGTCTGGGCCAAAACGGAGTCACCAGCAAGATTTTGGGTCTGTTCCACATGATTTTGTGCAGTACCTTTGGCAGAAAGGAAGATACTGATAGGATTATAGAAACATTCTCTTATAAGAAAGAGACATGTCTTCCACTTTCCAAGCCAGAGGACTTGACACTTTTTGAACAGAACTAGGGAAGTGGTGTGTTCGGAGGGAAGGCAAAAAAATCTACTTAAGGAGAAACCCACCAAGGTACAGTGTCTAGGAGCACCTCCCTGTGAAGCATCCATTTGTGAGGGTTTGTGCTGGATCTGCTCAAAACGTTAACCACAGGATTGTGCCCTGAAGGAATGTACACCACCTGAAGAACCAAGTGATGGTGGACCACAAAATCCCAAACCCAAAGCGCCAGCCTGCAAAGAAGTTAAAATTCTGTACCCTCTTGTTTGTTAAAGTACCACATGACTATGGTACTGTCTGTAAATATCTTTAGTAGATCCGGAACCCAAACGGAGTGAAAGGGCTATAGAGATAGAATTAGAGCTTTCATCTACTTGATGCTGATACGGTCTGCCAGTTGTTGATGGGACCAAATACCCTGGACTTTGAGGTTGCTGAAGGTGACTCCCCTACCTTGACTGGAAGCATATGTGTACAGCTCCTCAAAAGGGAGAAGTACCTGGCAAGGCAGACCTGGATTCGGGGAAATCTTGCAAATCCCTCACTGGGGCTTGAGAATGAGACAAGGCAAGAGAGGAACCAGATATTCCACAGTACAGCAGTGCTGAAGCCAAACAGTCTTGACGTACCATTGAAGTTTGGCAAGGGGAATCGTCAGAATGGTAAATGCCATGTAACCTAGAGCTCGGAGAAACTCCCTTGCAGGAAGGGCTGGAAGAGGTAGATGGGACTAGATATAAGCAGTCAAACAGAGGACCTTGGGAGATGGGATGCAAGCCATCAATGGAATGGTCTGAATTCTGTAACGCAGGAGCACTTGATCCTGAGAGGGAGTCAGCAAAGTCTTTCTGAGATTGATGGTGAACCACACACACAGGGTTGAAGATCCTGATGCAGGAGCTGCTGAGAGGGAGCTTGAATCAAAAAGGTTGTCCAAGTAAGGGAAGATTTGAATTCCATAAAGTCTGCAGAAGGCTACTACAGGGGCCAGACATCTGGGAAAGACCCTTGGAACTGTATAAAGACCAAAAGTCAATGCAGAGAACTGACAATGAGAGGAAGAAACAAGGAAATGTAAAAACTTCCTGAAGAGAGGGTGAATAGGTACAAAGAGGTCAAGTGTCCTTCAAATCCAGGGATAACAGAAAAGCTTGTAGAACCAAAAGAGGAAAAAGTGTCTGAATAGACAACATCCTGAAAGAGGGAATCTTGAGAAAAATGCTGAGAAAGGACAGGTCTAGATTGGGCCTCCATGACCTCTCCTTCCTGGAAACCAGAAATATCCTGGAATAATAAACTGTTCCCTGCTGAGGCAAGGGGATAGATAGGCAGGATGGTCCCTTGTACCACCAAATCCTGAAGAACAAAAGGAAAATGTGGGAGCAGACAGGCTGGCTTAGAAAGGACTAAGAATGGAAAATGGGACTTCCAAACCTTAAAATAACCATTCTGAATAGTGGAAAGCACCCAAGCATCCTTGGTTATCTGTTGCCAAACAGGAAAAGAAAGCGTCAACTTGAGAGGCAGAGGTAACTGGCAGAGGGATAGGAGTTGCTGAATGTCAAACAGAAGGAGATTTGCCATGGAAAGGAGGCTTTGACCCTTAGAATCCCAAGAAGGCATGTCTGGAAAATCTCAACTAACAACACTCTTCCTGACCCTAGACGGCTGTTTAGCCTGCCTACAAAAGAAGGCTTACATGGATAGTTTCTCTGAACTTAGATACAGGACAGACATAGAATTGTTTCAAATCCTACAATATGCTACCCTTATCCTGAAGTGTCTTAAACAATTTAGCAGCAGCAGTGCAGATTCTGGTTATCTAAGGGAAGTGCAACAATTTGGCCTTGATGACTTCAGGCAGAGCCTGGAGTTGCAACCAAAACTACCTCCTCATTACAGATCCAGATGCAGCTGCTCTAGACGAGGCATCTGCAACAGCATGAGAACTGCATTTAACAGAATGACAAGCCACCTGTGAAGCAGAGCTCAAAACGGAAATGGCAGAAGTCTTACCCTCCAAATCAGACATAACCAGAACACCCACAAGTTTATAAAGAAGAGCTGGGACATCTCTACTCATATGGATCTGGTAATTAATTGCCCTAAAAAGCTAAGGTAGCAGAGGTATATACTTTTTTACCATAGCTGTCAATAGGACATCTGTCCTTATGAGAAAGTAAAAGTTTAGAAGAGTACTGTAACTTAGATGGTTTACCACTGGTTACAGTAATAACAGCAGGATCTGAGGAAGGGCTTTTAAATAAAACACTTTTGAGCTTCAGGAACTTTTTAGTACCTGTCTGGCTTCTTAGGGGCAGGAGGTTGAGAATCAGGAGCCTGAGAAGCTGCAGTGAAACTATCAAAAAGCACATCTGGCACAAGAGGAAATGCAGAAGGCCTAGGAGAATGTGCAAGACTTCATAGTACTTTTTTGAATGTCAAAAACCTAGGAACAGTCCCACTTAAAATGTTCCATCATACAAACCACCTTATCCCCAATGGACAATTCTTCCAAAGGGGAGCCAGGAAAAAGTGAATCCTCTTTTTCAGACCCCAGGGCAAGAGGAGAGTGGATCTCAGAAGAGTAAGCCTATGACTCCTCACCACAGTCTTACTCTAAGGAATCAGAGTTTCTATGATGTTTGGAAGGGGTGGCAGACTTGGGAGCAGAGGCAGGATGACATGATTATCCTTAAGAGGGCTTAAGAGACATAAAAGCATTGAAAAGCCCCTGAGTGAAATTCTGCCATTCTTTGTGGGGAATCCTGGCCACATGCTTAGTCTTCTACTTTTTTAAAGGAACATCGGCTTTAACAAATCTGGGAGGCTCAGACCACTGCCTAGATTCAATGAGGATACCAGGCACATCTTCCCTAACAAGAATTTGGGGTATCCCCCTTGGCCCCTCTGAAACAATCAGCTGTGGTTCCAACTCCACATTTACACCAGACGTAAGCACAGTCTCAGCATACGTGTAGGTAGACAGCTCTGTGTTGGCCTCCAAATGGATCACAGCAGAGGGAGCTGATGTTGGCACCTGATGGTCCTCAGGTTCTTTTTGCAACCCAGTGGATACATCTGGCGAAGGCTGGAGAGCAGCAGGATCAGTACACACCTTTTCTTCTTAAGTGGAGGCTGAACGTTAGGGCAGATGGATTCCGCCATGGTACCCTGAGCCAAAAGCTTCAGCCACTGGTTCTCTAAATTAATGGAAATAAATGATAGAGAATGGCAAACTGTCTTATGGACAAGCACCTGGCAAATCTCACAATGCATATGGGTATGTGTAGCACCCAAACAACAAAAATCACTTTTCATGTCCAATTTTATGGGAAATCTGTCTCCCACACTCACATTTTCCCTTCCCTGATGACATGTAAACTAAAAGGAAAAAAAAAGAAAGGAAGGAGAAGACCCCAATGAGGCACTTAATCTTTAGAAGGCTCAGTAGCTGAACCAATTCAGTGAATGGTTTGCAGACTGCATTCAAAGCTAGCATTTGCACTGGCAGCAAAGGCTTTCGGGGAGTTAGGCATTCATATGTCACATATGTACCTTACGCCTTGCATGTAGGGCATACATCTGAGGTATGGTGACTGGAAAGTGTAAGGCTTTGGTATGTTGGCTGGACATTTGGCTATCCTCAGCAGGATATCCCAAGAGTAAAGAATAGTGTAACAATGATAAAAAAGGACATCTACTCTTGTGTTAGACTGTCACCATGTGTCCTTGAAACATATTTATTTTCTTGGAGCTGTTGGGCTTTATGATTTTTCTTCTAGCTGTTTATCTACTCTATTTTTTGTATTTCTTCTGTGATACTATTCCACTTAAGAGTGATTTTTCTGAAAAGCCTTCTGAAGGTCATAAACATAAATGGTGGCTTAGTTAGACACGTCCTCATGATTTCATAAAGACTAGTTTTTTTTTTATTATTATTTTTAAAAAATAGTTCTCATCTGTGAAATGTAGTTTAAGACAGGGACAGCACAACCACAGATTTTTTTTTTCACTGTTTGTATTACTGTTGAATTCTGTGTGGAGTTGTCACAGGAAGTTTGTATTCTAATCCGTGGAGAAATTCATTTAGGATTAGGGGTCTCCTAACTCCTCAGCGAGAACATTAGATATTTTATACCTTACTTGTAGTTGGTTTAACACTTTGCTGACTTGAAATTTGGCATGTTGGTGGAATGAGAGAGTCTGATCCTAAATGATTCCTAAATACTTCTGTTGTGTAGCCCAGGGTAGGAAGCTACTAGTGGGTCAGTGAAAGTTACTTGCTAGGTTGTTTTTAGTCTTTGTGTTACCCACATACTATTACAAGTGTTTTAGTACATTTACTGTTAACTTCTTATTGCCTAATCAATTTCATACTACTTAAAAAACTTAAATTTCTTCAGTGAAAGTGGCTGTTTTCCTTTAAAAACTTCTTGTAGGTCTTGTCAATGTGACCTTTTCTATTTACCTTTGCAATGGCTATTTGGTCTACATAAATAATGTAGTTGATTTGTAGCAGATCAAGTAAGGTCACTGACAAACAGAGAAGATAAAACTGGACTGAGTACAAAGCCTTGTGGATAGATTCCATTTTCAAGTATGTATTTTACCCTGCACTGTTAGATGTTCTACTGGTAGAACAGTTTTGGAAACTATGAGTGACTTCTTTACAGAAGGCAATTAATGCTAATTTTTTGTAGGAATACTGAGCAACCCACTGTCGTAAAACCCATTTCTAGATTCAAGAATATTGCACCTGTAAGCTTTCCTTCTTATGTCAACATGCATTTATTTTGGCATGAGAAAATTTGTAGTGAAAGTCTAAAAGTACATTAAATTTTGTGATGTATTCAAGAAAGTGATCATAAATGACTTTTTTTACCAAGTGTGCATAAATCTAAAATGTGGAACTAGTGCATACTTAACCTTTGATATCAAATAAAATTGTGCTACGCACATCTTACAAAAAGTGAAAACACAAAAATCCAGTCCACTACAAGATGGTATCTTAATCAATGTGGTAAAAACAATACATACAAATGTTGGAATTGTCATCTACAAAATGTGTACACACTGATTCCCTTAAAGTTATCTATTTTATAATCTACTTTAAGTAATGCAATAGCCCACTAGTGCAAGGGTTTGGTTCTTGACAACAATACCCAATTACTAGTATTCCACTAGTAATCCCAGTGACAAGATAGCTGGAAAGAGGAAGTAAGGTGAAGCTGCCAACAGCAATTTTACCTAAGGGAGATGGGACACATGATCTTTGCCCATTGATGAAAGCTAGAGGGAGAGAGAGAGGACCGTTTCATTTATTTATTTTATTTTATATTCGTTACCCGGGAAAGTCCGACTGGATTTTGGTCCATTTTCAGCGGAGGCCCGGGGAGAAGAGCTCCACAGTTACATACATGAAGACAGTGTGACTATGACAATTTTATACTTGTGTACAAGAACAGATTCATACTTTGACACATATACTTTGTACAGAAACACTTACAGAAAGGTTTGAGAATTATAAACTTTTATGCATGAACACAGTAATTTTAGTTGGCCACAGATGTGTAAGTTCTCTTGTAGTACATAGATGTGTAAGTTCTCTTGCTGCACTCAAATCATGATCCTTAAGTTTGTTATGGGCATCAAAGGATAAAATAGCTCACAAGGAGGCATGTTCACTTGATGGAATATCTAACAGCACACCGCAGAGTGGAATAAGAAGAAGAAGAAAAAAATCACTCCTAATTCTATCTTATAAAAAGCAAACCAAAACCGGGGCTACAAAAGGAATGGAGCAGGGAAAAAGTGTCAAAGAATGAACAACGGCAACTAGTAACAGGCTAGGAAACTGGGTGAATATTACTGATTTAAAAGGAAGTTTTAGTAGCTTAAATATGTAGCGTTATGATGCAACAGTCCCCAAGTTCAGTCAGGTAACTTAAAAACAAAAGAAAATAAATGTACTGTAAACACCATGTTACTGAACACAAAAATATATACAGAATTTTTCCTCTGATCAGAGATTTCTACATGTAATGTTGACTTTTTTTGTTAATCAGGAAAAAAAAAAAACAGAAAAAAATGACTTAACATTTCTAACAAACCAACATGAAGAAAACAAAATATAACAGGGTACAGCTTGCACAACAGGTACTCACCACCAGTTATCTACAAATGATTTTTACACCTATGCTGATGCAACACTTTTTGCATCACAGAATGTGGTTCATAATGTCTAATACAGTGCAGCAAGATCCACAGTCCAGTCTTGCTCCATGGTGTACCGCTAACATATAACCACTGGCATATAAATCCTTTCACCACAATTTCACAATATTCACAAAGCAAGCACCTGTGGAGTACCTACTGGTCCCAAGAGGGCAATCTATGGAACTGAAGCAGCAGACTACACAATGGAGCTGTGCTCCTCCCTGCTACTGTGTTGTCTAGCATGCAGTGCCGAGCAACATACTGATGCCAGAAAAACAAACAAAAACAAAAAACTATTTCAATGGAAAAAATGATTTAATTGCATCAAAGCACGCTAGGGGCACAATAACCTGTACCACACACTAATTCGATCTGCCCTGATAGTGATGCTGGCAAACTTCCACCAACTGCAGCTTGCAGAGCATCAGATCGTCTTACTACCATTTATTTTAATTATTTTATATTCATTTACTGTGGTAGTGCACTGATCAACACTGACCTTTTCAGGCCCAGCCCAGATGACTGTCCCAGTCAATGCAGACAAATTATAAGCAAAGTAATCAAAGCACTGCACAGAGAAGATGCATGCTTACAATTACATGCTAGAATAGAGATCAAGTACAGAGCCTGTATTCCTAAATTAGACTTGGGTTGGAAGCCATTCAAACAACTGTAACCAATATATGAATTTTCACAATTTCACATGATATACAGTGATAGAGAAAACCATGACAGGAGGTTGGAAGTGGACATGGGGTGAAAAGAGATGGACAAAAAGGAGCAGAAGAGGTAGCTAGGCTAGGTGAGGTGACCTTTTAGTGAGCAGAAGCACTGGAAGGGAAAGACTGTGGAGAAAAAGTGCTTGGCCTAATAAAGCTTGGTTGAGGGTGTGAGGAATGTGGGCCTGAAGGAATGTGGGCCTGACTGAGAGCAATTTCTGTATATAAGACGACACTTTTTCTATTAGTTTGGAAGCAAGGAGATAAAAATGTTAGAAGTTACACAAGTCTGCAAAACACTACTGCAAGAAGGCAGTCAGCTTTGCTTAATGGGACACATTTAGCTTGGAGAGGGAGAGGCAGTAAGTTTGCAATAGAATGGCAAATTTTGTTGGTGATGGTTTGCATGCTGTCTACTGTTTTTTTTTTTTTTTTTTTTTTTTTTTTGGAGGGGGCAACTGCTATATAAGGAAGACTGTATTCTAGCTGTGAAAGAGGACAATGTTGCTTGCTGCAGATTTGGCATAGGCAGGGATGTAAGGTGAGATCAGTTGGCCAAAAAGAGGAGGGAATTAATCCTGTTTTGAATATTTTTTGATATAGAGTTTGAAGCTGAGCTTTTGGTCTAGCCAAACAAAGAGGTATTTGAAGGAGGTGGCATTTTCTATTTTTGTATGGTTTAGGTTGGAGATATGCACTTCTTTTGCAGTTCGGATCAACTTTTGGTGGCTTCCAGAGAGAACTGGTTTGGTTTTGGAGGGATTAAGTATTAGCTTCTGCTTGATTAGTCAATTGTGGGGGACATGGAGGTCAGCGTGAAATCAGTATCGAATGTCTTAGTGATTGTTGCTGGAACAGTAGATGACCATCTCTTCAGCATTCAGGAGAAGTATGAGCAGGAGGTCACAGGGGAAACTTGTTAATAAAGAATGAAAAAGTACAGGGGCAAGAATAGAACCTTAGTAATGAGCCTCTTTCTGCTTCATGCCATATAGCTGTGCTCGTTTTATGAATCAGTCACTAAGCACAGCACAGCTCAGCTCAGCTCACTAGTGTGGTGTAAGGCAGCAAGGCACGTAAATGTGTCTTAGTAAGTAGCTATACTTAGCTACTTGCAGCACAATACATTCCCTTGACCTTGTGTCTCACATCACTCAAAGCTACAGAGTGAGAATAGGAGTGACTGGATTGTGAGCCCTCAAGAACTATTTGTTTCATGTCTCTGAATCACAAATGTTCCTAGCAGCATACTGGCCATAATACTCATGACACCTATGCACTGTGTTGCTGAATCCCTGATCCCATTCCTTACTGGGTAAAAACTAAGTAATGTTTCATTCATAATTTTATTTTAATAGGGAAAAACAGGGAAAAAACTGCATATTTTGTATTTTCACTTTTCTCAAAAATAAAAATAAATAAATAAAAGACAACCGAAAATAAATCACTGCAAAAAGAAAAAACTTGGAAAAATGAAAAGTGTATTGTAAAAGGTAAAAAGGGTGCGGTACTAGTAATTAAACTGACACTCAGGATATCTTGTACCATAATACATACAAATACTACCCCTAAACCCCCTTCCAAATTATATTTTGCATGGCTACACATTCATATTCCATACATATATATGATAGACGTGTGCAAACACATACACATAAATCAGCATTTTACATACATATATGTACACATACACACACACGTGTGTGTGTGTGTGTGTGTGTGTGTGTGTGTGTGTGTGTGTGTGTGTGTGTGTGTGTGTGTGTGTGTGTGTGTGTGTGTATGGGTCTACTTCTCTTAAATCAACAACACAGTTTGTCGAGTAACAAAAGATCGGACCCACTTAAGCGAAAGTGCACTATATCAAAAGTGCACTTTCATTTAAGTCGGTTATAGTGAGGATAAGGAAATATATCCTTTTCCCCACTGTAGTGCGATCTCGGAGTTGGTATATTTAAGTAGGAGGGGTGTGGGGGGGCACAGTCCCCCCACATGGGGGGTGCAGGGGGGCTTGCCCCCCTGCATAAACAGTTTAAATTTAATTTTTTGTTTTTTTGACAATCGGCTTCAGCGAAAGTGCACTTTCGCTGAAGTGGGTCCGATGATCTGTTACTCGACAAACTGTGTTGTCGATTAAGAGAAGTAGACCTGTGTGTGTGTGTGTGTGTGTGTGTGTGTGTGTATGTGTGTGTGTGTATATATATGTATATATATACACACACACACACACACACACACACATACATACACGGATGTGTATATAAAGTACATACAACATATACACACAAAAACACACATATGTATAATGTATAAATGTAAGTATGTGCACACATACAAACTCTTTCTCTAGATGGGTGTTTTGTGGTTTGGCTGACATAAAAAGTGATAAAACTCATGGTTCTACAATTTAAACGAGTGAAAGTGGACAGGAATAGTATACCTTTTGAATAAAATTCTGGGTTACACAAACTGAACATCAGGTGTCCAAAGATAAAGAAATAGATGGTGAATTACATGACAAATACTGTGGTTTCTCTTGGATGTCAACAACAAATCAGCTGGGGAGGACAAGGATGGAAAATGATGCCTCTCTTTGGGATGCATGTGAAAGAGACGACATAGCCACAAATTGTGATAATTTATTATAGTTTCTCTGAAACTACTGTTTTGCCTGAAGCAATAATGTGAGTACTTTAAAACATGGGGTTTGTGGCCATGCATAAGAAATCACACTGGTACATACTCTGCACAGTCAGAAAGTCTTAACCTCATTCTCTCAGTCACGAAATAGAACTTCTGGACTGCTCTACTAAAAAGCACTGTGTCAATTAAGGGTATGCCCAGTGTTCTGCTCTTTACCTTATGAAATATTCATGAGTTGCCATCAGGTGTTCCAACATATAAAGACTCAGTGCTGCCCCTGCTGCTTTTCTTATCTCAAAAGCATAGTAGCTGAAAGTATTAAAGGCAGTTGTATTTGCTACATCCATCCAGGAATTGCTCTATTTCTAACATTCCAATGGTGAAAAGACAGCGTCATGTCTACTCTAGTACCAGTCTGAGTAGTGAACGCTAGCAGATACTTTTTCTCTCACTGGCACAAGTTATCAGGAACAAGCAGAAGCACATTTATCCACCAATATCATTGCCACTCGGTCAAGATATGGTGGCCGTCACTGAAAAATGTGGTACAGTCTGGTCTAGTTTGCTATCACTGTATACTAAAAAAGAATCTGCCAACTGCTAACTAAGCAGGACTTTGACAAGTTGTTAAATTCAGTCTGCCTTCTAGGAAAATACAATGTTGCTTAAATGATAAAGGATCCTAAGAGCTGTGAACAACTTAGTTTTTATGTTTTGTAATACACCAAGAACCTTACTGGCCTGATATGTTTGAAGAATTCTCCAAAATAATAGGTAAATGGAAGTTATATCTGATAAGAAAGACTCTTGTTCATCCCTAGCTTCTGATTCTGAGACTTATTGGTAGTTAAGAGGAAGTGGCATACAGGACAGACTGAAAAAAAGAAGGAAACAAATAGTGTTTTCTACTCTAGAATGCCTGCACATCCTCCTAGTAAAAAAACACACATCTGCAAGTCAAACATCATGAGGGTCACCTGATCTAGGGATCTAAACTTAGCAACTCAAACAAAACATGCCGAGTGACAGATACGGGTCTCAGAGATTACCCCCTCTTTGGAAAAGGCTTGCTATTCACATTAAGCAGAGCCCTTCCCTGACCCTCTTCAAACCTGATTTGGATCAATGGATGGGGAATTGCAAATTCACACCTGTGGTAGTGCCTATGTCCATTATGGATGGGGCAATCTGTAAGATATTCAAGGCATAGACAAAAATCCATGCAACCTTCTTGCCCCTAGGGTCCATATATTGGGTAAAATCGGGCTATATTGGCTAGGCTTGTAAGGAGCCATTGGCCTAGTAATCTCCTATGAACCTATGAAGAGATATAGGATTATTTTTCTTAAAGAACACATGTATCTGCTATGGAGAAGGAGGAGGAGGAGAAAGGGGGAGCTTTCTTGTTATATTTTCACTCAGTGTCAAAGGCCTGGTCTTGTGGCACTGGTCTACTCTGTAAAAATCAGTAACTATGACGGAAATGATGACAGCCTGTACTGGTCAAGTAAATTTAAGCTGTTGCGAATCCTACCAACACCTAAGCCAATGGGTGATAATAAATGGATATGTGATATCTATAAGGATTCTCTTAGAATGGTCTAGTAACAGCCACTGAAAGTGGGACAAGAAAGATGTGCATTACCAACATGGACTAAACAAATCCTGGAACTGAGGAGATTTGGTAGACATGCTGTAGTGAGACATCAGCATGAGTTGTAAATATCAGCAATGGACACCTCTAGGTCTATTGGTAGCAACATCTACTCTAAAAGGTGAGGAGGATCAGTGGTGCTGGTTACTGTGCCACTGGAGTTAAGGTTTATGTGCTTAATGTGCCCTCCATCACAGGTACAGCCTCTAATAACTAAACAGAAGAAGAATGCAATGTAGAACATGTAAAGACAAACACCATTTTATCTGTTCTAACTGGTCTTTTACTGCAAGTAACAAGGTCGAACAGCAAAACCAAAAAAACTAACAACAGACTCCTCAGTGTCAGAACAGAGACATAACCGAAGTAATTCACCACTTAAAACAAACTTTTAAAAATCCATGTTCAAAGGACAAAGAAGTTGTATTAACTGGTGAATTACTTTGGCTCTATCTTTGTTCCGACACTGAGGAGTATGTTGTGAGTTTTTTACTGCAAGTAGGTTGAAGCCATCCCAATGAGCATAGTCAGCTATAAATTCACACAGACTGCAGACAGAACAATTCAGAACTTAACTAAACAATCCTGTACTAGTTTGTGACTGACTGTAGAGTTGCCCGGTAAGAGAACTTTTACTTGAATTTATATTTTATTTCTTATCACTGTTTTTCGCTGTTTATAGGTAGAAGAGGATAGCTTGTAGACAGGAAGATTTACTTTGCTTTATATTTTCTTGCTTTACATTTAATTTTTACTGTTTGTTGGTAGTAAGATAGGTTTTAGAAAGGCAAACTCTAGCCATTCCAAGGAGCCCAAGTCAGCTATAAATTCGGACAGACTGCAGAGAGGACAACTCAGAGCTTATCTAAACAATCCTGTCTGGGTTTGTGATTTATGGACCATTACTGTTAAAAAGAGGTGTGATTACAAGTGACAGTGAACAGAAGCTACTGAGTGCATTTGCATTTGCAAGTGATGTAAAGGAATTCCAGCTTTTCTGTGACTATCAGAAGTTGTACTGTTTGAGCAATAACTTTGCTGTACTTAGTATTTAGTTGTGTATTGTTTGTGATTTTTCTCATAAAAGTTGATTAAGTTCTCTCTGAATTTCATGTTAACCGATTTTGATTATTCTTTTCTTTTAGATTTTTTTTAATTAATTTGCAGCTAAATACAGATTCCTTAAATGAGTATGCCATTAATGAATAGCTAAAGCATAAATATATTGTACAGTATAATAATACTATGTATATTTAAAGATAACTCCTGATAGCACTGGTTATCCGTGTTCCTCATGTCAAAAGTTGGATGATTTGCTTACCATTATTATTAGTAAATCTAGACTTACTGATGATGACTGCACTTGTGCAATTGGCAGGGGTTGGAGAAAGTACAGTTATGTACACTTACCATAAATGTAGATGTTCGAGTGTATTCACTGTTGCAGTCATTACATTTGGGTAATCTGCTGGCAGGTTGCCCTCAGTCAGCCTGAATTCCAAAGTCTTGGGTCCTCCATCGGTTGCTGTCTCCTCTTCCATGACGTCAGGGAGTCAGGTGCTCCCAAAAAGGTAGCGATATTATATATATATATATATATATATATATATATATGTATACATATATATATATATATATATATATATATATATATATATATATATGTATATATACATGCATCAATATAAACTTCACCTTTGTCTACAAGCAAATACACCACATAGGTTGTAGAAGATAGAGAAGGAAAGACAACCTGTAGAATGACAGGGGGATGGCGGGAAGGTAACCTGGACTGAAACAGTGAATACACTCGGAACATCTACATTTATGGTAAGTATACACAACTGTACTATGTTATTTGTGTTTCACTGCTGCAGTCATTACATTTGGGTAGAATCCCAAAGCTATGGTTGGGAGGCTGGAGCTAAACAGCATTAGGTGTGGCTATAAGGCACTGCAGTGGCAAAGCCTGCCCTGGACTTAGAGTAGAGAAGCAAATGTTAATGCTTTGTAAAGGTGTGAACAGAACTCCAAGTAGCAGCCTCTAGAATATCTTTGGTTGGTACTCCTCTGAGAAAGGCTGCTGAAGTAGCTGCAGCTCTGGTGGAATGAGACCTAATGCCCTTGGGCACAGGTTTACCATGTTGTAAATAGCAGAAACAGATGCAGTGGCTTATCCACTTTGAAATTGTCTGCTTTGAGATGGCCTTTCCTTCTGATCCTGCAGCATATAACACTAGTAATTGCTCAGTTTTTCTTAGAGCTTTTGTCCTGCTCAAGTACAATCTTAGCTGTCCGTGTATGCCCAAGGAATGCAGAATTCTCTCCTCTTTGTTCTGCAGATTTGGATAAAAAGTTGGCAGATGAATTGTTTGGTTAAGAGCCACAATGGAAACCACCTTAGGCATAAAAGTAGGATATGTCCTCAGAGACACCCTGTCTAAGTAAAATATGATAAAAGGCTCTACAACCATGAGGGCCTGTAGCTCTGAAACTCTTCTTGCTGAAGTAATTGCTAGTAGCTAAGCTGTCTTCCATGATAAGAACTTTATATCAGCGGTAGCGGCTAGTTCAAATGGAGGCAGGGTGAGCTTTTCAAACACATAATTGAGGTCCCATGCAGGTAATGGTGATCTTCTAGGAGGCCTTATGTTTTTGGCTCCTCTAAGATACTGCTTTAGTAAAGGATGAGAAAAGATTGGTGGCTCTGTATTGTAATGAAATGAAGTGGCAGAGGCATGGATTTTGATTGATGAGAAAGATAGGTCTTTGTCAAGCATCTCAGTTAAGTATTGTAATATCTGAGGAATATGTGGTTCTGCTGTATCAGTTCCTTGTGCTTGATTCCAAGCACAGAATCTCTTCCATTTGTCAGCATAAGATTTTCTAGTACTAGGCCTTCTGGCTTCCAAAATGACATCCACCACAGCTTTACTGAGAGGTGTCGTTCGTATGATTACATGATTAGCCATGCTGCCAGGTTCAGAGTCTGTAGCTGATTGTGCAGGATCTGATTGTTTTGCTGGGACAGTAGTTGTGGTCTTTGAGGCAAGGTCCAAGCTGGGTATTGAGACAAATTCCTTAGGATTGGGTACCAGTATTGGCGAGGCCAGTCCGGGGCAATTAATATCATCTTTGGCTTTTCTTGCCTGACTTTTAGGAGGACCTTGTGTAGAAGAGGCAGAGGAGGAAAGGCGTAAACTGACAGGTTTTTCCAACTGAAGGATAGGGCGTTCACTTCCCATGCTTGTCTGTGATACGTCCTTGTGCAGAATCTTTTCAACTGATAATTTTGAGGAGAGGCAAATAGATCTATGTCTGGGCTCCCCCATTTCTCTTTTATCATGCTGAATACTTGTGGATTTAGTTTCCACTCGTGAGGATCCATAAGGTTTCTGCTTAAATAGTCTGCCAGAGTGTTCTGTTTTCCTGGCAGGAATTGAGCTTGAAGATTTATTTGGTAGGTCAAAGCTGTGTCCCACAGTGCCATGGCTAATCTGCAAAGGGGGTATGAGTGTGTGCCCCCTTGCTTGTTTATATACCACATGGCTGTGGTGTTGTCCATCTTTATCAGTAGTTATCCTGGATGAAGTAAGTCCTTGAAGGCTGTTAGGGCATTTTGAACAGCTAGCATCTCTTTCTGGTTGATATGTAGATGCATTTGATATGGTGCCCATATGCCCTGAATACACCTTCCTGCCATGTGGGCCTCCCAGGCATAATCTGATGCGTCTGTTAAGGTTTGGCTGGCAGGGGGTAGAGTGAAGGGCTGTCCCATGTTTTGGTGACAGGCCTTTGCCCACCACAGAAACTCCTGTTGCAGGCAGGGGATGAGAGGAATCATTGTTTCCAGACTGTGCGAATGTTGACTCCATAAACTTTTTAGGTACCATTGAAGTTTCCTCATATGCAGTCTTGCATATGGAATTAGTAGGATGCAGGATGCCATGAAGCCCAGAGCCTGCAGAATTATGTCTCGCAGAAGACTGGGTTTTTGTTGCCATCAGTTAAGTAAGTAGTCAGTTGCCTTTGTTTGTCTGGCGTGAGGTAAGCCATCTGGGCAGTTGTATGTAAGCTTGCACCCAGGAATGTTATCTTTGGAGAGGGTATCAGTTGTGATTTCTTTCTGTTTATTGTATACCCTAGGCAAGCTAGAAACCTTTTCACAAATGCCAGGTGTTGTAGAAGAGAGTGTCTTTGTTCTCTGCTTGAATGAGACAGTCATCCAAGTAAGGATATATTTGAATACTTCTTTGTCTGCAAAATGCAATTACTGGTGCCAGGCACTTGTAAAGACCCTGGTCGCAGTAGATAAGCCAAAGGGCAGTGCAGAGAATTGGTAATACATTAAGGCAGCCTTGAATCTGAGGTATCTTCTGCACGACTGTCTTATTGGGACATGCAGGTATGCCTCTTTTAAGTCTAAAGTCACCAGCCAAGCATTCTTGCCCAGCATGGGCAGAAGCTGTTGCAAGGTAAGCATTTTGTGTTTTGGAATGTCCAGGTATGTGTTCAAAATCGATAAATCCAGTATTGGCCATCAGGCCTTGTCCTTTCTGGGTACCAAGAACAGTCTTGAGTAAAAACCTTGTCCTTTTTCCTGTTCTGGTACTGTCTGAATGGCCCCCATATCCATTAGAGACGTAACCTGTTTCTGTGCCACTGCCCATTGATTTTTTGGCAGGTCTGGCCAACCATTTGTCATTGGCAGAGTGTGGAAATGGAATCTGTATCCCTGTGCTACGATGTTCAGAACCCACTTGTCCTGGGTTATTAATTGCCAATTTTGAGCAAAACGTCCTAATTTTCCCCCTATGGGTGCTGCCAACAGATAAGTGTTTGGTGTAGGCAGAGGGAAGTCATTGGGATTGCTTTCTGTAGGTTTGCGCTTTGTCTTCCCCAGATTTGGAGGTGGATGCGCCCCACTGCTTTGACCTGTATGAATCTTGAGCCTGGTACCTGGAACCCTTAGGGTATCTGGATTTACCCCTTTGTGCTCTGTCTGACACAGGAAAGGACCAATTTTTTGTAGGCCAGTGTCTACTGAATCTAGGTGGCTGCACTTGTACGAAATCTTTAACAGTTTGCATAGACTTAGCTTTGTATTCCTTTTTCTTTAAAACCTCTTCTGCCTTAATACCAAACAGAGAATCATGCTGTAAAGGTGCATCTAGCAATTTAGCTTTAACATGATCAGGCAAATTTTGTTCCTTTAACCAGGCATGACTCCTAATCACAGATCCAGTAACTGCGGCCCTGTAAGAGGCCTCTAAAGAATCAAAACCACATTGCAAAGTATGCTTTCCAACTTGTTCAGCTGCATGCAATAATTCCTGCAATTCCTTATTTTCTGCACATTCTGAAATCAACATCATTTTCTGTTTCAGCAATCCCATAACATGTTGTTAGTACTTAAGCATATGAACTTGACAGTTTAAGGCCCTAATTGCCAAGGTTGCAGATGTATAAACCTTTTTGCCCCATCTGTCCAGCGCCCTGGAATCTCTGTCGGAGGGGGTAGGGTTTTTTGCTGTTGAGGCCTTAACTCCCTTTAGACCCTGTCAGGATCAGCAGCAGGGTTTCTAAATAAAAATTTATTTGAGTCAGGGACCCTGTAATACCGGTCAGGCTTACTGGGAGCCGAAGGTAAAGAGTCAGGGGTCAGGCTTGACTCTGAAAAAATATCATCCACAATGTCTAACACAGGGGGAATGGCTAAAGGCTTGTGCTGAGGGAGAAGGAGGAAATCCCTGAGCCTCTTTTTTGATTCTGTGAAGTCTTGACTCTCCCAGTGAAAATGCTCCCTTAAAGTATGCAGGGTTTCTCCAAATGAATAATCCTCAGGAGGAGATGCAGATGGAATAGACTACTCAGCATCAGAATCCTCATAGGGAGGTAAAGATAATCCCTGATCAGAAGAGGAATCAGAAGAAATAGAAACCTGATCTGAAGATTCATAGTCAGTGTCTTGCCTAGGCCTCTTATCTGGAGGGGGATGGGTACCCCTGATCAAGGTAATAAGGTCTTCAGCCATTTTGATCATCTGTTTTTTAGGTATAGAGGCCTGTGCACGTGGCTCAGGCATAATTTTTTTTAGTTTTTGAAGGTGTCTTTGCCTTTGGTTTTGCAGCTTTTGTCGATTTGATGTAAAAATGTTGAGGTCTGAATTCACCCTCAGAAGCCGGTGCCTGCTCAGCGACTCTGGACCCATCTGAGGGAGATACATCCATCGGTCCAATACCGTGAGTATCTTGCAGCATGCCAGACTCCACATGAGTGTCGGTAGAGGCCTGCGACTCAAAGGGAGCGGGTATTATGGGCTGCAAAAGCGCCTCACTGAGTACCGGCGACTGGCTTAGGAGAAGCTTCGTCATCGGTTTTGGATCTCAACTGCCTTTCTCTGTCCTTTTCTTTGCATTTTTTATGTACTCCAGTAGTCGGATTGCTATCCGACAACATCTCTGGGTAGTTAAATCTGTTTCCATAATATTTAGATGCAAAAATATACTGACGCTTAATAGTGCGTTGGTTAAATCTAGCACAAAACTGACAGCCAGGCACGTTGTGATCAGGGCCTAGGCAAGGAATACAGTATAAATGGAAATCCTTATGAGGTATTTGCTTTCCACAAGTAATACAATTATTAACTTTTTCTGACATTGGTAAAAAGCAAGAAAGAAGTTTCCCCAATGGGGTACTTAGCTTTATTGAAGACTTCGGTTCTGAAACTCAAATGCGAATATTTCAGTAGTCGGCCGACCGGCACTTGCGAAATGCTTCTGCTTCGGGCACCGTGCGGCAAGAAAGACAAAGAAAATGGCATTGGCTGCATGTTTTATACCCCTGATGACCTGACGTCATGGAACAGGAGACAGCAACCGACGCAGGACCCCAAGACTTTGGAATTCAGGCCAACTGAGTGCAACCTGCTAGCAGATTACCCAAATGTAATGACTGCAACAGTGAAACACGAAGAACATCTGTTGTTTCTTTCATATATTAATGACTGTACTGGAGAGATAAATAATGTTAGGTAAAGAGCAAATAGAACACATTTAGGAAAGGATGTATCTATTGTCTGTAAAGATCACCTATAAAACAAGGCAATGCCCCTGACATCTTTGGAATTCTGGATACAAGTACTCAGCAATCTGAGGATTCAGAGCATTTGGAAGGAGAGAAAAAAAGGAAGAAGTTCACAACAAATAACAAGGAAGAAAAATAAACTGATAAACGTCTGTAAAGTAAACAGAATACATACTGAAAAGGACACTGCTTTGTTATGTAACACACAGATTACATGGAATGATAACATTTTTCCATCAGAAAACCTTCAGCCTACAGAAAAAGGCAGCATTTTTTCAAAAGAGAATCCAGAAAAAAAGGACCAAGGGGCAGGTGAAAAGGAAGACATCAAAATTGAACATGGAAGGAATGAAGAACATTACTGTAAGGAAAAACATGAGAAAGATAGTCTTTTGCAACATGACTCAAGCTGTGGATGTACAAAGCCAGATGGATGAGAAATGGAAATGTAATATGCAATGAAAACAGTGGGATTAACAAGACTACAAAGGAATGATCTTCATCACCATTAACAATTAATGGAGCGGATATTACTGAACTAAAAGTTGAAGATTCGTCAGATCTTGTCACTAAATATAGTCTTGTAATTGTCCACACAGCCTACCTGGACATCGTCAAAGCCTTTGACACCATCCCCCACTCTGGAATCATAGATAAACTTAATAAACGGACATTAAACCCTACGTCACTCAATGGGTTGCCAACTGGCTTACTGACAGAACCAACACTGTAAAAGTAGCTGACTCCAAATCCAGCTCCAGACAAGTGAAAAGTGACAAGTGGAGTACCTCAGGGTTCAGTCCTGGGACCTCTCTTGTTTGGCATCTACTTCTCTGAAGTACAGGCCAACACTAAGGGACTCTGGCTAACAAAGTTCGCAGATGACTGCAAACTGGGAGCCATTATTGAATCCCCAAATGATGTGGATACTCTACAAAAGGGCCTTACAGAAACAGATGCTTGGTGCCAGAGCCATGGGCTCAAGCTCAGTGCCAAGAAATGTATTGTTATCCCCTTTGGGAAAAAACATGTACCTGTGAATTATCACATAGGTGGCAGTATACTAAACACCAAAAGTGTGATAACAGACTTAGGGACACAGGTGGACAGTGGTCTCACCTTCAATATTCACACTGCCACAACAGTCATGAAATCCTTCTATGTGGCACACCTCACCACTAAGGGCTTTTCATCCAGAAAAAAAGGAGGTCATTGTCCCACTGTACTCATCCCTCATTAGACCCATTATAGAATACAACACCCCATTTGGTATGTACCTCTCAAGACATCTGCAACAACTGGAAAGGCCACAGAAATACCTCACTAAAAGAATCACAGGCCTAAAGCAGATGCCCTATGCTGACCGCCTTAAAAAACTCCTGTCGCATATCGTCTACTCCGAGGCGATCTCAGCTTAACATACAAGGCCATGTCAAACCCAGAGCTGTTGGACATGCTACACTTAAAAAAATCCCAATCTCTCAGAGCCACACGCTCCAGGGATCTAAATCTTGTCATCACAATAAACAAAATATGCTGAAGGAATAGGTTCCTGACCCAGAGACTCCCAAGACTCTGGAATAGACTGCCCATACATGTCAAGCAGAGCGCCTCTTTGGCCCTCTTCAAAAGGAACCTTGATGATTGGATGGGAGAAAGGAAATTCACCCCGGGGATCACATCAGTCGCCCTGCTAGACAGGGGTCCAGGAAAGTAAATAGTGTGAGAAGAAATAGCCAGGGAATTGTTATGGCTAGGCTTGTATAGGCCCTAGGGCTGATAGCCTCGTAAGGATCCTATGAACCTGATACTTATATCTGCAGAAAAGATAATGAACATCAAATAATATTATGCTTACCAAGAGCAGAAACAGAGAATGTGAGACAAGTGCCTTAATATAAGGAAGTACGGATCTGTTTTTATTCACGTCGATACAAATTATCTCACCTGCAAGGACTCTCTGACTGTTAATAGGGAACTTACAGCCCTCTTAGATAGCATAACTTCTACAAGTGTTAGAATGTATTTTTCACAAATCACACATAGAAAGGAGAGTCAGGTCACTATGAATGAAAAGGCTGTTTGGGTAAATACCTACATGAAGAAAATGTCCCATTTTAAAAAAATAGAAATGTGTAGAGCATCCAGGCCTAATTTTGGGCATGCATGTGTTCATATAGGATCAAGATCAGGGAAGAGAATTATTGCAGCAGATATTCTGCAATATTTGACAATCACAAGGCAGGATTTTTGTCAGGTTAAAACATTTGATAGCAACATTTGATGCAGAGATACTAGAAACATTAATAATACTTTTTTTTTTTACTAGAATATGTGCTACATTCCCAAAAGACTGACGATGTTATTGTTTGTGAAACATGGTTAAAGAACAATGAGTGGAAACTAGTTCTGTCAGGGTATAAATGTTTTTTACTGTAACAGACATTCTAACAAAAAATCAGGTGGAAGTGTTATGGTACTCATTAAAGATGGTTATGAGACCTGATATTATTACATGTTCAACGATAACACCAATACTACGGAGAGTGTAACTGAAAATAAAGACAACCCTGAAACACATAACAATTGTTGGAATGTATACACCATCAAAGTCAAGTGCTGATGACCTAGAGAAATTAATACATTTCTTGCATGAAACAGAGGAGGGAAAAATAATAGCTGCCAGGGAATTAAATTTACCAGAAACAGACTGGAATAATATTTATTCAACATTAGTAAGGAAATTATTCACAACGCAAGTTCAGAAACAATTGCTTCAGACTGTAAAAAAAAAAGGGGGGGGGGAGGAACATAACTAGACATTGTTTGTGTTCATAAAGAAATTACTGTTACTTCTTGTCAAGCTTTACCACCATTAATGTTCAGTGATCATGGAAATATAAAGGTTAATTTGTTGCTAGTCCAAGTCTGCCACACTGAAATTATACCAATACACAGAAGATAATTACAGATTATATGGAAGCAAAGCAGTCACTATGTAAAAAGTACAGTTTTGTACCTACCATAAATGTAGATGTTCGAGGATCCACATTGCTGCAGTCCTAACTATTGGGGTAGTCCGCTGTCCAGTCGGCCCGAATACCAAAGTATATGGCTGACGTCGGTCACGGCGCATTAGACTGACGTCAGTACGTCAGGGTACTAATGCGCATGACCGACGTCATATCCTCAGTCTTTTCTTGCCCCAGATGTCAGAAGACCCTAAAAGACAAGGCCAAAACCAAAAACACCAAACATACCTGCACCAAAAATATATACAATATATACAAAGGTACCAGAATATAATCTCACCTACAGAACCACCCCTAAACACAGAGGGGCAGGAGGGAGGGTAAATTGGACTGCAGCAATGTGGATCCTCGAACATCTACATTTATGGTAGGTACAAAACTGTACTATGTTCTTCATTCCACATTGCTGCAGTCCTAACTATTGGGTAGAATCCCAAAGCAGAGGTAAGGGAGGCTGGCAAATCATAAGGAAGCAGGAGCTGATAACATGCCTTGCAAAATAGCTGTGGCAAAACCAGCCCTAGACTTAGAGTAGAGAGGAAGGTGGTAATGCTTAGAGAAAGTATGCACTGAACTCCAAGTAGCTGCCTCCAAAATATCCTTAGTTGCCACCCCTTAGAAATGCTGTTGAAGTGGCAGTAGCCCTAGTGGAATGAGGCCTAATCCCAGCTGGAATCTCCTTGCCATGATGGGAATAACAAAATGCAATGCAAAACCCAATCCACCTAGAAATAGTTTGTTTTGACACAGGCTTGCCCTGCGAACTCAAAGCAAAAGAAACAAACAACTGCTGAGACTGCCTAAAATCCTTAGTCCTGCTCAAATAATAACGCAATTGCCTGTGTACATCTAAAGTGTGCAAAATCTTTTCCCCTTTATTTTGGGGATCTGCATAAAAAGTAGGCAAATGAATAGTTTGGTTTAAAGCCACACTAGAAACCACCTTAGGCATAAAGGAAGGATTAGTACGTAAAGATACCCTATCCTTATGAAAAATCAAAAAAGGCTCTACCGCCATAAGGGCCTGCAACTCAGAAACCCTTCTTGCAGAAGTAATGGCCAACAAAAAAGCAGTCTTCCATGACAAGTATTTCAATTCAGTAGTGGCTGCAGGCTCAAAAGGTTGTAGAGTAAGTTTCTCCAACACAAAATTGAGATCCCAAGCAGGAGTAGGAGCTCTACGTGGGGGTCTTATATTCTTTGCCCCTCTAAGAAATTGCTTGAACAAAGGATGCGAAAACAATGGTGGGTCACAATCATAGTGAGCTGAAATTGCTGCAGCATGAATCTTAATGGAAGAGAAAGACAAACCTTTGTCCAATAACTCAGTAAGATATTGAAGAGCCACACTCAAATTAGGCTCAGAAATCTCCAAATTGTTTGCTGCACTCCAAAATAAAAATCTCTTCCATTTTTCTGCGTACACTTTCCTTGTACTAGGTCTTCTGGCTTCCATAATCACATTTAAAACTTGTTGAGGAAGTTGAGACCTGCTGTCTTTCAAAACAGAATATGCCAGGCTGTTAGATGAAGAGATTGAAGCTTGACATTGAGCAGGTGACCGTCCCTCTGAGACAACAGGTGTGGAATCAAGGGTAAAGGCCATGGAGGCTTCCTTACCAGACTCCTCAGTAATGGGTACCAGTGCTGCCGAGGCCAATCTGGAGCTATTAAAATCATCCTTGGCTTGTCTTGTCTGACCTTTAGAAGCACCTTTGGGAGAAGAGGCAGAGGTGGAAAAGCATACACATGAAGATTTTTCCAACTGAAAGAAAGAGCATCCACTTTCCAAGCTGTGTGATGAAACCTCTTTGTGCAAAACTTTGGCAGCTGGTGGTTTAGTGGAGAAGCGAACAGATCTATGTCTGGAGTTCCCCATGACACTGTCAATTTTGAAATACATGAAGATCCAGGTTCCACTCGTGGGGAAGCATGATTTGACGGGTTAACACATCTGCTAAGGAGTTCTGTGCTGACGCCAGAAAACTTGCCTGAAGAGTTAGTTGCAAGCTGAGCGCAGTCTCCCATAAAATCATTGCTTGCCTGCACAATGGGTAAGAATGTGTTCCCCTTGTTTGTTGATGTACCACATGACAGTTGTGTTGTCTGTTAGAATCAACACCTGCCCTGGAAGAAGTAACTCCTTGAAAGCCATTAATGCAAACTGGACTGCTAACATCTCTTTCATGTTGATATGTAGATGCTGTAGTCTGGCAGGCCACTTGTCTTGTATCCATTTTCCATTTAGATGAGCTCCCCAAGCAATGTCTGAGGCATCTGTCGTTAGAATCTGACTCGCCTCTGGCCGGGTCACAGAGAGTCCCTTGTTTAGGTGACATTCCTGAGCCCACCACAAAAATTCCTTTTGAATGCAAGGTATTATTTGAATGACAGTGTCCAAATCCTGGCAGTGCTGTGTCCATACATTTTGAGATACCATTGCAGCTTCCTCATATGCAGTTTGGCATTGGGAAGCACCAGAATACAAGATGCCATGAACCCTAAGGCTTGAAGGACTGTCCTTGCAGTCAGCCCGGACTGAAGAGATAGTTGATGGAAGTAACTGGAAAGATTCTTTTGTTTGTCCGGGGTTAAAAAGGCCATCTGGGCTGCTGTATTCAGTCTCACACCCAGAAAGCACATGTCTTGAGAGGGTACTAGACTGGACTTTATTTTGTTCACAGAATACCCTAGGCATCTTAGCACTGCTATGACAAAATCCAAATGCTGTAGAAGGTCTTCCTTTTCTTGAGCTAGAATCAGGCAGTCGTCCAAGTAAGGATAGATTTGAATTCCTTTTAGCCTGAAGTAAGCTATCACTGGAGCCAGAACCTTTGTGAATACTCTGGGCAGTGGATAAGCCAAAGGGCAATGCAGAGAACTGATAATGAGAATTTCCAGCTCGAAACGCAGATACTTCCTGCAACTTAGTCTTATAGGCACATGAAGGTAAGCTTCCTTGAGATCTAAAGTTACCATCCAGTGATCTTTGCCCAGCAGAGGTAAAAGCTGTTGTAACGTCAACATTTTGAATTTGGGAATGTCCAGATAAGTGTTGAGGATAGATAAATCCAAAATTGGTCTCCACGTGTTCCCCTTCTTTGGTACTAGGAACAGGCGAGAATAAAATCCTAGGCCCCTTTCTGGCACAGGAACTGGCTGAATGGCCCCTATTTGGAGCAACAGAGAAATTTGCTTGTGAGCTTCTTTTCTTTGTAGAGGAGGAATGTCTGGCATGCCTTTGAAAGGAGGCAAGGTATGGAAATAAAACCTGTAACCGTGGTGAATGATATCCAGAACCCATCTGTCTTGGGTAATTAAATCCCAATTTTCTTTGAAAAGAGACAGCCTTCCTCCCAAAGGTGCTGCCAGGCGAGAATGTACTGGCAGCTGAAAAGGCAGGTCATTGGGTCTGCTTACGAAAGGACTGACCCCTGCCCTCACCAGAAGTCTGAGCAGGGGAACTCCTGTCCTAGGCCTAAAAGAACCTTGAGCTCTGCCCCTACCACGTCTAGACCTACCCCTAGACTGGGAATCATAAGCAGGATAAGCCCATCCCTTAGTAGGCCAATTTCTACTAAACTTCGGAGGCTGCACCTGCAAAAAATCCTTAACAGTTTGCATAGACGTAGCCTTGTCCTCCATTTTCTTTAAGACTGCTTCCACAGGCGAACCAAACAACACATCAGACTGCAAAGGAGCATCCAAAATCCTAGTTTTAACATGCTCAGCTAAATTCTGATCTCTCAACCAGGCATGCCTACGAAGAACAGAACCAGTGGCAGCCACCTCGAGGAGGCCTGCACAGCATCAAAACCACACTGCAAGGAATGTTTACCCACCTGTTCAGACACATGAACTAAATCCTGCAACTCTTTACACTCAATACCTTCTGCCAGAGCATCCACCTTAGATTTCAATTGTGAAAGGAGGTAATTCTGATATTTTAACATGTGAAACTGACAATTCAACGCCCTCATGGCTAAAGTGGAAGAAGTATACACTTTCTTTCCCCATCTATCCAAAGCCCTTGCCTCTTTATCCGGAGAAACAGGATTTTTAACAACAGAGGCCTTCACACCTTTAGGCCCCTGAGAGACAGTTTCCGGGTCTGCCCTAGGACTCTTAAAAAGATACTTATGAGCTTCAGGCACCCTATAGTACCTATCCGGTTTAACTGGGGCAGGAGGCAAAGAATCAGGATTCAGAGAAGCCTCTGCAAAAACATCTTCCACCACATCCAGAACAGGAGGTATAGCTAAAGGCCTATGCTGGGGTAAAAACAAGAATTCCCTAAGCCTCTTCCTGGAATCAGAGAAATCTTGACCTTCCCATTTAAAATGCTCCCTCATGGAATGCAGAGTCTCTGAAAATGAAAATCCTCAGGAGGAGAAGCTGAAGGAGTAGAATCATCCACATCAGAATCAGAATAAGGAGGATACTCCTGCAAGTCTTCAGCGAAGACTCAGAAGCCTCGAACATTGCTCAAAACTCTCAAACTCAGGTTCCACCCTAGGCCTCTTATCAGGAGGGGGCATAGAACCTCTAATCATAGTAATCAAATCCTCTGCCATTTTAAGCATATGTTTCTTAGGCAAAGACCCTGAAGCACTAGGAGAAACCCCCACTGAAGCTAAACTTGGCCTGCCTCTCAAAGAAGCCTTGGAAAGAGAAGGGGAGGCTCTAACCACCTTAGGAAGAGAGGGAAGAACAGCCACCTGAGAAGCCCCCTCAGCCTGGCCTACTCCCTGCGAGGATACATCCTGTAACAGTAAAGTCTCTCCCTGAGACTCCAAAGAAACACCTGGCAGAACCTCCGGCTCCACTGAGCCTTCTAAAGATCCGACGTCTGGGACTGTCGGTTCTTCCACTCTAGGCTTTGCTGCTTTGTCCTTGCGCTTTTTGGCCGAAGCGGGCGTCGGAGCCTCCGGCGGCATTTTATAATTACAACGCTTCCCCAAACTAACCTGGCACAGTCTAACCTTCTCTTAATAGTGCGTTTGTTAAATCTAGCACAAGAGCGGCATCCAACAACGTCGTGCTCAGGCCCTAAACAAGGTATACACAAAGTATGGTAATCCCTATGAGGTATCTGTTTCCCACAAGAAATACAGTTATTCACTTTTTCTGACATCCGGTTAAATACTGAGGCAAGAAAAACCAAAATATTCCCCAACGGGGTACTTAGCCAACTTTGATTCGGTCTGAAACTCTGACTTCAGAAACTTTCAGAACGCCAACCTGCACTCGCAAAATTGCTTCTGCATCGGACCATGCGGCAAAAAAGACTGAGGATATGACGTTGGTCATGCGCATTAGTACCCTGACGTACTGACGTCAGTCTAATGCGCCGTGACCGACGTCAGCCATATACTTTGGTATTCGGGCCGACTGGACAGCGGACTACCCCAATAGTTAGGACTGCAGCAATGTGGAATGAAGAACATCTAATTGGAGTGATGCGTTCAGTGGTAAAACTGCAGAAGGAATATGGAGAATTTTGAAAGAAAAATTGTTTGAGTGCAAAAGAAATCAAGAAAAAATGTTTAACGTCAGGATCTAGGCATACAAAGTCAGAAATATATACTTCCATAAGAACGAGATACCTGATTAAGGTGAGAGACAAAAAATATAACAAATGGAAAAGAGGCCGAACTAGAACTTTGAAAACTGAAATAAACAAGCTGGACAAACAAATAAAGCATGATGTGAGACAAGATCCAGATACTCAGCATAACAGCAAACCATTTAACAGATACATCGGATGTGGAAGGATTAAAGACATACAAATTGATAAATTGTGTGTATATTCTAAAATTTATTCTCAGACACAACAGATTATAGACATATTTATAAAATCTTATGCAAAACAGGGTGACTCCACAAAGGAGGGGATAAGTTGTCCTAGTGACAGCTAGGTAACCTGAAATACTGAAATCAAGTTATATTCTATTAAAAAAAGAACTATGCAAACTGGATCCAAATCACTGGGAGGAGACAAAATTAGTAATAATGACCAGAGAACACCTCAGCAAGGACTTCTAGTACCATTATTCAGAATTATATTATTATACAGAATTCAAACCAAAAGATGAAAGGTTAATATTGGCAGCACAAGATAGTGGGCTACATGCACATTGGTTTACAAAGTCCATTGAACATGTGGGAGAAACAGACAAATGTAGGTTTTGTCAAACAGAATTGGAAACAGTTGCACACCTCATGGCTGGTTGCGACATACTAATGGCAGAAGGACTGTATACTGAAAAGGAACAATAATGTGGCGAGACTGTTGCACTGGGGATTGTGCAAACATTATGGTACTGAAATGGCTGAAAAACACTAGAAACTTGAGCCACAAAGCATCATAGAAAATGATGGCCTACATCCCATGGGATCATCCATTGCCAATAGTTCAAAAGATAAATGCTAGGAAACCGTATATAGTGGTCCAAGAAAAGAAGACAAAAGTAGCACTGATCATTGAAATCGCCACACCCAGTGACTAGTGTCCTGTGTACAGATAGACACAAAGTCATAAAATATCAGAATTTGCAAGCAGAAATGACAGCAATGTGGAAGAAAGATACCCGGATAGTTCCAATAGTAGTAGGAGCAACGGGTCTTATAAAAAAGAGTCTACAATCATATTAAGATATGCTACCAATACACGTAACGCCGTACAAATTGCAGGAGGAGTCATTACTGGGCACATTGAGGGTGCTGCAAACAGCACTTTTGACTGACATCAAAGAGTGAAACAATACTAAATTCATGAACTTTAACCACACTTTGACGTAGGAAGGGAGTCCGTTCCCATCATGGTATTAGAAACCCAAAAGATTTGGAGAAATTAAAAAGGGAGATACCATTATATCTATTATTTACCAGGGCATATGAATATGGCGAGATTCGTCAAGATTGGAGGCATGCACTTATTAAACCTGTCTTTAAGGGAAAGGGGAATAGGACAAACCCATAGTCAAACAGATCCGTAAGTTTACTTTGATGTTGTGGAAACAAAATAGAAAAGGTAATAATGGATAAGTTATTAAAGAATTGGAAAGGCTGGGACTTGAACCATATATCAACATGCGTATGTTAAAAATAGATCCATTACCACCTGTAACATGATGTTCTGTAACAATATAACCACCACCATGAATGAAAAATTATGCTATGATGAATTTATACAGATTTGACTTAAACATTTAACAGGGTCACACACAAAACACTAATTAATAAATTATAACAACTAGGTATTGATGTATTCTTAACCAGATTGATAGCTGTATGGCTTACAAATATGACATGGCAAGTATCATACAGCAAACAGGCAGATGAAATTCTTGGTTACAGTCAGGGTGTCCCACAGGGCTCTTTCCTAGGCCCATGCTAGTTTAGATTGTATCTTTCAGACTTTTCATCTGAGGTATTCTACAATCTGTACGCAGAAGACTTAAAATTGATAAACTAATTACATGCTTTACAGATACAGCATGCCTGCAAAAGAACTTAATGGAATTGGCCATTTGGGCACAGGAGAATATAATGCTGATAAACACAACAAAAACTAAGCATATGAGATTTGGGAGACATAAATTGAAATGTGAATATTTTAAACTAAGCATATGAGATTTGGGAGACAAATTGAAAGGTGAATATTTAATACAGCACACAGTATTTGAAACTGTAGATTCATTTAAGAACATGGGTAGAGGGGTACACCCAGCTTTGACTTTTTCTAATAATATTAACCAATTGGTTAATGTCAGCTACAGAACTATAGATTGTATAAAGATTTGTGAAGTCTAGGAAATCAGACACTCATTGTTAGCTAATTACATTACACCCAAACCTGAGTATGGAATAACAATATGGAAACCGTATAATAAACAAATAATTAGTAAACTGGAAAGAGTACAGAGAAAATATACCAAGGGCATTCATGGAAGTGAAAATTTAAGTTATTATGAAAGACTACAATATCTGAACGTGTACACTGTCTGATATACATGTTAAACAGGAGACATTCAGCTATATTTAGCTATATATATATATATATATATATATATATATTTACAATATATATATATATATATATATATATACAGACAACTAAATGATAATATATATATATATATATATTTACAATATATATATATATATATATATATATATATATATATATATATATAAACAACTAAATGATAACTAAACATATATATATATATATATATATATAGAGAGAGAGAGAGAGAGACATCTAAATGATAACCCCAGTAGAGAATCACCAGGTAACCCAAGTATAACATTCTAAAGGAATAAGGAATGTATGAACTGGTTCTCTCGAGAGAGCAGCTGATGCATGTAATAGACTACCAAATTAGACTAAAGCAAGCACTAGTTTAGATATTTTTTAAGAACAGCCTGGACACTTATTACGGGAACAACTGTTTGGTATACTGGCAAGCTAGAAGGGCATTAATGCCTGTGCTTGAAATATCTCTATGTATGCAATAAGTTTAAGCTCTAAAGCAAGAGTCTGAAACTCAAACGTCCTTGAGAGTTGGATGAAGGTTAATACACTCAGCTGAAGGTCACAACTTCCAAAACAAAAGGAAATACACTGAGTAGTTGGGAATGTAGTGCAATAGCCTTCCTAATTCAGATTTATGCTGGTTTGAGAGCTGTTTGAGATCTGAGGGCCAAAAGTTTGAGATCCCTGCTCTAGATGTCCTGCACAAATGTGGAACATGCTGGCAGAGGCCAAGAGTTGACCAATGAATATGAAGACTTAAAAGACTGTTTTAAACTTAGCCGTTCTATACAGTTGCTACTTATTCTCACAGTAATAATCTTTATTCATAGTTACACTCTGGGCAGTTGGAGGAGGACTTTTACTTCCAGTGTGGCATTTTTCATGATTTTTTTTAATCCATCAACCAAACAAAAATGTTCCATGGGTTGAAAGCCAAACTAAAGCATCAAACTTTGTCAGGTTCATCAGTTCACAGATTATTTCTAGGCTAATGACCTTAGAGCCCTTACACGCCTAGCCATATTTATTCCAAAGCTGCCCCAATTATCGGTGGTTAGGTGACTGAAGTTCACAGAAGTAAGGGTCTATGGTAATTAATACCGACTTCCTCTGTCCAGGAGGGACATGGGCCCCACCCCAGGAGTGAATCTGTGGTCACCCATCCATTGATCTAGGTTGCAATTGAAGAGGGTCAGGGAGGAGCTCTGTTTCACGTGAATTGGAAGCTTGTTCCAGAGATGTGGCAGTCTCTGGGAGATGTAGCTATCTTTCCAGGATGCTCTACTCATGTCACAGGCTACGTTAAGATCCCTGGAGCAAGTGACCCTCGTGCAATTTGATTAACGAATGTGTAACATTACCATCTGGACAGGGTCAGAGACTGCTCTGTAGGCTAGACACAGGTCACCCCTTAGCAACCTGCAGGAAATAGGAAACAGAATACAGTGACAGGGTTTTCAGCCTTTCCGCGTAAGACTTGTTTTGTATTTTCTTGGTGAGAAACTACTGGGGTTTCTCCAGCTGCTGCAGGTGTCTGGTGAGGTACATGAAATGGGAGCATTGTACTCAATTACTGGTCTGAGGAGAGCCGAGTATAATGGAATTATAACATATTTAGATCTAGATTTGATGCCTTTACTTACAAGATGCACCATATAGAGGGATTTCTTTACTACTGTGGATAAGTGGTGGTCAAAGTTCAGGTTGCTATCAACCTGAGTAACCAAATCATGTACCACTGGGTCTACACTTAGGGGGCTGCTGTCTATAATGTAATTAGCAGGGATGTCAGTTTTACCAAAGGGAATAATAATGCATTTTTTTGCATTTAGCTTTAATCCATAGCTTTGTCGCCAATCATTTGTATGTGTTAACCCTTTCTGCAGTATATTAACATCATTAGAGTACTCAATGATTGCTCCCAATTTGCTATAGTCAGTGAACTTGGTCAGCCACAGGCCATCCAAGATTGCCTGGACTTCTAAGAAATAAAATCCGCACAGTAAGGGGTCCAGAACAGACCACCATGGTATGCCAGGTGAAGTCACTCTCTTTGGCAGCATGTGTCCTGTTAGTGAACCAGGTGGCTACTCCTCTGGTAATGTAGGGGTTAATTCCCAATTGGGACAGTTTCTCTATAACACTGGAGTGAGGGATGGTGTCAAATAACTTGGATAGGTCCAGACAGATGGTATGCAACTGTCTTTCCCTCGTCCAGGGCCTTAGTGACCTTCTTGAACAAGTCAACCATGTTTAACTGGCATGACCTACCTTTAATGAAGCCAAACTGGGTTGGATCCAAAGTATGGAGATTATCTATGTCCCTGTTAATAAGGTCCATAATTATTCTTTTCATGGCCTTGCAAATGAGGCTAGTCAAACTTATGGACTTATAATTCCCAGGTTAGTTGATGGTCCCTCTTGGCACAGTGATTACTGTTGCTGTCCTCCATTGTGCCAGAACATAGCCAGTTTGCAGGCTGTGGTTAAACAGGGATCCAAGTGGGTCTGCTAGGTCATATTTTAAATTGTTTAAAAGGCAACCTTGGATGTTGTCTGGTCCCACCAATGCCGTATTTTGGGCCTTAGAGAGCACAAAGATGACCTGCTCTCTTGCCATAACAGACTGAGAAATGGTGGCAGATATACTTTGGGGGATGATTGGAAGGGATGGGGGGGTGAAGTTTGCTCCATATCTGTCAACTAGCAGGTTGGCTATTACCTCCGGTTGAGTGTAGCTGGTGTCATCCACAACCAGTTCAGCACATAGCTGGGTATTCCCTTTTAGACTTTGAATGCAGTTAAAGAATGCCTTGTAATTATCCTTAGCTAGGGAGGCTATTTTTGCTTCGTAATTAGCTTTGTAGGAATTTTCTGTGGTGGTGGTGCTGCGGTAGCATTGTCGCCTCACAGTAAGACGTTGTCCTGTTCGATTGTCAGCTAGAGCGTCTTCTGTGTGGAGACATGCGTGAATGGGTGTACCTTCGTTGAAGGTTGTGCATCAGAGCTGGAAACTCGGCACGTAAAAGTCTACTGCCAATCATTAGTGGACCGGAGTTCCACTGTGGCGACCCCCTAACCGGGAAAAGCCGAAAGATGCAACAATTAGCTTTGTAGGAAGAGCTATAACTTGTTTCTTTATGCTAAAGAGAGATTTCTTCCTCTTCTGAGCCAGCTCCCTCTTGTTCTTGGACATTAGTTTATTTCTCTTGTTGTATAGCCTGATTACACTAGGGGTCCATAAATGAGGCTTGTTTTTTCGGCAAGACCTGGTTTTAATCCAGTCAGGTACAGCCAATTCTATGCAACTACTTAAGTGGTTATATACAGAACATTGGTGTACAACCCTATCCCAAACAGAATCAAGACTCTATCCTCCAAAAAAGTAAGTAAATCTGGTGGTCCCCTGCCATAAACAAACTCTAGAACAGAAAGAAGAAATTGTTGCAAAAGAGAGTAAAAGCCCATGAGTGGAGGAGCTCCCTGGTCAGCCTCAGCAAGAAGCTGAGATCCCTTATAAGATCCTCCAAAGCTAGCTATGAAACCAAGATTGCCACTGATTCTAACAACAACCACAAAGCATTCTATAGCTATGTCAAGAATCTCAATGGCAACCACCCAGACCTGCTCTGAGTTACAGCACAATGGCACAAAAATTACAGAACCAACTGATATTGCCAACATCCTGGCAGATAGGTTTAGTGCTAACTTTACCTCCCTCTCACCCCCTAAAGGGCCCATATCTATACAGGAAGAATGCAGAGTCCCTGTAATCACAACTTCAAAGGTAAAAGCAGCACTCTCTAAAGCCAAAAACACAGCATCCATGGGACTGGACAACATCCCAGGCTGCATTTTACACAAACTTCATAACAAACTGGCTCCCCACCTAAGCACCATGTTCAATTATAGCCTCATGTCAGGCTTTGTGCCCACTGAATGGCGCACAGCAACATTTATCCCACTCCACAGAGGGGGAGCCACCACTGATCCAGGGAATTATCACCCTATTAGCCTGACGAGCCTGGTCTGTAAGGCCATGGAACGTATCATCATGGAATTCATAAACAAAGACATTGGTAACCTCCAAACTCTGGAAACCACCCAGTTCGAGTTTGTGAAAGGCAGACCTTGCCTCCTGAACCTGGTCGACTTCTTTGAGGCAGTCACCAAAGCCTTAGAAGAGGGTAAGGTGGTTCACACAGCCTATCTTGACCTCGCCAAGGCTTTCAACACCATCCCCCATTCTGGAATTATTGCTAAACTCACTAAACTAGGTACAAATCCCTATGTCACAAGATGGGTTGCCAACTGGCTCACTGACAGAACCCACACTGTAAAAGTTGCAAACTCCAAATCTGACCTCAAACCAATGACAAGTGGAGTACCACAGGGTTCAGTCCTGGGACCTCTCCTGTTTGGTATCTACTTCTCTGAAGTACAGGCTAACACAGAAGGCCTCTGGCTAACGAAGTTCGCAGATGACTGCAAACTAGGAGCTATAGTAGAGTCCCCAAATTATGTGGACATCCTACAGAAGTGCCTCACTGAGACTGATGCCTGGTGTCAGAGCCATGGCCTCAAGCTTAATGCCAAAAAGTACATTTTTATCCCCTTGGGTAAAAACTCTGTACCCATGAACTATCACATAGGCAGCAGTCTTCTTAACACTGAATGTGTGATAAGTGACCCTGGGACCCAGGTGGACAGCAGTCTCTCCTTTGATAATCACATTGCCACAGTAGTCAGGAAATCCTTCTACATGGCACACCTCATCACAAAAGGCTTCTCATCCAGGAAAAAAAGAGGTCATTGTTCCCCTCTACTCGACACTCATTAGATCCATTATAGAGTACAACACCCCTTTTGGAATGTACATCACAAGACATCTGCAGCAGCTGGAAAGGCCACAGAAGTACCTCACAAAGAGAATTACTGGCCTCAAACAGATGCCCTACACTGATCACCTCAAAAAACTCCAGCTTTACTCTGTAGCATATCGCCTACTCCAAGGTGATCTCTGCCTAACATATAAAGCTATATCAAACCCAGAGCTGTTGGACATGCTACACTTAAAGAAATCCCAATCCCTCTGAGCTACAGGCTCTAGGGACCTAAACCTTGTCACCACAATAAACAGGACTTGCTGGAGGGATAGATTCCTGTCCCAGTGACTTCCCATACCCTGGAACAAGCTACCCATCTATACAAGCAAAGTTCCTCATTAACACTCAAGAAAAATCTTGAGGAGTGATTGGGAAATAGGAAATACACCCCGGAGATCACTTCTGTCGCTTTGCTCGACAGGGGCACAGGAAAGTAACTTTCTTGGGTTGGCGTAAGCCAGGGAACTTTGTTGGCCAGGCTTTCTTAGGCCCTTGGGCCGATAGCCTAGTACCTACCTATGAACCTATGTATATATAGGTTCATAGGTGCGTACTAGGCTAATGGCCCTGGAGCCTTTACAAGCCACCCGACCTTAGTTCCCAGTGCCTCTGTCGAGTAGAGCCATTGGAGTGATCCCCGGGCTGAATTTTCTATTTCCCATCCACTCATCAAGATTTTTCTTCAAGAGGGCAAGTGAGGTGCTCTGTTTGACATGTATGGGAAGTCTATTCCATAGCATGGGCAGTCTCTGGGTTATGAACCTGTCCCTGCTAGCATGTTCTGCTCATTGTGGTAATGAGGTAGAGGTCTCTGGAGCGTGTGGTGCGGAGCGATTGGGATTTCTTTAGATGCAGCATTTCTAACAGAGCTGGGTCAGACATGGCTATGTAAGTCAAGCACAGATCGCCTCTAAGTTGGCGATATGAGACAGAGAATAGCTGGAGTTTTTTTGAGTCTGTCCATATAGGACAAGTTTTTAAGGCCTAGGATTTTCTTTGTGAGGTACTCTTGCGGCCTCTCCAGTTGTTGCAGGTATCTAGTGAGGTACATGCCAAATGGGGCACTGTACTCGATGAGTGGCCTAATGAGGGAAGAGTACAGGGAGACAATGACATCTTTCTTCCTGGATGCAAACCCTTAGTAATCAGATGTGCCACATAGAAGGACTTTCTGACCAGAGTGGCAATGTAGTGGTCAAAAAAGAGGTTGCTGTCAACCTGTGTTCCCAGACCTCTTATAACGCCTTCTGTGTTCAGTGGACTACCACAGATGTGGTAATTCATGGGAGCCAAATTTTTCCTAAAGGGGGTGACGACACATTTTTTGGCATTGAGCTTAAGGCCATGGTTATGACACCAGTCATTGGTTTCAGTGAGGCCTTTCTGTAGGATGTCAACATCACTTGGGGAGTTAATAATAGCGCCCAACTTGCAATCATCTGCGAACTTTGTCAGCCAGAGTCCCTTTGTGTTGGCCTGGACTTCAGAGAAGTAGATACCAAACAGGAGAGAACCCAGGACAGAACCCAGTGGGACTCCATACTTGACTGGTCGGCAGTCTGACGTGGAGTCAGCTACTTTCATACTGTGGGTTATATCTGTGAGCCAGTTTGCAACCCATCTAGTGATATATGGATGTCTAGCTTAGTGAGTTTTTCTAAGATTCCTGAGTGGGGAATGGTATCAAAAGCCTTGGCCAGATCAAGGTAGGCTGCATGAACCATCTTGCCTTCATCCACAGCTCTGGTGATTGATTCAAAGAAGTCGACCAGGTTGAGCAGGCATGATCTACCCTTCACAAAACCAAACTGTGTGGGATCCAGAGTTTGGAGATTCTCTATATCCTTGTTTGTTAGGTCCATGATGATGCGTTCCATTGCTTTGCATATCAGACTCGTCAGGCTATTGGGGCGATAGTTCCCAAGGTCTGTAATCATTCCTCCTTTGCGGAGAGGGATGACTATAGCAGCGTGCCACTCAGTAGGGACAAAGCCTGAGGTGAGGCTGTGGTTGAACAGGGCACACAGGTGAGTTGCCAGTTCACTCTGAAGTTCATGCAGAACACAGCCAGGGATATTGTCAGGTCCCACAGAAGCTGTATTCATGGCCTTGGACAGTGCTGTTTTTTTTAATCTGCGCAGCAGTAATACTGAGTGCCTGGCAATCTACTGGTATTGTGATCAGTCCTTTGGGGGGGTAAAGTTGGCACTGAGTCTGTCGGCCAGTATATTGGCAGTATATGTTGGCTCGGTATAAGAGGTACCATTGTGCAGTAGCTCAGAGCAAACCTGGGTATTGCCGTAGAGATTCTTTACATAACTACAGAAGGCCTTGTGGTTGTACTTACTATATGCTGCAATCCTGCTTTCACACCTAGCTTTAGAGGATTTGATAAGGGATCTCAACTTTTTGCTCAGGCTGATAAGGGA